>NC_140584.1:1085530908-1086117721 GCF_964204655.1 Triturus cristatus | reverse complement strand
CAGCGGAGTGCGGTGGAAATGGCAATGTGCTGTAATATACTCGTAACAATTACATGGATAAGATGACGGTTGAATATATTGGGTTTTTTTGTGATACGGGGAACGATGTCAAAGAATGTTGTTTACTCCATATTAAGGTAGCCAAAGATGTACTGAGCATAGTTGCCCACTTGATCTTATATGGAGATATATGTCACCAAAATCGAGACAGAATATTTGAGGTAAAATAAGAGGGACGGTTACTGTGTATACCTTATTGCCTGTTTCCCTGGAATCTCCTGATTTAAACCATGCTTAACTGTATCCAGAATAAATATCCAAAATACTTCTCTACTTTTTCTAGTAGCATCAGTATCGGTGCCTACTTTGACATTTATTTTTTCCCGGACAAGCCATTTAATGTCTTCATGGCTGTGTCTTGCCTCCATATTGTGTTTCACTAAGGGGGCAGCGATCTTTTTAGTCCGTATAGCTGAGCGGTGTTCCGTCAGTCATGTCGTTAATGTTCTGGATGTTTCACCGACGTAGCCCAATCTACAGGGGCATAATAACAAATAGATTATGTTTTTTGTTTTGCAGTTAGTGAACGATTTTAGTATATTGGTATGTTCATTATGTTCGAATGTGTTTGTTATTATTGCACTTTCGTATGCCTTGCATTGGGAGTATTTGTTATTCCCATAAATTGGGTTAGCACCATCTAAGGTCTTCTGGATGAAAGATGGTTTTGTTTTCATCTGTGAGTGTACAATTTGGTCCTTCAAATTTTTGTTCCGCCAATGTGCAAACATTGCACGTGACAGATTATCTTTTTCATCTGAGTTAGAGTTTAAAATATGCCAATTTGCGCATATTATTTGGCGTACTTGTCTATTTGATGTTGAGTGTCTGGTCACGCATACTAGTTTTGGTGCAGTTTTAGAAGGGTGATTTTCTAAAAGGTGATCCCTATCATAGAATCTTGCACGCTAGTATGCTTCTCGTACCACCCGTTTTGGGTAGCCACGTGTGGTAAATTTTGTCTTCATGGTTTCTGAGCTTCTATCAAAGTCAGCTATGTTGGTACAGTTTCTCTGGAGACGGAGGAACTGTCCAAATGGAATACTTTACTTTTGGTTTTTTTGGGATAAAGCTATTAAAATGCACAAGTGTATTTCTTGCCGTAGGTTTCACATAAAGGTCTACTTCTAGGTCCTGATTGCTTTCCCTGATTTGGATATCGAGAAATTCAATATTTTTGGAGCTACTGTGAGCTGTAAATTTAAGGTTGCGATCACAAAGATTGATCCATTGCAAAAATTCATGTAGTACATTTGATTAATTAGTCCAGATGAAAAAAACATCATCTATATAACAAGTCCAGTTTTGAATGGACTCAAATAAGGGGGCTATTTCATTATATATATGGACCTTTTCAAAGTGCGCCATATATATATATTCGCTACAGTAGGGGCGCAAGCTGCTCCCATACTTACTCCTTTTGTCTGTCTGTAGAGGTTACCGGTAAAATCAAAGGTGTTTTCTTCCAATACAATTTTAAGGGTCTCTATAATAAATTCCTGGCAGCAATCTATTTGATAGCAGTCTATGAACCACTACACTGAGTGCACCTCCTTGGGGTATATTGTTGTAGAGAGATTCGACGTCTAGTGTAACCATGGTATCTTTTGAGATATCAAATGGTAATCCCTCCACTGCTTTTATCATGGCTTTAGTGTCTTTTATGTATGATGGTGTTTTGAGCACATGTGGACATAAAATACGATCAATATATTTTGAAATAGGCTCAGTGGCTGAGCCTATTGTGGTCACAATTGGGCGATATGGAGGGTTGTGACTGCTTTTGTGTATTTTTGGTACACCATATATTGCTGCCATTTGAGGATGTTCTATATTTAAATAGTCGAATTCCATTTGTCAGATAGTACCTGTGTCTAATGCTCTTTTTGTGAGATTATAGATCTTTCTTTGAACTCTCGAAGTAGGATCTATTTGGACTGGTAGATAATATGTTGTGTCACTTAATAGATCTTGCATAATTTGGATGTATTTGTCCGGGTCTACAACCACTATACCGCCCCCTTTATCACAATTTTTAATGATTACTTCCGAATTATGTCATAAAGTGACCAAATCTTCGAGTTCTTCTTTATTTAGGTTGCGAGGAGGACGAAAAGCAGAGGTAATTGATGTTTTAAGACGTTTAAGAACAATATTTTCAAACATTTCCACTGCTGGTCCGAGCTGGTCCAGTGTGGGGGTTAAGGTGGATATAGGTCGTAGACCCGAGCGATTGTCTGCTTGATTATGGTGTATGTCTTCAACCTTAGCAAAATATTTCATGAGACGTATTTTGCGAAAAAACGCCATTATGTCCTGATGTAGTTCAAAGATATTAATACATGTGTAAGGTACAAAGGAGAGGCCCTTGGATAGAAGGGAGATGGTAGATTCTGGTAACGATTGTTTAGATAGATAAACAAGCATTTGCAATGCAATAGGTCTCGCATTTACAAGAGTTTAAGTTTTGGCATTGTAAATGACATTGCCTTTTATTTATGTGTTGATTTTAAAAACATAAATAAAAGGCATTTGCGTGTAACTATGTCGCACTGAGTGGTATTATGTGGAGTGTATTTATGTTGCATTGAATAGAGTAATTGTTAGTCTGATTATGTGGTACTGAGTGGTATTAAGTGGAGTGCACTTATGTTGCATTTAGTAGAGTGTAATTACGTGGTGTGTAATTATGTGGTACTGAGGGGTATTATGTGGAGTGTATTTATATTGCATTGAGTAGAGTGTAATTATGTGGTGTGTTATTACGTGGTACGGAGTAGTATTATGTGGAGTGTATTTATGTTGTATTGAGTAGAGTGTAATTATGTGGTGTGTAATTATGTTGCACTGAGTTGTATTATGTGGAGTGTATGTTGCATTCAGTAGAGTGTAATTGTGTGGCGTGTAATTATGTGGAACTGAGTGGTATTATTTGGAGTGTATGTTGCATTGAGTGCAGTGTAATTATGTAGCATATAATTATTTGGCACTGAGTGGTATTATGTGGAGTGTATTTATGTTGCATTGAGTAGAGTATAATTATGTGGTGTGTAATTATGTGGCACTGAGTGGCATTATGTGGAGTGTATTTATGTTGCATTAAGTAGTGTAATTATTTGGCTTGTAATTATGTGGTACTGAGTGGTATTAAGTGGAGTGCACTTATGTTGCATTTAGTAGAGTGTAATTACGTGGTGTGTAATTATGTGGTACTGAGGGGTATTATGTGGAGTGTATTTATATTGCATTGAGTAGAGTGTAATTATGTGGTGTGTTATTACGTGGTACGGAGTAGTATTATGTGGAGTGTATTTATGTTGTATTGAGTAGAGTGTAATTATGTGGTGTGTAATTATGTTGCACTGAGTTGTATTATGTGGAGTGTATGTTGCATTCAGTAGAGTGTAATTGTGTGGCGTGTAATTATGTGGAACTGAGTGGTATTATTTGGAGTGTATGTTGCATTGAGTGCAGTGTAATTATGTAGCATATAATTATTTGGCACTGAGTGGTATTATGTGGAGTGTATTTATGTTGCATTGAGTAGAGTATAATTATGTGGTGTGTAATTATGTGGCACTGAGTGGCATTATGTGGAGTGTATTTATGTTGCATTAAGTAGTGTAATTATTTGGCTTGTAATTATGTGGTACTGAGTGGTATGTGAAGTGTATTTATGTTGCATTGAGTAGAGTGTAATTATGTGGCATATCTTTAGAGTTGAAACAGCTCCATGGAGGGTGTCCAGGCACTAGAAGATAGAAAATAGGGCATGATAGATGGGCCGCAGAAAACAAGGTACCCAGGGCTGAGAGAATAGCCAGGTACTTTTTACGGAAGGCTCTGAACGTAGCTCAAAAGGACCCAGAAAAGAAAACGACCCGCTACCCCGCTTTTCACTCCTAGCATATGGTACAGCCATAAGTGATGCATTAGCAAGTCAAAAGGTAAGAAGTAGGCTTAGGATGGATACACAATTGACGTTCTTCATAGAACATGTGGTGTGAGAAGCAGCATAATGCTTCTTTTTGGCTAGAGCCTGCTCCCCCCCCCCAATCGCCCAACCCCCTGTTTGAAGATCCCTGCCCTTAATCATCGCAAACTGCGGATGTTACCTTTCCATTACCACTGTGTAAAGGGATTCAGTCCTGCCCTCAACAGGAGTCAATCAATCAATAGCGCAACTATCACCCCTAGGGGTATCTGGGTGCTGAGACTGCCGGAGCTTAGTCAAAAAGCCAGGTCTTGAGTTTCTTCTAGAAGACTTCCAGAGTGGGTGCAGTCCGGGGGTAGAGGGGCAGGTCGTTCCAGGTCTTGGTGGAGATGTAGGAGAAGGAGCGCCTCGCACTGCGTCGGATGCGTGGGGCGAGGGCAAGTGAGGTGGAACGCAGGTGTCTTGAGGGCTGATGGAATTTCAGTTGCTGGTTTAAGTAGGACGGTCCTTGGCTGTTTAAGTATTTGTAGGCGTGCATGAGGAACTTTAACTGGCATCTCTTCTGAACTGGGAGCTAGTGGAGGTTTCAGAGTTTTGGGGTGATGAGTAAATCTCGGATTCTTTCTAGGGGGGGAAATTGATTGGAAAAATGTTTATGAATACTCTCAAACTCTCACGTTTGCGAGTGTTCACCAACTTCGCTGGGTATCCTGGCCGAGGAATGACACTTACCCTTGCACACGTTAATTAAGTCATTACACATTTAGGTTGAACTTACAACCGTGAATGGCTTTGTGAATCTGGCAACTCTCTGGACCTGACAGACTGTTCTCTAACGGGTTTTAGCTACAGTTTAGGAACAGATCACAATCGCAGTTGTAAAACTGGCAGAATCACACAACTTCTACAAAAGCAGCACTGTAAAAAGGAACACAAACCCCACACAGTCCGGTGGTTAACTTGTGCAGGCAGTTGCAGGTGCTGAGCATAGACATTAATTTAGAGGCACCCAATTTATTTTTCACTTCGGGCTTGAGAAAGGCAGACAGTGAAGAAAGTCGGAGGAAGAGAAGCACAGGAAAACAGCGAGAACGCAGGAATCGAAAAATAACTGTTAGTAAGACAAAGACAGAAGTGTAGGGGTGGAAGGAAGGAGCATGCGGTAGAATCAAGAAAAGGCCTGGGTATACAGCAAACATGACATTTTTGCTTCTTACCAAAAAAAAAGTTTTTATGCCCCAAAATAAAACACTGACACAGGCAATCGGTTATATGAGCTGTTGTGGAACGAGCATACCACGTTTGGAAATGAGCACCATATGCAATATATTACTTTTTGAGAAAACGTAAAATGTATTCTACATGTTCCACATAAGGTTTCTACCTTTCGCCAACTTGTCTAAATGAATACACATCATTCGTGCGGAACATTTTTGTGTCCCGTGCTCCATACTCGAGCCGATCTGAGCGCTAACAATTTACAACTTGTCCTCTCCAGCGCAAGGTTTCCCAAGATCACACATATTACATGCTGAATACCAAACCTTCAGATCACATGCTTTAACTACTAAATCACAGCCCCTACTTGGGATGCTGTCGATGAAATTAGACAGCGCCCAGTGCCCGTTTTTGCAACACATGTTTGGGTCCTCAGGAACCGGTACAACTGCGCTCTAATGATTACTACCCGTGCTGTATACACAAGTTTGCGTATTCTCCTCCCAACAGCAATGTCGCTAAGAAATGAAGTAGTAAAGATGGATTTCAGGAATGGAGCCGTTAAAATGTTCCCCAAGATAGACTAACCTGTGTAAAAATAAATAATGTAACATAATAATGAGCATTTTTTTGTACATACACCACAGTGAAAAAAACATATCTAACACACCTTGTCACCCATGAAGGTCTAAAATACACACCCCGGGTAGTGTGTGGTTTCTTGTGAAAATGGAAAAACATCACGTGTTAGAAAAGTGTAACCAGTTTTTTTTTAACAAAGTGACACAAATAGGCTTCGAGACGGTGCTTAGATTTGTGCATCTGCTTGCAGTGGTAGGACCAGCACTCATTTTGGAGGACAGAGCCTTTTCCCGCAATAATCGGACTCTGATCCAGAGGCAAAAAACGGAAAAGGAACAAGAGGCGAAAGATTAGATAAACAGTGAAAAAGGGAGAAAGGAGAGGCGGAAAAGAACCAACAGTGAGATGAAGAGAAAGGGTGTGAAGGGTGAGGCGATAAAGAGGTAGGAGGTGAACTCAAGACTAGGCAGTCTTGGTATCTAGCATTTGGCAGCAAGAGCGGCAAGCAGAAAAAAAAAAAGAACTTTGGCACTGAATTATTTTACAAATCAAGAACTATGCAGTCCATTTCTTAGTGCTATCAATCTGGCAGAGAAGGGAATAGAGAGGCTTAGTCAAAATGTTGATTTGCCTAGAATCACACAATTTTGTGAAATCGGGACGCTGGGGTTACAAGTTTTGTTTTTTGGTCGCAAGCAGGAAGAAATGGCAGCTGCAGCACACTTACCAGGGTTACAACCTCTACACACGAATGGTTTGCGGAAAACTCTTAATCCTTTAAAAAAATGTAACAATTTTAGGGAGAGTGGCTTTCAACTGCCGGATTAAATTATTCAAAGCGGTCGGAATAATGCCCTTTGTATCGTCCCCAAATGATGCCAGGTAGCCTGGGTTAATTTGTGTGCAAGGCTTGGTGGCCTAACCACTCTCCTTTCTGCAGAGGTGAGGAGAGAACAATCCAGCTGATGCTCGGATAACGCTCAGCCAAATTGCTTCCCTTTCTGCAGTCAGGCCATTTTAACTTGAAGGAAATTAACGCTATTAAATGGCGGGTCTGCATAAACACGTGGGTGAGAAGCGAGAGTGGGGCGGCTGCCTCTGTGCACCTCTAGAACCGACTGAGAGACAGTTTTGTTTCTATGGCCCGGCGGAATATGCGACCCTCACTCGAACCTGTATCGGAACGTAATTTATGCCTGAAGGAAATAAAACAAGCAACAACACGCATAAAAATAGAAAAGAACGAAACACACCTGTGTACACTGCAGATGCCCCTTCACACTGCTGCAGCTGGCCGCAGGGCATGTGGTGCCACACCAGGGAGTCGGCTCAACATTCGATTGCACATTAGACGTCAGAACGGCAGCAGCTGTGGCAGTGCACTGGTCCGTAGCACATATCTGCTGGCTGGTTTGTCTGCCTTCGTAGTTGCGGTCACTGCCTTGTCATGCGCTGGGTGGCCTGACACTGAGCTAGGGTGACCAGAGTGCTGAGGGAGATAGACATGAGGAAAGAGCAGCATGGTACGAGGGGAGAGGCACACGAGGGAAAGAACTACATGCGAAAGTGATCGCGGTAAACATCAAAGCGGCCGCAAAAGTGAAAGTAATCAACAAGCCGAGGTGACAAGAAGGGCTGGGCGAGAAGGGAGGGGGGAATGCCAGCAACAGAGGAGCCCACGAAAGTGAAAGTGATCGTGATTACGATCGCTACGGAGGAAAGACACATGGCGCTGCGCGCGTGCACGTTCACGTGCACTGTAGCTTTAGGCCACGGCAGCACTTTGAAAAGCCCAGATATAAAATGTCTCTTCGAGCCTTTGGCTCGCGAGACCTAAAAATAGGTATGGCTGTTACGGCCTCCAATACTGGGCATTCCTTGTTACCAGATATTGTTGGTTGTTCTGTTGGTAATTTCCCCGATTTAAGGTATCGTGACCTCATGGACCTCATCATGCCTGTCGTTTGCCTAAAAAAGGTTGGCCAGAAGGTTGATTAGTGGAGCTCATAGGTCTATTTCCGTCAGAGCAATAATGATGGGAGCTCCCTTCGTTATCAGTCAGAAGTGTCTGAGAAAGTGGTAACTTTCCTCATGGACCGTTGGTACTCATTTGGTTCAGATTCCTGGTATTCACCCTGTTTGAAGAAGTGTTCATTCAAGAATGGGCAAGTTCTTTCTTTGGTATTGAATCTAATGTCTTTTTTTAATTTATCAGTTTTTCTTTTTATTAGATAGTCAGAGTAGGATGTAACATCCCTGTCTATATCCTCAAGTGTTTTTTTGGCCTCATCTAGTGCATTGCTCTGTTTGATTTTTTCTTCTAGTGTGGACATTTCTGATAGTAAAGTTTGCACCAGTTCCTTGGCTGTTACCATAATTAAAATCATGAGGTCCCGCGAACATCTTTTTGCTATTAGAGACCACTTTTCTAGAAACGTACGTATCTGTAAAAATAGGCCTGGGATGTTTTTAACCCTCAGTCCCTGAGGAATGACACCCGCTTTGAGGTAGACTAACATACATTGCCTGTGAAGTTCTATTCTGCGGATTTTTTTTTAAAGTTTGAGTAGTGTATTTAAGTCTTCATTTGTAGCAAGATCTCTACTATTTACCTGGTTACTGGTGGTGGGCTGATTTCCTACCAGGAGAGCATATTGCTCATCTGTGAATCCACATGTTAGTAATGTATCCATGCTTCCAAAAGGGGAGAAAATGAGGGCTGATAAAACAAAGATAAACAGACCACCATGAGATCAAAGATCACATTAAAGGTGTTTCAATAAGAACATGCAGCATTGCTTAGAGGAAATATGTATACAAAGTTATCTTCTAATCATTCAATGCAAACGTAATAAACATCAATGAAAATGGAATAAGAGAGAGAGAAAGCCCCACATCGTGCACTACACTATTCACTCATATATGACACCGAGCAGCAAGGTGCCGTGCCTCTGTAGGTGAGTGAATATCGTGCACTACACAATTCACTCTTGCACGAGACTGAGCAGCAAGGGGTCCTGCCTCTGTACATAGGTGAACATCGAACACTACACTATTCACTCATATATGACACAGAGCAGCAGGGTGCTGTGCCTCTGTAGGTGAGTGAACATCGTACACTACACTATTCATTCATATATGACACCGAGCAGCAGGGTGCCATGCCTCTGTAGGTGAGTGAACATCGTGCACTACACTATTCACTCTTGCACGAGACTGAGCAGCAAGGGGTCCTGCCTCTGTACATAGGTGAACATAGTGCACTACACTATTCCCTCATATAGGACACAGAGCAGCAGGGTGCCGTGCCTCTGTAGATGAGTGGACATTGTGCACTACACTATTCACTCTTGCACGAGACTGAGCAGCAAGGGGTCCTGCCTCTGTACATAGGTGAACATCGAACACTACACTATTCACTCATATATGACACAGAGCAGCAGGGTGCCGTGCCTCTGTAGGTGAGTGAACATCGTGCACTACACTATTCACTCTTGCACGAGACTGAGAAGCAAGGGGTCCTGCCTCTGTACATAGGTGAACATAGTGCACTACACTATTCACTCATATATAACACAGAGCAGCAGGGTGCCGTGCCTCTGTAGGTGAGTGAACATCGTGCACTACACTATTCACTCTTGCACGAGACTGAGCAGCAAGGGGTCCTGCCTCTGTACATAGGTGAACATAGTGCACTACACTATTCCCTCATATAGGACACAGAGCAGCAGGGTGCCGTGCCTCTGTAGATGAGTGGACATTGTGCACTAAACTATTCACTCTTGCACGAGACTGAGCAGCAAGGGGCCTGCCTCTAAAAATAGGTGAACATCGTGCACTACACTATTCACTCATATATGACACAGAGCAGCAGGGTGCCGTGCCTCTGTAGGTGAGTGAACATCGTGCACTACACTATTCACTCTTGCACGAGACTGAGAAGCAAGGGGCCTGCCTCTGTACATAGGTGAACATCGTGCACTACACTATTCACTCATATATGACACAGAGCAGCAGGGTGCCGTGCCTCTGTAGGTGAGTGAACATCGTGCACTACACTATTCACTCTTGCACGAGACTGAGCAGCAAGGGGTCCTGCCTCTGTACATAGGTGAACATAGTGCACTACACTATTCCCTCATATAGGACACAGAGCAGCAGGGTGCCGTGCCTCTGTAGATGAGTGGACATTGTGCACTACACTATTCACTCTTGCACGAGACTGAGCAGCAAGGGGTCCTGCCTCTGTACATAGGTGAACATTGTGCACTACACTATTCACTTATATATGACACACAGCAGCAGGGTGCCGTGCCTTCGTAGGTGAGTGAACATCGTACACTACACTATTCACTCCTGCACGAGACTGAGCAGCAAGGGGTCCTGCCTCTGTACATAGGTGAACATCTTGCACTATACTATTCACTCATACATGACACTTAGCAGCAGGGTTCCATGTCTCTGTGGGTGAGTGAACATCTTGCACTATACTATTCACTCATACACGACACTGAGCTGCAAGTGAGTGAACATCTTGCACTATAGTATTCACTCATACACGACACTGAGCAGCAGTTGGGTGAACATCTTGCACTATACTATTCACTCATACACAACACTGAACAGCAGGTGGGTGAACATCTTGCACTATACTATTCACTCATACACGACACTGAGCAGCAGGTGGGTGAACATTTGCACTATACTATTCACTCGTACATGACACTGAGCAGCAAGATGCAATGTCTCTGTAGGTGAGTGAATATCGTGCACTACACTATTCATTCACATATGACACCCAGCAGGAGGGTGCCTTGTCTTTGTAGGTGAGTGAACATAGTGCACTATACTATTCACTCATACATGACAATGAGCAGCAGGTGGGTGAACATCTTGCACTATAGTATTCACTCATACACGACACTGAGCAGCAGGTGGGTGAACCTCGTGCACTATACTATTCACTCATACATGACACTGAGCAGCAGGTCAGTGAACCTCGTTCACTATACTATTCACTCATACATGACACTGAGCAGCAGGTGGGTGAACATCTTGCACTATACTATTCACTCATACACGACACTGAGCAGCAGGTCAGTGAACCTCGTTCACTATACTATTCACTCATACATGACACTGAGCAACAGGTCAGTGAACCTCGTGCACTATACTATTCACACATACATGACACTGAGCAGCAGGTGGGTGAACATCTTGCACTATACTATTCACTCATACACAACACTGAGCAGCAGGTGAGCGAACATAGTGCACTATACTATTCACTCATACACGACACTGAGCAGCAGGTCAGTGAACCTCGTGCACTATACTATTCACTCATACATGACACTGAGCAGCAGGTGGGTGAACATCTTGCACTATACTATTCACTCATACACAACACTGAGCAGCAGGTGGGTGAACCTCGTTCACTATACTATTCACACATACATGACACTGAGCAGCAGGTGGGTGAACATCTTGCACTATACTATTCACTCATACACAACACTGAGCAGCAGGTGGGTGAACCTCGTTCACTATACTATTGACTCATACATGACACTGAGCAGCAGGTCAGTGAACCTCGTGCACTATACTATTCACTCATACACGACACAGAGCAGCAGGTCAGTGAACCTCGTGCACTATACTATTCACTCATACACGACACAGAGCAGCAGCTGGGTGAACATCTTGCACCATACTATTCACTCAACCTTGACACTGAGCAGCAAGATGCCATGTCTCTGTAAGTGAGTGAACATCTTGAACTACACTATTCACTCATATGTGACCCCGAGCAGGAGGGTGCCTTGTCTCTGTAGGTCGGCGAACACCTATCACTATTATTATTCACTCGTACACCACACAGAGCATGGTGTGTCTCCCCCATTGTGCCTCTCTCAGTGAGACGACTTTCCACCCGTTTTGGGAGCCGCTGGCATTCCACGCTCGTGCTGTCACAAGCTGCTCACCCCACCGTGGAAGACCTGGGACGAGGAAGAGGGATGAAGGGGTAATGCGTGTGTCTAAATTAGGTACAGCTGGTTGGTAGACAGCAGGGCTCCTCAAGAGACATTCTACTTTTGGCTTATCGTTGTGTTACTGTTCTGGCTTACCATACTATTCTAAAACACACCAGATGCTCAAATAGCTCGCAGTCTGGAGGTGCCTGTTTCAAAGATGTGTGTGCATCTGCGAGTCTGAGGGGTCTTTACTAGTAAAATAGGATGTCTGAGGTAGTAAATGTCCTACTGCAGAGCGCCATGTGTGATCTGCGAGTCACAGGGCTGACTCATCGACTCCTCGTCACACGTTTTGCTGTTGCAGAGCACTGCTCCTAACCTTCAGGTCACAGCCACGTGCACTAGGAGGATTTATGGGTGGGTGGTGCAGAGATACCTATGTATCCTGCAACCACAAGTTGGAATCCCAGTGAAATAGGGTGTGCACTGGCTGCAAATATATCTGCTGTGGCCTGCTCTGCTTATGTTTGAGTTCATGCAGGTTTGGACTCAGTCTTTTATTCAATTCAGTTAGTAATGTCTCCAGTCTCCTGCGTCAAAGGTCCTTGTTGGTGTGATTACACACGCCAACCCACAGACAGACAATAATTACAGATACTGTGCTGTATAGACATGCCATTTTCCTCTTCTGTCGTAGACCGTTTTTCAGAAAACCCTGCTGGCATTCATTGTTACACAGATATCATCACATACATTGTATTAACATTTACATTGAAAGACGTTTTCTTGTTTTACAAATGTACAGGCTAAAGCTCTCTAATTCCACATTGCTTCCAGCAAAAAGAACATTTGGAGCCAGGCATTCTCCAGCGGATTGGAGGCCGGGAAGAGCCCAGCCTGAAATCTCCAGGCCCTCTGCAGATTTCAGCTCAACACACACTGAAATGTGTTTCAGCTGAATATACACAGTTCACTGACAGCACAGGGCGAAAAGACAAAACAGTGGCAGCTAAACAAATACATATTTATTCCTCTAATAGTCATTTTCATTAGAGTGTGCCATTGTTCCTCATCGTTTTAACATTTAAAAAACTAACTTCTAAACAAAAGTATTTAGATTTTTTTTAACTTTGAGGAGGACCCCATGTGTGGGTCACCAACTCTCTCTTGATATTTCTAAACAGGTGTGCTTGCTGTGGCCGTTACAAGATAAGGGCCACATTCTGATCCCTGTACACGCAGCAGTTCTCAGCAGCCCTTTGCATAGACTGGCAAACAGCAGAGTAGATGTGGCAACCTCACACACACAGCGGCATATTTACAAGCCCCTTGCGCCACTTTTCCGTCACTTTTCCCCTGTTAAGAGTGACGCAAAAGTGGCGCAAGGGCCTTGTAAATCTGCCCCTGAGTATTTGTCTCTGAAGGAGACTGAGCAGGAAAGGAGTACAGCAGGCGAGAGCAATCAAGGTATCTGGCGTTAGATTAATGTCTGTGTCTGCAAAGGCTCAGGGCAGCACAGACGACCACTTACACCATCCTTGTCAGTGGTCCTTGCTTAGTAGCTCACAGCACCTGGGGGCATTATCAAGACAGGCGATAAAATTATCGCCGTTTTAGCGGCAGAAAACTGCCGCTAAAACGGCGATAATGGGCTTGATAATATGCTCTATGGAATTCCAATTGAAGCTCAGGTTAGACGTCCTTCACATCTAACATGAGCTTCAATTGGAATTCCATAGAGCATATTATCAAGCCCAATATTGCCTACTCCAGGCCATAACACAGCTGATCCCTTCATCAGCCAATTTACAAAGCCACAACTGAACAGTGGGCTTTTCAAGTCATTCTACAAAGGTAGTCATTGAAATTCACCTCTATATCCTGCCACCCCAGCCACAAATGCCTTTTCCAGGCTATTCCACAAGGCCAAAATGTAACATTCATCAGGCCATGTCACACAGGTCAGGCTGCATACATCCTTGGTCGATTTTATAGAACATGAGACCAGGACAACTGAGACAATAAAGAAGAAATTTCCTCATACATACGTATTGGACCTTGTTCTTATATAATTGTTATCCTTATTGGACACTGTTTTTTTCTTGCTCGGGAACAATCCATTGTGTATATGTTTATCGTCGATTACCTTGTGTAATGGAGGATTTTGGGATCTGAAGTGGCTGTTCCCCATATTGTTCCCTCGAGCATTTTTTTGCCTTGTCATCTTACCTTCTATGTACACCATTATTGATTTTGCGCAAATGTAACCTAGCCACGGTTCGAGAATTCAACACAGGTCAGAGTGCCCCAAACCGAGGTAGAGAATCAGGGGCTATGTTAACCCAAGCCACACCTTAAAAGTGCCTTTGGAATAGAAAGGACTTCGGATCTTTTTTAAACATTTCACGACAGGAAGCTGAGTTCCGAGCTTGTGGAAGTGATCTCCAAAGACTTGCCAGACTGATAGAGAAAGACTGAGACATAGTTTGCTCTTTCCTGAAGCCCAGCAGCTTGAGGAGAAGGGAATATGAACTGCTCAGGAGACCTTGGCTGCCAGAGGTTTACACTTTTTCTGCAAGATGAGTAGGCGTAGCTGTGTGCAGGGTTTGCAGTGTGCTCTCTCTTCAATGGGAAGCCACTAAAGTGATAAAAGCACCAACATGTGGATAGGGTTTTTCCAGCCAGAGACAATCTGAACTACCACAAGTCATACGGATCTGAGGAGGGCTAGATAGATTCAAGGTAGTCTTGTGAGAATCGAGGTACCATCATCCAGCCTAGAGGGAACAAGGGGGCGCAGCAGGGACTTCAGGCCTTTTTCATGGGTGACCTGTCAAATACCTAAAGCAATCTGAGTCGAAAGCTTGCATTCTTTATTATTTCATTAATTGTAATTGAAAGTTAAGTCTTTCTCAAGCATAGCATCTATCGATTTAGTATTGGTAACACAGTGGGGTTACAGGGCAGGATGTTAAATAAATCAGTGCGTGACTGAGAAGGTAGATTAGACTTCATGGACAGAATCAGCAGAAATTATTTTTTCTTAGGTTTCATGGAGAGAGGAATATCCTTAGGGGAGGAAACTTTTAGCTACACCTGTGTGTGTCATCAGCGTACTGATGATATAGGATCTCAGATTTGATGAGGATGGTTTCCAGTGGTTCCATGTAGAGGTTTACGAGAGTGGGGGGTGAATAGATCTTTGAGGTACACATTGTTTTAAACTAACTAGAGCAGTTTAAACTAAACTGGATGTTGATTAGAATGTAATCATTGCGAGTTCCCAAAACACCTGATAGGTCTAAAAGTACTTGGACGCAAGAGATTTCTGTGTCACGGAAACATAGAGCCCTGTCAGCAACCTGTAGAAGAGCACTTTCAGGATTGCATCCCTGATGGAAACCAGGCTGAACATTGTCTGAAGTCCCTTGTTTCATCTTGTGTTGACATAGCTGAGCAGAGAAACAAATTTCAATCATCTTCCAGAAGGGTAGTCCTGATACAGACCAAAAATTGTTGAGAATGCTAGTATCCATTGTAGGAAAGGGGCTCTGTATATACTGTTCCCAAACAGGTACAGTGTGTACAGAGTAGACAGTCCCCAGAGGTTTGGCAGAGGCTAAAGTTAGATATAACCTTACTCTCTAAAGAGGTAGCTTGGTCGAGCAGTAAGGCAGTATCAGAGGACAGTGTAAAGCATTTGTCGCACACACTCAGTCAGCAAATGGTCTCACACACTCAAGAACTGAACTCTAGGCCAATGGTTTTTGTATAAAAATAGGTAGTTGTTTTATTTTAGAACCAACAATAGGCATAAAAATATACTTTCTCAGATTGAGATGCTTTAGATAAATACTGTTCAATAGACAATAGACTTTTGAATATAATAGTTACAGTGGTTGCAATAGGCAACCCAATTTCAAACACTACAATGAGCTCAAAGAGAATTTCAAGTTAAATGCAATTAGTTACCTTAAGGATTACTTTTCTAACTCCAGGACTGGATCCTAGATTCAGTCCTGGGACAGTTCCTCGAAACAGGTGAGTAAATATGATTTAGTTACTGTTGTGATTTGTAAGCAATATTTTGGTATTTTAAAGGTTGACACTTGGAAACTTTTTCTAATAGAATCACCAATCTTATCCTATGGGAGGAAATTCACTTAGCAGGTAAGTGGGGTTATTGTTACTTTTTCTAGATCAGTGTTGGATCCTGGATCCAGCACTAGTGTACCCCCTGTAAGCAGTTGAGAGAATGCGTTTAGGTTATACAGGCGATTTTCAACGAATATTTGTAAGTTTGCAAAATCGAAATTTCACAGAAAAACAGTCAATGGTTTCCTATGGAAGAAAATTCAAATTATAGGTAAAGTATGTTCTCGTTACTTTTGTAATCCAGTGCTGGGCCCCTAGGTTCAGCACTGGACCATCTATCTAAAACAGGTAAGTAATTACGTTTTCACAGTTGGTGCGATTTTTAAAGAATATTTGTAGTTTGCAAAAATCGACACTTAGAAGAAATTTCACAGAAAAACAGTCAATGGTTTCCTATAGGAGAAAATTGGGTTAGCGGTAAGTATGGTTGTAATTACTTTTCAGGGTCAGTGCTGGGCACCAAGAACCAGCACTGGTATCTCTCCGGATAGCAGGTGAGTATTTTTGTTTTCGTTACTCGGTTGATTTTAGGTGAATATTTTAAAGTTCAGAAACTCCACACTTAGAAGAATTTTCAAGTGAAACCAGTCAATGTTACCCTATGGAAGAAAAGTGAGTTATCAGCTTTTGGGTAAGTACTCGACTGACAGAGTTAAGGTTCTGGGCATAGACTCAGGGGTCTCCCAGGGTCAGGTAAGTACAGTTGTTACACCCTCAGCGGCACAGGGGCAGCCGGGAGCAAAGTGAGTTAGGCCCAATGTTGGTGGCTGCTGGCTAGCAGGCCACGCGGCTGTGGGAGCTGGGCTCCTGGTCACTTTCTCAGGGCAAATGAGGAAGTAGGTTGGAGTAGAGGTTGCACTGCGAGGGGCACTCGGGCGGCTGGGTTGCAGGGTGCTTTTGAGCAATCGGGCGCTCAATGGAGAAGCTCAAGAACGAACAAAGGCTGCAAGCTCGGGGACGAAGATTCTTCAGGTGCGACCACCACTTCGAGAGGTAAGTTGGGTAGTTGGAGGTTAGATAGGTACCCAGGAGTTGGGCACAGGGGGCCGCAGGGCGCCGGGTGCCTTTTGGTGTCGGGAAATCTTACCCTCTGTTGATCGCGGATGGGGGGGTCCCTGGTTCTGAGGCTGCAGACGTCGTCAGGAACGTCGAGGTGGGTCCTTGGGTGCCGGATTCAGGGTCACAGTTGCCGGAGGGATGTCCTCGTGGTCTTTGTCCACTCCAGCACAGGCCAGGCTTGGCGGGTGCAGAGTGTGCAGAGTTCGCGGTTCCTGGCTGATGCCAGGAGTCAGTTACTTGCTTTGAGCAGTACCACTGCTCGTGGGAGTCCCAGATGCTTAGAGTCACAGGGTAGCCAGGTCCTCCGGGGTTTGTGAGGTTGCTGGCCATGGGAGATGCCGGGATTTAGCAGGAGCAGGTTCGAGGGTCGACAGGACGGTAGGGCTGGGGCCAAAGCAGTTGGTGTCTTCCTCTTGTTAGCAGCTGCACGGCAGGTCTTCTTGTTTCTTGATCTTCTTTGCTGTTTCTGAATCTTGGTCTAAGGAAGGAAGGTTCAGGGTGCCCCTAAATACTAGATGTAGGGGCGTTACAGGTAGGTAACGGGTCCCTGCCCTGGGGTGGGTACACCCCCTATCCTGCCACTCTCCTGTGGGAGGGGACAGTAGCCTAGTCCTGATTGAGCAGGGCTTCCCATCTTCAAGATGGCGAGAGCCCGTAGATGTGCTTCACCTCGCCTCCCCCACCTGAGGGGTGGGGTTGGCAGAGGCTGGCACACCCCCTTTCCTTCCTTGGGGTTTACGGCCAGTCTTCCCGCCAGAGTGGGGGTTAGAACCGGTAGGGGCCAGTGGCCTGGAGAAGCACACAAAGGCGGAATGCCTTTGAAGCTTCCCCTGCCCATCCTGGGAGAGGAGACTTACCACCTCACCCAGGATGTGCATTGTTGGAGGCCCAGGAGAGCGGATGGCTCTTTACCCAGGGGTCCAGCAACATGTCTGCTGGGTGGCAGCCTAGGCAACCCCTCAGACAAGACGTGGATTGTAGGTTAGGTTCAGGGGGCAGCTCTAAGATGCCCTCTGTCGTGCATTGTACATTAAATCCCACACTGGCATCAGTGCAGGTTTAATGTGCTGAGAAGTTTGATATCAAACTTCTCAGTCTTCAGTGCAGCCATCATGGTGCTGTGGAGTTCGGGTTGACGATCTCCCAGCACCATATACTCTTAAATGGCAGTACTGCACTTACAGTGCCCACGAATGGAACTGGGTACTGTAGGGGCACAGGGCTCATGCACCTGTGCACATGCCACTGGCATAGGGCACCCAGCTAGAGGGGTGGCTGATGTATGCCAGGGCAGTGTGTGTTGTGGGCATGGCACACAGGGATGTGTGCCCTGTCGACTCTCTGTATGGTTCTGCACCCAGACACTCAACCTGCAAAGGCAGTGTGGGTGTGTAAGGGTACAGGGCCCCTAAGGGTGGCACAATAAGTGCTGCAGCCCTTAGGGGCCTTCTCTGGTCATAGTGCCCTGGGTACCTATGGTACCATTTACCAGGGGCTGACCTGTGGCCAGAGATGCCAATTGGGTTTAGATTGTCATGCAGTTTTAGGGAGGAATACAGGCCCTGGGTATCTGATTGGCAGGAGCCCAGGGCACACTCAGTCAAAGTACATCAGCAATTCAGGAATAAGTGGGGGGCATACCATGCAAGAAAGGTGGCACTTTCTCATATCCATTGATGGGTTTTTCAAAATAGATTAGACTTGACTAATTTTAAGGCATACTGGGTACCTGCCTTATGAGCGAAATGAGTTGGCGAAAGCGGTCCAGTACAGTAAGATCTGCATAGACAGTTACTTTGCAGTGTCTGTTGGAAGCAGAACTGTAAAGTGGCTAGCAGGTTTTACATTTAAAATAGTATTGAGACTGTCACGCTCACAGATTTTTGCAACATGAGATGATTTTATCTGAGACTTGACGTTCCAGTTGAGTCTATCTGTAGTTTCCAAAGTTGGGGGTAAAGAGTGTTGAATGGAGTTAACGTTCTCCTCAAAAAGTTGAGTGAAATGTTTACTTTGGTGATGCAGTCTTTGACAATTAGGGCTGATGAGGGATTGTTGGAAAATGTGAGTACTTGAAAGAGAAGTTTTGAACAATTGTTGGAGTTATCTAGTAGAGATTTAATGTGAGTGGACTTTGCCATAAAGATGTTTCTTGTAGTTACTCCTAGCTGTCCTAAACTGCATTAGATTATACGATGATAGGGAGGTTGGCTGTATTGATTCTCCATCCTTCTGACCACCACATATACTACTCATGCCAGTATGACCCTTTTAACTAGTTGAATCAAGAAGCAACATCCTCCCTAGCCAAAATTGATATCTTTGGGAATCCTACACCGGATATTTTATCGACACAAAAGGTGAGTGGATCTCTTTTGACACAGGGCTCTGGCCAGGGTGTTTTGTGATGTGGAGACAGACCTGTTAACTTAAAAACAGCTCTACAGAATCAGGGGGGCAGCTTGTCCTGCGAACTCCGCACTACAATGACGTCAAGGTGTGTTAATGGCAGAACATTGGGCTCTGTCTTGCGGTGCTCACCGGGTTTAATAAGGGGACATATCCCAAGCTGCCTTCATGGACATGAAGTTTAACTTCAAAGTTTCCACCTGATATAAAGCCGAGATCCTCCATGGTGCCAAAGCAGCCAAACACTAGGCGCAAACTTGTGGTGTCCATGCCGCTCTGCACAAGAGCTTCCTTTAGGTGTCTAAGCATCTTAACACCAGATAACTTGCCTTTTACCAACCAATTGCAACTTGTATACTGTGGATCCCCAGTGCACAACTTGGCCTCAGATTTTGGTGCATTATTGAGTGCACCACACAAAGAAGGGAAACATGGAACTCATCCATCTTTAAAAAAGACATAAGCATAAGAGGAAATATAATCGTCCTTCACCTTTGCCGTGAGTGGAATTAAATGCGGTCATCAAGTGGTTCTTTCTCCATTTTTAAAACCCCAAAGGAAGTCAAAACCCATGCATTTGTGCTTGTACTCTAGATCAACCCACCTTCCCTCGCCTTCCTTTTTCCATATGCGACATCCATTTTCTGATTGGTATTTGGACCTGTAGGCGGTAGCCATATTGAGTCAGTCAAGATAGCTCAGCAGCGGTAAAACCATGTCTATGTGGTGCTGCCAGCTCTGGCAATCTCTCCTGAATCCCCAGTAGTTTTGTGCTCAGTGGGTGCTTGGGGGGAAGACGTCCTTCAAATGAGTGCACTTACTCTAGTTATCTGTAATGGATTTTGTATTTTGCTACTACAAAGTTGCACTAAGACTTATTAATTCTGTCTGCAGAACTCACTATGAGACCCCTTAACTGGGCATCCATGCTGAAACGGGGCTTACTTATGAATTGCTGTCCACTAAAAATGGTGCAGCAGAGATACGCCATACATTTATTCCACTTACCCTACTGAAATACATAGCTTTCTCTTTGTCAGCATTTAAATTGCTACAATGCCAGCTTCCCCCATAATTGTACGAGCCTTTTTCTCTCCCAGGCTTTCACCAAGAGATCTGAGTTGATTTCATCAACCATAGATGATCTGGTAGGTGTTCACCATCTGATTCAATGCCTATTAGACTCCCCATTTAACTCATGTTTTGATTATTGTTTTTGGTATTGGTTGTTATTCCTGTATATGATTATTGTACTTACTCCCCTTATGTCACCATGCTCCATCGTAAAGCCCATTCCCCATTCACTCAGGTTTATAAATGATCTGTTATGTGTGCACTATTTGATTCAATGCCTATTAGATTCACCATATTAGACTCATGTTTTGATTTGTTACCTTCCTTTTCCTCAAATTGTAAAGCGCTCTGATATCCTTCGGGATCAAGTTCGCGCTATATAAGACTTTATAAATAAATAAAATAAAATAAAATAGATCCAGGATACCCAGCAGAAACTTTTGGAAGTAGATTTGAGATTGTGCCCTATTCCATCACATTCAATACACTCACTGAATACATTGCCCATTGTCCATTTTATTTAACAGAATAATATTCTGTTAAATAAAATAAAATAAGATAAAATATTCTGCCGGTGGTTCCGGTGCATCACCGACTCTGGTCACATGGTGGCTCTCTCTTTTTCATTTTGAGATAAGCACAACAACTGTGTTTATTAAGTCTATATACATTGACAATGAATAATACCAGCCTCTCATGCAATTATTATAGCTTTGTGTGGCCTGAAATAGTCTGAATTGTCACACTTGTAGGAGTGAAATGGTTAGGTGTTATGCTGGTACTGCCATTGGCAGAACTGGCAGGGTATGGGTGGTGCTGGCTGCAGCGGCCTTCCGAGAAGGGCCCTGGCACTTCATTTTTTATAAATTAAACACTGTGGAATGTTATAAAATTCCCACAGTATCATGTTATACTGCACAACATTATTTTACATTGCATGTTGTACGTTAAGTTACACAGTGCTAACCCTTCATTTGGCCATGCAACAGTAAAAGAGCAGGTTCTGACTATTCAATAGCAGACAAGGACAAATATCTTACTGCGGGTACTATTCAATAAAAGCAATATACCATTATCTGTTGCATCTTTTTTTTTTATTAAGAGTTTTATATAGTGCGAACAAGACCCTAAGATATCAGGTATCAGAGCACTTTACTTGAGCACCAGTTTCCTTACAGACGGACACATTCATTTTTGTTGGGCACGGGGAGATTGATTTGCCTAGAATCACAGATGTTTAGCGTTGTTGCCGAGAGTCAAACCCGTTTCTCCAACTTCAAGGTCGACCACTCTAGCCGTAAGGCTACATCCTCTCCATTACCTTCTGTACTAAACCTATACAACAAACTCCTTCCAGTTCCATGATCTCCTGCATTTAAGAGATGCCTTTAGTAGACAGCTGGCTGCCCATGTCCTTGGCTCCTGAAATCCATGTGCCACCAGCCAATGTAGCACAGAAGATTTAGTTACTAATCCCTCATACCACGACTGGAGAGGGTCAGGCCACGAGAGCATCCATTTCATGCATTGTGAGCCTCATGGGGCGTGTCATGGCCGCGCCTCAATCGCTGAGCGGGGCGGAGGCGCATCGATTACATAACACACCCATGAACGGAGAGGGCGCGCACTCGACCACAGGTATTATTATCATTTATGGGGCTTGGAGAACGTCCCACCCTTCCGCAGTGTCAGACTTTCCAATCTTTCATAAACACTAAAGGTATAATTATTACAAGCAATAAACCCCTGCTGATAATCACTTAGGCACCAAGACTAAGCCATTGGTGCATTGCCAGGATTCGACCAGACATAGTGGTTTTTGGCTGCTGGATATGCAGGTGTCAGCCTGCCTTGGCACACATCACTCGGTTAAAACATATGCTTCCCTCATCCTCTGTCGGCCTCATCTGACTAAGCCCTCCTTGCTATACTTCTGTTTAAGACTATCGCCTTATATCCGCTGTGGACTGGGGGCTTCTTTGATAGTCCCAAGTGCCCTCGAATGGGTTTCGGAATCTGTCATAAAAACAGGAATAACTCAATTTCCGATATTTTTTATGAGTATTTTATCAATATCTGGCATGAGCAACAACCAGCCGCGTTGTGAATTAGACGAGATCTGAATTATGAAAGCAGAACAAACCCGTGTACAAGGCCAGCTTGATAGCAGTTGACAAAACTTGCACAGTGGGCTGTGACCGAAAGTTTACTGTGGCAAGAAGGTCTCGCAATAGCTCAGATGCCAGCAAGGAGGGACAGTAACAGATGGCCAGTGAAGCAGTAAACCCTTTTGGCATGTCTATGTTGGACATTGCCTGGGATCACACAACTTTCTGCTTTTGACCACAGGTGGTCACTCTGTTGTCTTTATGCATCCAATCTTTCTGGATAGGTCTACGTCGGCTCGACTATGCCTTGGGCTGAAGAAATCTTCTTTAGAAATAACGCAAGTAATACAAATAACAAAATAGAAAGTAAAAATGTTTGACTTAGGCAATTCCTTAAAATGTGCATTTACCAGCTTTGCAGAAATGGTGATGTGAAACGTGCGCTGCACGTGGGTTGTATGACAGAACCACGCATGCCTAAACCACACGTGGCTTAACAACGCTGTCCAAACAACAACAGCGTTGTTACAGCGCGTTCCTGTAGCACGCAAGTCTTTACAACAACTTGCTTTAGGGTAGTGCCAAGCCTTGGAATCGTTTAAATTACTATTCCAACTCAAGTCTGTGTATCAGTAGGGAAGGCGATGGACTTAAAAACCAACATCAGTTCAACACCTCGTTCCCTAAAGCGAGTCATTGTAACGACTTGTGTGCTATATAAACGCGTGGTAACGTCACAGTCGTGGTAGTGACTGCGTTGGAAAGGCACTGCGTGGTATTGACTGCATGATAAAGGATGCTTTCCCTGCACGTGTGCACCCTCCACATCAGTGTGTGAAATCAGAGGTTATCAGTGGGTACCACTCCATCCCAATTCACACCTGAAAGTGCAGTCCAAAGCAATGCACCTGCAACGGCAGATGTTCCCGTGCAGGCGAATGCGTAGCAGGCAGTGGCTTCACAAGTCATCTTCTGTACAGGGTTCTAGAGCTGGACACGGGTAGCTCATGTTGTAGGGTTCTATGTGCTGTGGCTGTATGAGTCTAGCTGCTGAACACCTACCAGTCCATTATGATAGGCAGGTTGGTCAGGACGATCAGATGTGTGAATCCTGTCCCCTTCTGGATCTTTAGAGAGCGCTTTGGACTAATACCCATGGAGAGCCTGAAACTAGTCACCACTTTCCACTTCCCTGAAGGAACAGATGGGACGTTGGTCAGCTTGCAGACCACTGTGGCCTCTCCAAACTTGTTCCCTTGGACATGGCTGTGTAAAGCGTTGTTATGAAGGCTCACTCATCTCGCCGATGTCACCCAATATGGCGTGCACTTAGCAAAGTACTGAATATCTCCATGCCTTGTGTGACCAATTTAATTTGGCTGTAGCACTCACTCTATACACAACAAGTTGTTATTATCATCATTATTATGATTGTTTTTATTTAGCATTTATCCAACCCCACGGTTGCTTCTGAGCTTTTCGCTTGCAAGAACAAAAGGCAGGGCTAGCATCACAGAAAACAAGGCAGAGAGGGCTGTAGAAATCCGGAGACACAGGAGGAGATGTCATAGTCAACACATACAATGGAATTCGAACACAACTTTTTTCAATTTCAACAAGTCGCTTTTCCAAAAGTGGGTGTAGGGTTGGAGTTTCAAAGTGTGGAGCCAGCGGCGTAGCTAGGGGAGTGGGGGCAGTTTCCCTGGGTGGCGCTGTTTTTCGGGGCGGCGAGAGTCATGTCTGTCGACTACCACCATCACTCTGACACAAAAACAAGTCGTCAGTCGGCCGCCACCGCCCCGGAACAAGTAGTCTGTCGGCCAACACCACCCCCGCTCTTACCTGCACGCGGGCGGCAACCTTAGGGGCGGCCCCAGGTTGGCAGTATGGCTAGCTACGCCACTGCGTGGAGCCTACGGTATGGAGGGACCCGGACATTTGAAAAGAGTTTATGCCTTGTAGGGCTAGATGTTGTGGGAAGCTGCATGCCTGGTTTGATTAGCTGAAAGAGATGCAGCTATTTTGAGAGGTAACTATTTCCAGATCTATTTGCTGCTTGTGCATAACACCCACAGAAGCCTCAAGTTGCCTCGATTCAGGCACGAGTAGCCCATGCTGGTTTGGTTTTCACTTGGTGTTCTTGTAGTTAACTTTTACTGCTAAACACGCAGGACAAAAAATACCAAAATGCGAGGTAGAAGCCAAGATTAGATGATATAGGGCCATATGTATCAAACTCCCGTTTAGCGAATCTCAATTTGCGAGAATTACCGAATTGCAAATTGAGATTCGCTAAACGGTATGTATTCAAACAATCGCAAAAAAATTGCGATTTATTAAAAATCGCTATTTTCTTTGCGATATCGGAAGTTGCGATTCCTTATCACAAAAAATCGCGAAATTCGCAAAATACAGAATCGGAAACTCAGGTGCTGCATGATGACATCACAAACAGGAAGTGTGACTACCCATGCTGCACCTGAGATTCTGAAGCACAGTGAGAGAGCAGGAGTGGAGGTGAGGGATCACTGCAGTGATAGAAAGAATGGCAGAGACTGGAAACATGGCCAGCAAGGACAACCAGCAGCAGGGGGAGAAACAAAGAAGGAGAAAACAAAAGTTTTCTGAGAGTGAGCTGGAGGTCCTAATACAGGAAATGGTTGGCAGCCATGAGCTCCTCTTTGGCAAAAAGTCCCTGCGAGTACCTGAGACACGCAAGAGGAGGATTTGGGCAGATATCCAGCGCAAAGGTAATGCAATTGGCGTCACCCGCAGGAGCGTTGAAGACCTCAGGAAGCGCTGGTACGACGTCGCCAACGCTCCAAGGAGAAGGTTGCAAGAAGGTTGGAGCAAGCCAAGAAGACTGGTGGTGGGACCTCCACTGTCACCGCCTCAACACCACTGGAGCAAATGGTGGAGGGGACTCTTCATCCGAAGAGTGTAATGGGCGTAGCCGACCTGTACAGCTCCGACCCCCCAGAACCAAGACAAGGTAAGAAGCATGCCATCACACCCCTGATACCCCCATACTACCTCACACCCCCAGGAGAGACCCAGCGGCATGACAGAACAAAAGGTCCAGTGCAGGTACACAAGCACACACAGCAATGTATTATGGGAGATGTAGTCACATGCACATAACAGTGCAGCATTGACACCCAGCCAGTCCCAAACAGTATGTGCGCAACATGAAAGCTAAAATACAGATAGACAGGACCCATGCAACTCCAAACAGTGAATTTTAATGCATGTCAGATGCAAGTCAGGACAGAGAATTAATGTGTGCATTTACGTCCACAGCACCATCTGAAACACAGGGAACAGCCATTGGAGGCGAGGAAGAAACCCATGACGCAGAGGCAACAGGCCTGGTGGAGGAGGAGAGAATTGAGGAGGAGGGCAGCCCAGTAATCCATCAGTAATGCAGCAGGAGGCATGCAGTGCCACCATTGCCCCCGCTAGAGGATGAAGCCCAGGACACTGAAGTCGATGTCCAACCAGTCCCTGGAGCATCAGAGCCACGACACCGTGCTCGAGCACGTGCAGATGCAATCCCACAAATTCCATCCAGGCGCAGGGCACATGCATCCACCAGTTCAGCAGACACGGGAGAGGACACAGTCTTCAGAGGGCTGGAGGGGCAAATGTTGGAGGTCCAGCACCTGCAAGCAAGAAATATCAGGGTAGTTCAGAGACAAATCAGGGCTGGCTTCATGGGCATGACGGGTGCCCTGGAGGCACTCTTCGCTGAACTTAGGGTGGATCGTGCTGCTAGGCGCAGAGAGATGCAGCGCCTAGACCTCTACACCAGGGCCGTCAACCGCCTCACCTCAGCAACCAATGTGATGTCAAGGCGCAGCATCAGTATTCAGCGTGAGGTGGCACACAACAGCCAGGACGTGGCAAGGGTCCTCGTACAGATGACATGTGCTGTGGATGAACTGCGTGCTGCTCGCACGACTGGCCCTGGAGTCCTCACTCAACAGACGAAGACGCACAATCTACAAGGAGCAGCATTACACCCCCACCACCCCCGGATAGGCGCCGTAGTGTGCGTCACAGAGGGGCTTTTGGGACAGGTGAGGAGGGCACTGTGCACCCACAGCCAGGGGCCACGGGACGACAGCGCCGCAGTTGAGGTGCACAGACCTGTGCAAGGAGATGGGTGAATCAACCCAGTGCACACGGACACTTGTGCCAGATTGTTCCTTCGCACTGTGATCTGAACATGTGCTGCTAATTGGACATAACATTGTGTGCTACACAGGCTGTGTGACGATAATAATCCTGCATTTAATGAAATAATACACAGTCTCCTAATTGATATATCGCATTGTGTCATATTTTCTTACCTAGAAATAGTTCTGTGTGACCTCTTCACGCCTCTGGCACCCAGCAGCTGCACCAATTGCACCGGCTGGTATGTGTCCTTGCGCTGGGCCCTCCTCATCTGATGAAACAGATTCACTGAGCTCCACCGGTGTGCCTTTCCTGGTGGCGATGTTATGCAGCATGGCACATGCTACCACTATCTTGCAGCAGGTCTGGGGGCTGTATTGGAGTGCCCCTCCACTCTTATGTATGCATCTGAATCTGCTCTTGAGAATCCAGAAGGTCCGTTCGATGGTGCCTCTGGTTGCTATGTGGGCACTGTTGCACCTCCGCTCATTAGCGTTGGCAGGATTCAGGTACGGCGTCAGTATGAAGTCCCGGACCGCATAGGCACTGTCACCTGTAAGGTGGGAGAAAATGGTTGAACGCTGTGCTGGCAATCCTGTTCTTTACTAGTCTGTCCTTTGCACACATGCAATTACCTAGTAGGGATCCCTCACCAAACTCCCCATTTGTGAGTCGATGGTGTATCCCACTGTGGCAGAAGATAAATGCGTCATGCGTGCTGATTGGGTATTTAGCAACGATGTCGGTGATAATGTGTTTGGCATTACACACCACCTGTATGTTCAGGGAATGGTATGATTTCCTATTCCTGAACACATACTCATCCTGGGAGGGGGGGGGGGGGGATATGGCGACATGTGTCCTATCTAGGCACCCAGTGACGTGGCCAAACTGGGCAATTTGGTAGAAGTCCTGCTTCGTCTGGTCTAGTGCCTGTGGTGTGCTGGGGAAGTATATGTGGTAAGGCAGCCTCTGTACCATGGCATCAAGGAACGCGTGGAAAAAGCGCAGCAATGTACTCTGGGAGACCCCTCCTGCTGAGGGTATCACCCCCTGGAAGCTACCTGATGCCAAGAGGTGCAGTGAGCACAGGACCTGGATGTGGGTGGGGGTGGTGTGTGTCCTGCGTGTGGGGTGTTCAAGGAAAGGTTTGAGCTCATTAATTAAATCCAGGATGCTCTCCTCATCTAGCCTGTAGTTTGTATGGATCTCCTCCTCAGTCCGCTGGAACAGGGTTATGCGCGCTCTAAAGATCCTTTCCTGGCATCTCCTTCTCTGTGCAGCAGCTCTGAGTCGCAGCCTCCTGGCTATCACGTACAGCCCAGCCATTGTGGAAGACATCTGTTGCATTGTGGGCTGCCTTAAATAGTTTGCACCTGGTTACCACCTGCTCATACTTGGTGGTAATTGCGATTCTCTAAATACAGAATTTCATCAAATCACTAATTGCGATTATTTCATACATTCCGTTTTGCCAATTCGCAAATTGCGAGGTCAGCGATTGCGATTTTCGCAAAAGTTGTGTCACATTTTGCGAGTTCGCTATAAAATCGCTATTGTGTGGGAATCGCAAAATTGCTAATCGCAGATTTAGCGATTAGCAATTTTGCGTACAGAATGTGTATGTTACATAGGGAAGCAGTGTTTTGCGATCGCAAACACCGTTTTTTTGCATTTCGCAGTGTTTGCAAGTGCGAAACTGCTTCATACATATGGCTCCTAGTCTCTTCATATGCTGAATGTGCCGTCAAAAGATTAAAACCCTCGGTGGATTGGTTTAATGAGGAGATACTTGACTTGAAAAAAAAGTGTAAATGGATAGAATGTATTTGCCACAAACACTTTGATCATACCTACAGGGCCAACTGTCTTGCTGCTTTCAAGGACTACCACAGGCATATTAGGATCATGTGTCGCGAATCTTATGCAGATAACCTAGAGATGGCCAAGGACTCCTCTTGCAAACCCTTTTCGATAGTAAAATTACTTTCCTCTCTGGATAGTGTCTCGGTGTCGATTCCGCCGTCAGATTATCGTTGTAATATGTTTGCTCGATATTTTTTTACCAAGGTTGCCACCATCTATTTGTCCTTTCCTGAGGCTGTTAGAAATGCTTGCTGTCTTTAGGTTTGGTTCGACTCTCCAGTGGATAGTGAGGGGCCGTTCACTATCAAATTTATCACGTCTGAAAAATTTATTTTGCTAATGGCAACTGTTAAATGAGCGGCTCCCTCCGACCCTGCCACTCCGGCTATCCTGGTGTGAAAATCGAATGCTATCGCTTCAATTTTGTGTCCTTCGTATATCTCACTCAGATTAAGACAGGCTCGGAAACATGCCACCATAGTGCCGTTCTTTAAAATTGCGCCAGTGGATCCCATGAAGCCAGAGAATTTCAGGCCAATCTCGTTGCTCCCTTCCATCTCCCTTCCATCTCTAAGGTGGCAGAAAAATATATTAATCAACAACTCCCAACTTTTACTTAAGCAAGAGACCTTCTTCATGAGACCCAATCAGGCTTTCGACCCAGTGTAGCATAGAGTCGGCATTACTTCTTGCCTCTAAATCCAGTCGCCAGGCTGGTGACATAGGCGACACTGCAGCCTTGTTTTTGTTGGACCTCAGCGCAGCCTTTGACACCATGTCCCACAGCCTTCTATTTGAATGGCTGTGGAGCTGCGGAACTGGTGGCAAGGCTTTACTGTAGTGTGTCTCTTTTTTGCAGAACCGCACGTTCCGTGTTCCACAAAATCCTTTTTCATCTAAGGTTTTCTCATTACAGCATAGGGGGCCTCAGGGCTCTTCGTTGAGCTCCACTCTTTTCAATCTGCATATGTGCCCCCGTGCTGATAGCATCTAGCGTTACAGTTTTAACACCGTGTTGTACTCGAATGATATGCAGTTCATAATTATTTTATCTCAAGATGCGACCGATACTGCGGTCCTGCTTAGATCTTGCCTGTCGGAGGTGGCTGATTGGATGGACCTCAGTTGTCTCAAGCTAAATACTGAGGAAACTGAGGTCCTTATCCTATGGAAGCAGCCTTCTATTTGGACCTCAATCTGATGGCCTTAGTCACTTTGACCTCTAAGCCAAGAGTCAAGAATCTTGGCATCTAGTTTGACTCAAAGTTTTTTTGTGGGTCATATCAAGAGCCTAGCGGGACAATGTTTTGGGATCTTAAAAACCATAATAAAGATCCTCAGACTTTTGCCAGAAGCAGATAGGAAAACAGTAGTACAGTCTTTGGTTATGTCCAGATGGGACTATTGCCATGTCCTGTTTCTGGGAGTCTTTCAGTCCCGACTAATGAAACTCCAGCAGGTGCAAAACGCAGCCGCTAAACCTTCCAAGGCGCTCCACGACAACTCCATCCTTAGTGAAATTGCACTGGCTCCCTTTGAAGGAAAGTGTTTCCTTTGAGGCTATGTTCTATTGCTACATAATTTTTAACAACAAGGGCCCACGATACCTCCTTCATTTAGTCACATCCTACTCCCTAAGAAGAAATCTGAGGTCAGCGGTTGCCTCTCAGGCCGTTATCCCCATCATTAAAAGGGCCCACATGGGAGGATGCTCTTTTGGCTTCCTGGCCGCTAAGATGTGGAATGCCCTTCCTCCTTTGTTTAGGCGTGGAAAAACTGAGTTATCCTTTCGGAAGGATCTAAAGACTTGGCTCTTTAGCTCTATCTAGTTTATCTTTTGCGGTTCTCTCATTCTGGATCTGAGGATCGAAATCTTAGCGCTGGGAGACCTAAACAGAGATAACTATGCGCTCTACAAGATACCTTATTATTATTATTACTATATGGGACCGCTTGAAGACACTGTGTCCATAGCTTTGAAAGTGAAATGTAGCTTAACCGTCCTCCACTGTTGAGCCCTCTTTGCAGGAGTTTTCAAGGCAGAGGTTTATTCCAATGATCAGGGGGCCTCTGTAGTTCTGAACACTTTGCAACCTAAGCAGTGTTTTGACAGGGAGTTGCGGGTAGATATCATTGCAGTGATCCATGGATGCTGCTGCGGTGAGAACCAGGGAGTTAGGATGAGTCTACAGTAATAAGGGACGTGTGCCTGCAGCAGTGGCAAATGATGAAAGGCGCTTTTCTGTGGCAGCATTTCATTGTGGTACAAATACAATCCCTAAGACACCGGTGACCCCTAGGTCCTGACTACAAGTCACCAAGCTCTTGTACAACTCTGGGGGTATCTGAGTGTCATAGCTTAACACTTCATAGGCATGGTTAGAGTGGCCGATGATTGTAGCCATCGGGGATACAGAGGTGTAGAAATCAAAGTGACTTATAGAGCGATCCACTGAGGTGGCAAAGGAAACTTTGCGGTGGATGGTGCAGCAAGTCACTGAGAGTTCATGGAGTATGAGTGCACAGACCAGTCACTGATCCTTACTGTTCCTGACTGTACTGACACTTTCTGGTCGCTTACGGTCCTCTCCTAGCCCTGCACTGTTCAACACTCCTGGTCCCATTGAATTTTCCAGGTGCTTTTCAGTATTATTGATCGCTAGTGGCTGCTACAGTGTCTTAGAGCTACTTGTGCTGCAAAGTCTGACTACTGATTCATTGGTACGACTGTAGTGTCTTGTGACCGACCACAGAACAGCTTGATGGTTCTTCTGCAAGTTGTGAGTAAATTGCAGAGTTGTGTTGTGCCGGCTCCTTGTTAGTGATACTCACCTGGAAAAAGGTCTCCGACTTTACACCCTACACACCCTCTTCAGGCTTCCTTGCGCTTTCTCCCAGTGGTTTGTCCAGACCACTTGTCTCGTGCTTGAGTCTCTTTGACTCCCTGCGTCTATGTCTTTTTGAGAGTACTCAGGGTGGTCAGCTAAGTACCCCAGTTGACAGTTTCCCCTACAACAGGTCATTGTCCTACTCCCCACCCCACAGCCTTACTCTGCAGCCTTACGCAAATTTGATGCCATGTCTCCACACGTATGTTCTCCATTGACGGGACCATGAGGAACATTTCATGATTTGCAATGTTTGATGGTGTTTGTCATAGGGCAATATAGAGGTTGTTTGTACTAGTCGTTATCCACTGAAGCGTAACTCCTCAATCCTATGACTCAAAAGAGATGGCTTTAAGCTTTGGATGCTCACCCACTATGCAGGAGTTCACAAGAGGACTTTTACCTTGTGGTCTGGGATTGCAGGATGTAACTCATTTTTGGAAGCAGGTTCTTTCTTTACTTAATTAACTTACGAGAGGGGAATTTGGGGGTGATGCTCGACCTCGGTTGAGTAATTTACATAGGACTAAAGCAAATAAATATGTAAATGTATTGATCTAGCATTGGTTTTAGCAAAAAGGAACATTGCTATGGGCTGGAAGGCGTTGTTGGCTCCCAACGTGGTGGCATAGTTGCACAAAATACGTAGCTGAGATCACTACAATTTTAACACTACGATGAATAAGGGGAGAACCAACCCGCATGGAGAATGGGACGCGCCTCTGTTCAAGTTAGAAACCAAGTAGGATAATAGGCCACCTTGATAAGCAGGCATGTGTTTCGCTATTACTTTACATGACCAGATACCTCCTTCAAGGTCAGACTTTATGACCTGGAATGCTCATTGTTACATGGTGTTGCACTGGGAAGAGACCTCCCTTAGGATTCCCAATGGATTATTTTCTTTCATTGGCAGCAACCTGAGGACCGCGTTGCTTAATGGCTGACCATCTCTATTTCATGTACCGCTTCACTTCGTTACATTTTTTGCTTTATTGTATTATTTTTGGTTTGATCTAAAGCTTCATGGTTGCATGTTGATACACAATGAACATAATGTGAACATATATGTAATTATACAGAATTGGTTTAAATGCGTAAAGAGCATATATGTAATTAGTGGTCTAAGTAACTGAAAAAGACAATGCAAAAATCTCACAAAGAACTATTAAACAAAGGGCTCTAGCTGAGGCCGAGTTTGCTAGCACCACACTAGTGAAGAAGGTCGAAGGGATGAATGACTGAAATCAGTGTGCTTGGTGACCTTCTGTCTCCTCTTTATACAGGCAACTGGAAGAGAGAGATCAGTCGTGGAGATACGCGTTGCTGAAGGGGGAGGGAGAGCCTAATCCTGACCTTGCCTTGAAGTATTCCAGAAGAAAAACTCCAGCCGGGTGGCTTAACATTAGCCTGTAAGGATAAAATAAGACATCTGAACTTGCTTTCTGCTCTCTATAGGGTTGTTCCTTTGGTTTTTTGCCACTAGTGTCCGGTAGGTGGCCCCGGTTCCCACGCCCCATCAATGTGATAAAAATGGGAATGAGACATATGATGAGACCCTAAGTAAAATGTTGCAGGGCCAATTCTATCTAGTATATATGTAATGCATACACAGGCCACTAGGAGTTGTGGCCTGTAAAACTGTAGGTTGATGGCATTATCTCTAATACTTCTCCTATACCTCGTATCCTAACAATATCATCACTGGCTCATAAATGTGTCTGCTTGAGGCGGGTGGATTAATGGAACAAAACTGGCAGGAGTTTAATCCGGACAGCACAGATGGAATAATCCAACTGCGGCATCTGAAGCTGCGGCAAGGACTGGCAAATTCTTTATTATTGGGACTCAGCTCGTTCTTGTGCCGGGTTGCAGTACCACATTCTCGTTCAACTTCCGCCTCAGATTGCAATAGCAGGCTGCGACTACAGACATGGCTGGCCCTTATTACCAGTGGTTGCTCTGCTGACTGCATTTCCTTCTGCCAGCCCCTGCTTTGGAGAGGTTGATCCATGCCTTTGAATGGAAAGGATTAGCTCCTGGGAACACTCTTTGTACAGATATTTCATTTGTGCCATTTATGAGGTTTTTTTAAAATTCAGAACAGGCAGATTAAATCCCTGGCTTGTCAGCCCCTTGGAATATATTTTGCACATGCTTGTGTTCTGAGCGGAGTTTCTCCACAGATTCATATGCATTGAGATATACTAGATGCCTTAAATGGCCTAGTATGTATGCAATGGTATATCACTGTACTTGTAGAACCATCTGATCCTTCACTTCCAGTGGTGTTCAGGGTCTCCTGGCACATTACAACCAAGAAGGGCTCACCCTGGCAGGGGTAGACCTGCGTTTCTGGGGAGGACTCCAGTGTTTAGAAGTCTTCTGCTCTTAATGTCTTGAAGTCATCGCTATCAACTGGGCTCATGTCCCGCTGGAAACTGCCTGACGATCCCTTTTTTTTAGCAAACAGCACCAAGGCTTGTGGTCTCTAGTTATAATGCAAGAAGTGAAACTACAACTCCTGACATGCTTACTTCTGTTGACTGAAATCCCAGGACTGGCTGCAAATCAGCTTAATGACAAGGAACAAATGTCTACATATACAATATCACATTCTTGTTTTGAGTCTGTCTTCCCATTTTAAGCTTCATTTATTCCTTGTCATTTAATTCCCAGACGCTCCCTATGATTTAGCTTTTTATATTTAAATTTTAGATGTAATTATTTTTGTAATTATACTCAAATCCAGACAAGAGAGATTCACCAAAGTTTATCTTAGTTTATATGAGAATCGCCCTGGAGGGGGAGGGCTGAGGGGGTGAAGGGTTCTAAAGTGTCTAGGTGTGTGGTGCCTTGGTTTTTAACAGAGCCATTTTTTGTATTGTTCTTTTTACTAAAAATGTAAATAAAAAGATTTGGGGAAAAAAGTTTATCTTAGTTGAACACCCAGTTCAACCGGAGGAAATGCAAAGCTTTTTCCCTTGTACTCCACTTATAAACTCAACGAAAAACCCACAGAAGCAGTTACACCTCTTCCTTTCAGTTCATATTTGATGTCCACCAAGGCCATCATTAGCACTAAAGAGTTAGGACCTGGTTCTGGAAAAAGCAGCAGCCAATTTTCCTCCCTTTGCATAGATTCACCTACAAGATTTTGCCATGGCAGGAGCGCCAAGCGGATGAACAAGACTGTGCCACTGTTTTATTTTTCTCCATTTGCTTCCTCGGTGTTGGGCAGTCTGCATGCTTTTATTAAAATGTTGGTTGCAACTTCCTGTTGCATATTGTGCCAAGCGGATTTGTGAACACTTGCATAAGTTCTTCTACAGATCAGGTGGAATACCTGCAGGTACCCTCAGCACCCTTAGCTGGGTTCCTCTTTTCAGGTTGTCAAGTGCTTCAGTCTTTTCCTACAGCTTGATCATGAGGTCTGCAACACATAGCTTGAAGGATGTCAAAACCCTCATTCCAGCCTCAGAGTCTGTGGCTCGCGTGCCCAGTCGGCCCAGATTTGCTGCATTCTCCTGCACTTACTGTACAGTTGTTATCACCCTGCCTTGGCCTTTAAACATGTCCTCTGCCTCTCTAACTACTAATTCAATCCTCTGTCTTCATTCTCATATCAGAGCTGGTGGTGCTGATGTGTCACAGTCGGATTGTGTCACCTCGGGTAACTTCAGCCTCTTCAGCAGGCTTGGCGGGGACTCTGGTCTAGCCTGACTTCTCACGCATTGGCCTAAAGAAAGCCTCTCAGACTTTCTTTTTCATAGGAATGGTGCTAGCAACGAACGCCTTCGTGCAAGAGAGGTTGCTTTGTTCAGGTCACTCTCAGCTTGAGGCTCCAACCCCCAACTTGTAGACACTAGTAACATCCCAGCCCTCCTAGGCGGGAACTCGAAGCGGAGCAGTATTTCCAGGCGTGCCTGTGTTTCAAACCTGAGAGCTCAGGTGTCTCACACACATATAGGTTTAGCAGTAAAACTACAAGTCTGATGCACATTTAGTGGCCATATCAGGAGGCAATGTCTAGGAAAAATGTGCTGTCTGTAAACGGCAGAACCCTACCACTCCTTGCTTCAGTCCTATTGTTGTGTGTAGATTTAGATTCTATTTATAGGTATCCCGATTTATGCCCTTATATAGGTACAATTCATATTGGCCTTATTTGGACATAGAAATCCGGCCCTTATTTAGACATTGTCCATACAAACCAAATACAGGCATGCCCACCTACATCCGTCCATCCACTTCACAACGATTTCTTGAAAAACCAGACCCTTAAGCCTTAAGGAATTTCCCCCAGCTTGAATATTGATTTCTCCAAGAACTCATTAAGTATGCATGAACATCTATTCCTTAGGGGTTAATTCATGACATTCCTCTGCCCAACTTTTACGTCAATACTGGCATTCCTAGACACCTTCAAGGTATAAATATACCAGCACTTGCATTGGCAAATTGCGGTTCCCGGAGGATTCGATCAACCCAGACTACGCGGTTTGCCACGGCAAGTTCGGAAGGAGATCGAGTTCCAGCCTGATGCACTGACCAGACACTGTCATCCTCCTCGCAGAGAATCCAGCTCCAGTGCTCTCTCACTTCCCTTGCGGGGGGGTTAGACTATCGAGTCCAGAAAAGAGATTCCAACCTCTCTCAGGTATGGAGCTGACTAGAACTTAGAGAAACTTTTGGCAACTCTTGGCTAAACTAAAATATAGCTAGCTATACTTTAGAAATAGCACCTACTTCAAACCTCGTACTGCACTTAGGTTAGGTACACTGGGGTAGAACGATTTAGATGCATCAAATGAGTATCACATTTTAGCATCTGTTATTTATGTATGTATTTTGATTAATATATGTCATAGCTACAAACCATGCTATTGCAGTATTATTTTATCTTACTGCTAACCTCGTACATATTGTACTTTGCAGTCTGTCTTACGATTATAGCAATTCATATCTCTTGCACGAGAAATAAGACTGTTCAATAAACCCTTTTTATTGAATCGCCCGTCTCTCTATTTCTGTGCAACTCTGTAGGAACGAAGCATGCACGATTTACTGAGTGAAACTGTTATCTATTGTTTCCACGATTCTGAGACTGTTCCGATTCTAAAGGGAAACAAAGTTGTCACGTTTATGCGGTTGTTAGAGACTAATCCCTTATTGTGTATTCAAGAAGTTTCTAGTGACCTCTGAGTTAGCTGGCACACACAAGTAATTAAGTTTAATATACTCGATAGAGACATACTGACCTTAGTCCTATGTCAAATATATAGTGTATGTTATTCCAATGCGCAGAGCCTATCAGGGATGTAGGAACTACACTTCATGGCGCCCAACGGTTTGGTAAGGCACTAATTTAATGGTAGATACTGAAGTAACTCAGTTGTGCTTTTCTCAGAGACCCTCTACTCATAAAACTCCATAAGACTTCTGGAGTGGGTAGGGATAATATATGCCATATCTGAGTAGGACGAAAGTTCTATGCATTAGCTGTTTGGTTTTTTTCTACGTTAAAGGATACAGAGTTCCAAAACATTGTGAACCTTATCTTTGTTTCCTTGAAACTTGCTCTGCAATTTTTCAGTAAACAATGTCAGACACCAGAGATGCTGTCGTCGACAACGGTCAAGCTGCGGCTGACCTTACAGGTCTTAATGAAGACGAGTTGAGTGTTATACACATCCCACCAAATTTAAGGAGAGCCATCACTCAAAAACGTATAATACATGGTCTGACACCAAGAGATGGCAGAGCAGTTTTTGTGATAGAGGCACATGAATCTCACCAGACAGAGGTATTCTATTCATGGATAGTATTCCCAGAATCAAATCCAGTAACACATATGTTTCACTTCTACAAAGAAGATGCACCACCTGAGGAATATATTCCTTTCGAGGATATTGAAATTCCACTCACGTACCAGGAGCATGAGCTCTGGTTTAAAGGCGCCCTAAAACATTACAATCACATTACCAGGCTCGGTCCACTAGGTAGACCAGGAGCAACATAGCCGATTTTATCCGGCAACACACCTGACCCTGAAATTGAATCAATGTCGGAAGAGGAATTACTTAATAACATACAAAGGTTAATAGAAATATACAGTTAAAACCACAACTGTCAGAAAGTCCTGATAAGGCCTTTACTAAAAACACTCCTACCTCTTCTAAAAAGAAGTGGGAAAATAGCAAACAGCATTCCAAAGAGAAGCGTTCTCATTCCCGAGGCAGGTCTTCGTCACAGAAGGAGCCCGCTGAAAGGAGGTACAACTTCAGGAATAAGAGATAATTTGAGAAAACCTGACAGTTATCAAGATAATGATACACGTTCCTCTCGTACCTTTCAGATATTGTCACAGACATCCGAAAGAAGAGGACGGTCAGAAAACAAGGAAGAACGCGTGAAGTCCAAAGTAGATTAACACGTTCAGAAAAATAAACCAAAACCTCAATTCTCCAAGAAAAAGGAAGCAAGTCTGAAGGTCAGACATGCCGAGAAAACTGAGAACCCAACTACAGAACGGAGAATGGGCCCAGACCATGCTGGACAATGCTGCAGAAGTTACAATAGCTAGCTAGAACCAGAAGGGACTTCTGGAGACACTGGACTTAAGTGAAGACATACAAGTTGAGACTGTAGATACCAGGGTTAGTTCTCCACATAGGTTATATGAAATAACACTCCGGATGGAGGGAGACATACAAAGAAAAGTGAAAGCACTCTTTTGGGAGCATCTTTCAAGAGGTTATGATATACTTCTAGCAGAAAAGGACTGGCCACCAGAATTTGTCAGGGAGTGCCCACATGACGAGGCCATCATTATGCCTGCCTTCTCCAACCATGTTCCAGTCCATTTAAAATATACATTAGCCAGGAAATGGGCAGTGGCCCAAGCCCCAGCACTGTATAAAAATCATGTAGGATGGGATGAGGACTCACCTCACCATAAAATCCAGTTAAAAAGTCAACCAACCGCACAAAGGCAATACCCAGTTAAGCAAGAAGCTAAAAAACAGGTCAGGGAGATTTTAGATCAACTTGAATATCAAGGGGTGATTGAAACATGCACCTCGTCAATTAACAATCCTTTGTTTCATGTCTCCAAACCAGACAGTACATATCGTCTAGTTTTGGATTACAGACACTCAAATTCTTGTTGCAAAACATTTGCAGTGCAAAATGCACACAGTACAGCATTAATGAATAGCATTGTGCGTAAAAAATATAAAACCACATTAGACATTTCAAATGGTTTCTTTTGTCAAAATATTGCACCAGAAAGCAGATATTTGACCGCTTTCTCAATAATGGGGACGCAGCGTCAATTCTGTCGACTGCCCCAGGGGTTCAAAAACAGCCCGGGGTTATTCCCAGCAAGGGTAACAGAGTTACTACAAACTTATGATGATGAGGCATTGTCGTATGTCGATGACAAATATCTAACAGACGATGACCTGGATAGGCACTTGAACAGGGTGAGCACCATAATATTGGGCTTCGCCTCAGAGGGTTACAAATTCAACTTTAAAACGTCAAGAATTGCCCACCTCAATGTCCTATTCCTAGGATATGAACTATCAAGTGAAGGCAAAAGCCAGGCAGCCAACTTTTTAGAAAAGTGTGCGCTGCTCCAACCTCCAAAAACAATGAAGAATTTACAGTCGATTCTAGGTTTCCTGAATTTTGGAAAAACTTACATTTTAAATTACGCAGAAAGGGTTAAACCTCTATATGAGTTAATCAAACCTGATTTTAAAATCACACATTGGACACAAAAACACACTAAAATGTTGCGTTTACTCCAAACAGATATGTTAGCAACGAAACACTTGCAAACACGCGTAAACATAAGCAACTTAGTGATCCGAATAATTCCGGGTTAGTGCAGATTCACCTATTTAACGTTTAACGAAGGTGAAAAAGTACCCATTGCATACAAATCACACTTGTATACACAAGCAGAAATGAAATTCACTTCTACAGAAACAATTGTGACAGCAGTTCAAACCGCTGTAGCAAAAGAAAGAGCCCTAGCACAGGGGAAACGCATTATGGTCGTGACTCCTGTACCAGCCTTAGAGGCAGTGACAAAGGCTAGCATTCCAAATGCAAAAGCTTTACATGTGAGATGGATACAATGGGTTAATTCTCTTGCTGCAACTGATGTTGAATACGTTCCTGCAATATGAACACGAATGCCCTCTGCCTACTGAAATTCTCCCTCTTGACCAGTACGAATGTATAATTTATACTGACGGATGTGCACAACCCGCTACCGGGAGTAAACAAGCTTACAGTGCAGCGTGTGCTATCGTTAAAGGTCGCATGCGAGATGGCAAATTCAGACCAATGGTCACAAAAACCCAATCTCTAGGATATTGTACAGCTCAGCGAGCTGAACTACAAGCATTTAAGTTGGCACTTGAAAATACAGATCGCAAATTCCCCACATTAATAGTGTGCGATTCTTTTTACTGTGTTCAATCCTACAATGAATATTTACAGAATTGGATTCAAAATGGTTTCAAAGATGCAAAAGGTGGCACAATTAAGCACAAATTGCTTTGGGAACAAGTAGTTCAGTTGCAAAACGGGCTACAAAACACTCATGTGATGCACACGCTGAGTCACCAACGTGATGGCGTTCACGTTGAAGGGAATTCATTGGCTGATAAAGCCGCGTAGGGGGCTGTGCAAATGGCTTCCGTAGCTGCAATCATTCGTTCAAAAATGAAAATAGACAGCGAAATAATGCTGGCTGTCAATGCAACAAGCAAAGGCAGCAGTGCGGCATTACCTATAAAGTATCCACTCAACTACTCATATGTAATTGATGCGAATGGCGTTCCGTTTGCTCGACTCCCTGGAGTGGGGGAGAGAGTAATTCTAAACAGGGAACCAGTGGCGGCTGGTGACATTTTAAAGTGGCAGAGCGTAAATATTGCGGGATGAGTGTTCTGTGGCGAGCGAGCGTAGGGAGCGAGCCCGACTGGGATAAGGGGGGTTCGGGGGTTCCCCCCCCCCGCGAACATTTTGAAAAAAGAGAGGGCAAATGGTGCATTTTCAAGAAAATTTGAGAAAGCAAGAAAGTTCATAAAGCAATTGTGAAAGTATAGCTATGACATCAATAAAGAGATTTCATATGATAATGTAGGTGGCTGCTTTTCCAGTATAACCAAAGAACTTCTTTACAGATTTCGAGATAACAATGCTGAGTACCTCACAGATTTCTTTATTTATTGATATATCTTTAGAAATTAAATAAACTGAGGAAATACAAGCTATTGTAATTTGTTGGACTGGACACAGTGAGACACTAAGGAATGAACATTAAAAGCTAGCTTTGTGATAGTTGAGCAGAGCTACAGGCGGTGAGTGGCCTGTGTCAGTCTCCTGATGTGGCAGAGTAGTGCCACAAAAAGGGGCGCAAGAAAATACCCACAACAGAGTATTCAAAGGATGACCCCAACAGAGTGATTGTGAGATGGAGGTTTCACTCTCTGCTACCAGTATAAAACCGAATGTCACTGCCCACTGATCTCAAAACGTTCTTTCTTCCATCCTGTGCCAGCTTAGTAGGGAACCATGTCATTGAAGCAATGTGAACTTGTTCCAGAACCCTGTTGCTCGCCTTGTCATCTTCTTTAAGCACAATTTATAAATATGCTTCTTTTTCATCGGAAACTATGGAAGGACACAAACAAATGTTTCAGTCACCAGAACATGCCCTATCTGTTAGATACCTCTGGGAATGGGGCCTCGGAACCGGAAGGGTGGACTGGGGTGATTTCCTGCCTACCTGTACTCTAATTAGGTTTATGGGAGTAATTAAGAACAGATATTACTCTGGGCCAGGCGGGCCAGGCGGGCCGGTCCATAAAGTCGTCACATGTTGTAAGAGCAGATAGTATTTGGTTAATATTAAAAGTCTGGGAAAATAACAAGGGGCTCGATCACAAAATGCCGTCAGTCTTTTTTGGGGTTAGAAAGTTTATATTTTGTTTTCATGACACAGAGCCGTGAAAATATGAGAAGAGCAGAAATTGCTCTCGAGGGCAGGGTTTGGATCCTGACAAACTCACTGCACATTTGCGACATGCAGCCATCAAGACATGTGAGTCCCAGGTGGACTAGGTCTGCATTCAAATAATTGCATGTAAAGAATGGATACAGCTATTTCCGTCCTGATAAATCAATGGCATGAATTGTACTGCTTGCGTTTGGAAGCAGGCTGCTTTCAGCAAATTAGTGTGTTTATTACTTCCAAATGTAAGCAGCAAAATTCAAGCCATTTGGCATGTGATGTAAGCCATTTGTCAGGCCATAAATAAAGACATCACACAGGGTTGAGACCAGAGCTCCCCTGGAGTCAGAGGACCTGTAAACTATAAAATAACACTCCACTTCTCCTGTTCCACTTTCCTCTCTGCCCCAGATCAGTACTTAGTTTGTGTGAATCCTTTCCTTTCATTATTCTTTCAGGTGATTATCTATAATTAATACTCCATTACAAGAGACATTAAGCTGACGAAATTCTGTCCCTTAAACGGATGTTTTTAAGGGAAGATGTTTGTTTTTCTTTTGTAAAATAGTAAACCACAACGCCATCGTCACATACACTGCAATGCAAAAGAGTGAGAACAGCTGTAGTTCTCGGCTGCATTGTGATGATTGTTTTAACCTGAATATTACCTAAAAATATACCGCTTGGCTGCACAATGGATACACAAAGGATTTGGCTTTGCATGAAGCTCTGTGATGGAACGCCATTGTCACACTGCACAACCCTTGGAACAGTCAGCCACGTTTATTTTGAATAACATTTGTAATGAGTTAAGTGTGCAAAAACACAATATGCAGCTGAAAAAACCCTCATTTACTTGAAAAAGATCCTTTGACAGCGATTGCAGAGACTGGAAATGAGGAAGAAGTCTGCATCTAAAATTTCCAAAACTTTCTTTATCACCTACATTTGCGGGGTGCAAAAAGGTACTGTATGAAGGCCATGGCATACATGCAACAGCACCCAAGAGGGCAGGATTTCCAGGTGCTAGAAAGCACTCTAAAGTAACTCTTTTTTTTTTTTATCCCGACCCTGATCTGAAGCACTAGAAAGCAACGGCTTCCCAAACATACTCACCCCGGTCAGAGAGGCATGAGATCATTCATTCCACAATGCCCCAATTAACTCATAAACACCCAACACATTATTACAAAGAAGGGTGTCACTCTGCCAATTTCCAACAGGCGTTATATGAAACGCCAGTTAAACGACAGGCAAGCACCTACACCATTGAGGTACAGCTCACGGCTGCTGCTGTCATTGCTGGCCATCACTTGACATGTACAATATCAGCATAATCACCATAATAGCACCGAGAGCCCTCACGGTGTGATAACGGCACCTACATCTCTGTCCCGAGAGGTGCCTAGCCGCCCTCAAGAACATCCACCGCTTGCCTCCTCGAACGAGCAGGTCAGCCAACAGACTGCTTAAAAACGCTCGCAGACACAGCCTTACAGATTATTAGCTCAGTATGCTTCTGCTCTGACAGTACACCAAGGTTTCCAGTAAAGTAGTTAAATCAGTGACAGTCCCAGTTATGGGCCAACAGGCCCACCCTCTAGAACAGTGCCTGCAGCGGACCCCTAACCGGGTGAACTCCAAAGTAGGTCATGCCCCCCATGTGACGACAGGGCCCTATACGGGCCTATTCTGAAAGTTAAAAATGCCCGCCTGGGCCTTACCTGGGCTTGTGAACTGACCCGAGTTAGTTGAGACGTCAGCAGGCAGTCCGGCCTCGTACTCTCTGGCAGCAACAAAAACCAGGGCTGTTAAGCGGCAAACAAGCAACGATTGCACTGTGCAGTAATCAGTGCTGGCACTGTCTGCAGTACTGATGATTTAGAAATACTATGACGCAGTACAAAATGCATTCTGACTGCCACAGTCACTGCAGAGAGCAGACTCATGCGCGGGACGCCTTCTGTGCAGACTCGATTCCTGAATCCCACCGGCCACAACCTTTCCAAACTCGTCACAGGGAGTGGTCCCACCCACGCCCTGTAACGAGGTGGGAAAGGGTGTGGTGACAAGCTCCACTCTCACTGATTGACGTGGAGGGTTAGCGATTCCGGGCTTGTTTTTAAAACGCCCGGGGCTAACTTAACCTCCACGCCATCAGGGGGTGGAGATTGCACCCTGCAGCTGGGTCTCTGCCGAGCTGATGACATCACAGCCGTCAGAGCTGTCAGGTTCTCAGCCGGCAAACACGTAGGCTAGGCTTGAGCAAACAACAGGGCAGGGGAGAGAGTGAGAATAGTCAGTGAGTCACGTGATGTCAATTTACAGCGGCGATATCGGTGAGTGGGGCATACAGTGCCCCGCAGTCCTGTGTTTAAGATCTACTGACAGAGTGTTGTTAATGGCATTTTGGCAGCTCATAAATGAGTATTTTTTATAAATTACTTTGAGCTGAGCATATCCAGCAATGTAACAGGGCGGAGTCCCGACCCCCTCATAGAGAAACCGCCACTGCAGGGATCGTAGAGCAGCTTTGATTTATGAAGCACATCTGGGAGAGGGTCTGATACATCAAGTGATCTCTAAAATGATATTAGAGTTAAGAGAGATGTACTTGTGGCCAGGGATGAATACTCACATTCACATATTCATTAATAACTGTATAGCATGCAATAGAGATCGCAGTACAGAACGCCACCAGATACCTGACTACAGCATAGCCAGCCCAGTTCAGACACCATTATTAGACAGCATTAGACTATCTACGTGCAGGTGCCCTGTTGGACGAATGCAATCCCAGAAGCACTAAGTCTGGGTTCCTATGGATATGGCCTCAGCGCTCGGCTGACGCTCGAACTGTTATAAAAGATTTACAAGTCTTTATCGGCACATACGCAATTGGCAACCCAAAATTCTGACCAGGGTCCTGCGTTTAGCTCTAGGGCTTACAAAGAAGCCATAGCCAGTCTGGGCGTAACATTGCGGTATTCTTCTCCATTCCATCCTGAGGTAAATTCTGTTGTGGAGAGAAAAAACCGGGACATAAAGCAGTCTATAACGGCTAGGGTATTAGGTTCGGGTGATGGGTGGGTAAAACATCTATATGGGGTCCAGCGAGCACTAAACAACTTGCCAAGAAGTTCTCTAGGAGGTGTCACTCCATATGAATTCCTGTTTGGGACTAGAATGTTGGTTCCGGACTTAGATATGAAAGGCACAGTGGTGGAAAACAAACAGTTTGATATCAAAGATCGTTTGGCTGTTTTACTGGACTTAAATGACTTGAGAAAACAACAAAGCAACGTGGTCCTGAAGCCAACCACCACTGAGAAAAATCTGGCCGTCCCAGCAAGGCCTGTCTGGATCCCAAGCTTGGGGATCTAGTCAGAGAAAAGATCGTGGATAAGAAGGAATTTGGGCCTTCGTACAGACAACCAGTACCTGTCCTACAGTCCACGGATCAAGAACAGTACTTTTGCCGCACCTTGCTGGTAAAAAGGAGAAAAGGTTTGTGTCCATCGACCTGATCAAACCACACTATGTGGACGATACTGAATAGTAGGCCAAGTGGACTCTGCCAATGTAGCAGACGTACTCCTCTAGCTACAATCCAAGAGGTTCAAACTGAGAGACTCATCACTTCTGAAGATTCGACAGAAAGAAATTGAGGACTAAGCAACAATGCTATGGACCTTGTACCTCTTGAGACCCAAGTAACAGTTCATCCAGATACACCTGTCTACCACGAAGTAACAAGTTGATCAACTGGTTCCAGTGAATTCAACAAATCCTGATGCAATTCCAACCATTGACAGAACTGCTTCTGGCTATTTCATGAACTTTGATACGTGTTCTGAGGATCCCAGCGAGCCTGAAATGACGCCAGTACAGAGAACTTTCAAAAAACAAGCAACAGACTTTTTTCAACTCCTGGAAAAGACTTATCTGGTTTCACCATGGATTGAACTATGGATTGTTTTGGGAATATTCTTCTTTCTACTTTGGTTAGCTCTGGTAATAACTCTGGGTATGCTGATTAATGGAAAATATATTCAAATGGACACAGCAAGTACAAGAGTTACTACTCCAGCCACACAAATCATCCCATCGTGAAGCAAGAGACTTGCCAGCAGTGAACATTATAGCAATTCCTATACCTGATAGTATAGTTTGGGACAAAACCGAATATGACATTTTTGGCCCGTCTGAGCTTTTGAAAATTCCACATTTATTTAAAATGTCATTAAGTGACTTTATTACCTCCAGTACCTTTTCTGATGATTGGGACTTCGAGACTGTTAATAATATGATGTCTGATCTAGAGATGTCGACTGCATTCACTAATAATGAATATTTACAAGGTTCATCGGACTATGAACACATGTATTGCAATAACCACTATGGTCATCATTTCTTGCATAAATCTGCAATGGCCAGAAATGTATTTATGTATAACCAATGGGAACATTGTCCGACGCCACCAAAGGGTAGCTCGAAAACATTTGCAATGAAATTTCCATATTTTTCAGGGTTCAATGTGTCAAATGCAGAATCATTTTACTTTAAAAATGTCAACAAGACAGGAATGAAAAATATGTAAACGAATACCAAACAGATTTATTCTGCAGCCTTTATTGCCCAACTGTCTAGACAGGGTTACGACTTTTGGAAAGACAATATTGAGACAAAAACTGTGTGGGGTACTAAAGATTGGCAAGTACAGGGAATAGAAGCTTTGTTTAGACACTGTATCATCCCTGAGCAAATTATGTTTTTGAACAACACTGTCCAACAAACATCATGTCTTGGATTAGCCAAGATAAAAGACATGAACACACCGTCTATACCTGCACCTACAAGTGAAAGCACTACAAAGGGGGAGGTCGACGTACATACTATTTTGAATCACAACAGATTAGATCCTGAATGGGAAAAATGGTTACTCTGGCCCTTAGAAACAAACAACTGTCAAGATAGATTCCTGAATAAAACACAAGGTTTTACCTTTCATAGGCCAGAACCACGTTATGTCCAAAGACAGCATCCGGGGGTAGTAACAACTTACAGTGTAGGGAAACTTTGCCTTGATTGGTTAAAGAGAGCTACACTAGAGGATGTAAAACAACTCTTAACTTTACTTCAACAAGATGCAGACGTTAGGGAATTCTTGTTAGGACCAAGAAAACCGCGTCAAAAACGTTTCATATATGCCGGTATCTACGCTGCTTATAATGAAGCATGGAAGGTCACCCAAGCAGAGACTGCAGAACGAATACGAGAAATTGATCGTATTAATTTAGAGAAATCTCTCTCTGTAGTAGACAATGGGTTAACAACTCTGTCGTCCAGGATATATTCTTTGGACAGCATTGTATCCTCTGTCATAGACATCATGGAACAAGACTTGGTCATGTTGCAACATGGTCAGTCGCAGCTACGTTCTATCATGCTATTAGGCTGGATGCTTCAAACCCTGCGTTATGTCTATGTGCCTTGGGGTTTAATCAATACTATGTCACTGTTTGCGGAATTCAATCTCACTGACAGACAGATCAAACTGGCGCAAAGGGGAGCAGACTATACGGCGCTGAGCATTGAAAAACGGGAGAAATTACCATTCACAGTGGCAGAAAAACCAGCTACTGAGTGGATCATACATGTTATTATTACTCTGCCTGTTACGACTTTCCATTTTCAGTATTGCCTAAAAAATATACCAGCAGGCAAATATGAAAGGTTGGGTAAAGAATACATCAAGACATCCTGGGATTTACCTTACACACACAGATTTTGGAGTGGGAGACGTGAAGTGTTTCTTAGCGGTGAAAACTGTGAACACGCACTAAGCGGTTCTATCCTTTGTCAGGGTATTAACTTACACGGGGCCTGTGATGGTTCCACTACAAACTTATCCTGCTACCTGCATGGTTCACCGGCAGCAGTGATTAATCCAATCTTTGGTCAACTTTCAAACGGGAGTTACATTATGTTGAATGATCACAGCTGCTGTGGCATGCTGCCAGGTATCCCATATCTAGTAACGGTTACTTCCAGGGTCACTTGCTGTATGCAAGTATTGTTTCCCCAAATAAACCTAGTCAGGGAATCGCCTTTATGGCCTTCACTGAATATCTCTTCTATACGAGTTGATACTTTAAGCAGAATGAAAGCTATTCTTTTCCAAAAAAGTGTGCCATTGACCTCTGCTAAGGAAACCTATGCTCTCCAAGTCGCAAGGACTTCTGCGGAGATACATACCCTTTTGTATACAAACTGCCCTGTGCATTTCTCAGAAATGTTAGGTCGTATCTTAAATATATCTGATACGAGCGGTATTGTACATGTATTTAAGAACGTGTGTGCGGTACTGTTAGCACCTTTTCAAGCAGTCCTCAGAATTTTGCCAAACTATGTGCACTCTGTGTTTGGTGGACTGCCGCTCCTTTTAGCACTCGTTGCAGGGATACTATTTTTGCTCCTTCTGCTTGATATGGCAAACCAACTCACCAGCGATACCCAGTTCACCATGGAAAGAACTCTATTGGAGATGAGGTGTCATGAGCGCATCGTCCAAAATCTGGGTTTACCTCGTCTGCGAGAATTAAACACCACTTGGTTTCTGTCATTCAGACCAATTTGGCAAGATTGCATCTTACCTGTTCTACACTGCCTGCTATGCGGTGAAGAATGCGTGCTGGACATTTGTCTGACACTCCCATCAGTCATGCCTATGGATATTGATACTCTGCTGGACCCGATAACGGCCCATGCTATGTGTTGTCCCCAGCGGCTACCAATTCTGATGGCGGCATTCATTGAGATCTCACAGACGCAACATGCTACTGCTGAGGTACGAGAGGAAACACCAGGCGCGCAGGTAATATCCAATCCGAACATTGCTGATGCTTCCCATGCTGAAGGCAATAGTTCGCATCTCTGTGCTGTTGATCTTCTACATGAAGTATTCCAACTCTCACCCACAACAGTAGACGACTTGTTGTCTACAGGATTAGAAAATGTTATGTTTTCTCCATCCCCACACACTGACTTTTGATTCAAGTACACAGTGTTCCGGAGAGACTCAGAATTTGGCCTTCATTCTTTTTCAAACATGCTACTGACTTTGGAACCTTTTTTTTCCTATGATTAATTTCTCCCCCCCCCCAAAATTGTATTTTTCATTTTTTGGCACAGTAATCTGCTTATAGTCGAACTATTCATAGAGAACAGAATTCTTTTATAACTTCCAGGGACAGTATGTCACCTTGTCATGAATAACAATTTGACTTATGTAACCTGATATGAAATGGTTTCGGCACCTTTTTTCTTCTGTATTTACGAACCATTTTCATCACATGTATATATTTTGTTAATTCGTTTAGCATTCCAATGTGATCCTATGCTTTGAATGAAACATTTCCATTTATATGTACAACACTTTATGCATAGCAATAGTTTTGTAATGTATTTTTAGAACATATGTTTTTTAGATATATTTTTAGCTTATTTTAGCAAACCCATGCGATACTCTGTTTTAAGATATGTTTAGAACGTTTAGGATTTAGTAACGTCGTTCATAAGAAACTGGAGTGAGTTTTGTGTGTAGATTTAGATTCCGTTTATAGGTATCCCGATTTATGCCCTTATATAGGTACAATTCACATTGCCCTTATTGGGACATAGAAATCCGGCCCTTATTTAGACATTGTCCATACAAACCAAATACAGGCATGGCCACCTACATCCGTCCATCCATGTCACAACGATTTCTTGGAAAACCAGACCCTTAAGCCTTAAGGAATTTCCCCCAGCTTGAATATTGATTTGTCCAAGAACTCATTAAGTATGCATGAACATCTATTCCTTAGGGGTTAATTCATGACGTTCCTCTGCCCGACTTTTACGGCAATACTGGCATTCCTAGACACCTTCAAGGTATAAATATACCAGCACTTGCCTTGGCAAATTGCGGTTCCCGGAGGATGCGATCCAACACAGACTGCGCGGTTTGCCACGGCAAGTTCGGAAGGAGATCGAGTCCCAGCCTGATGCACTGACCAGACGCTGTCATCCTCCTCGCAGAGAATCCAGCTCCAGTGCTCTCTGACTTCCCTTGCGGGGGGTTAGACTATCGAGTCCAGAAAAGAGATTTCAACCTCTCTCATTCTCAGGTATGGAGCTGACTAGAACTTAGAGAAACTTTTGGCAACTCTTGGCTAAACTAAAATATAGCTAGCTATACTTTAGAAATAGCACCTGCTTCAAAACTCGTACTGCACTTAGGTCAGGTACACTGGGGTAGAACAATTTAGATGCATCAGATGAGTATCACATTTTAGCATATGTTATTTATGTATGTACTTTGATTAATATATGTCATAGCTACAGACCATGCTATTGCAGTATTATTTTATCTTACTGCTAACCTCGTACATATTGTACTTTGCAGTCTGTCTTACGATTATAGCAATTCATATCTCTTGCACGAGAAATAAGACTGTTCAATAAACCCTTTTTATTGAACCGCCCGTCTCTCTATTTCTGTGCAACTCTGTAGAAACGAAGCATGCACGATTGACTGTTCCCACGATTCTGAGACTGTTCCGATTCTAAAGGGAAACAAAGTTGTCACGTTTATGCGGTTGTCAGAGACTAATCCCTTCTTGTATATTCGAGAAATTTCTAGTGACCTCTGAATTAGCTGGCACACACAAGTAATTAAGTTTAATATACTCGATAGAGACATACTGACCTTAGTCCTATGTCAAATCTATAATGTATGTTATTCCTATGCCCAGAGCCTATCAGGGATGTAGGAACTACACTTCATGGCGCCCAACGGTTTGGTAAGGCACTAATTTAATGGTAGATACTGAAGTAACTCAGTTGTGCTTTTCTCAGAGACCCTCTACCCTGGGTGGATGGACGGGGCGGCTGCTACACTGAAGCAAGGCAAGGCATATGGGCCCAGTGCCTTAGAGCGGCTGTAGCAAGATCCTACTTCTTCGAAGCCACCACAGTTACAGGATCTCTTTGCTACCAGAAAAGAAAAGTCCTAGTTTTATTAAAGACATGATCTTATGCTTTATCTTACAGGATTTCTGATTGTCAGCCAGCTGTGCAGTAAAACATGCAAATCAACCTTTCGCATACTTATTGGAAGGTGAAAGTACACATGCAACAAGTATTTTCAGACTAAGCATGACTGACAGCAGTATATTTTCTTATCTTGTTGTAAGTCAGTTAGGAATTTCCATAAAGGAAAGGAAATATTAACATCAAGACTTTAGATGCCAGGAACAGAAGGAAGGCTCCCCTGTCAACCACCTCCAGGTCATTGAAGACCAAGGACAACACAACTGAAGAGGATAGTTGCAGTTTGGAAGGAAAAAGTATCCAACTTTTCAAATTAGAACTTAAAAAGTGACAGAGGTGGGATAATACTTTAAACCTTGTTTTTTAAACAAGTCAGATATAATAACAGGTTCAGAAATCTGCATTTTATGGCTAGACCAGGGGGTATTTATTGTGCTTGTTAAAAAGCACAAACACCACAGTCTCAGAAGCAGGCACTACCTGTTTGCCACATAGTGTCCTGAAATTAGTGTATCTCTCTGGACCAATCTGCTGTTCTGAAGAGTTAGGAATGGTACTGGACGATGATTGGTTCTGACACCACTAATCCTATTGGCTGTTTTACCTTCTAGATAAAGTAGAAGTTCATTTCTACCGTGACACTGGTTGCTACTGCGAAATAAAGGAAAATAAGAAAGCATAAACCAGGAGCCTCTGGGTCTTGCCATAACGTTTATCTTCCTGGTCTGGAATGGTACAAGCTTCTGTAAAAATCTCTATTTCCATTGCTACCGCTATATTTCCAAAACTGTGCCTTGGCTGTGCACTTTGTACCTATGAAGACATTCAGTGAGACCCTCATAAAATCCTGGAGAAAGACATGGTAAGACCAAGAACCTCTTCATTCCCAGCTTTGCAGCTCACCGCGCTTCCAGTGTGCTCTGTGACTATATCCGCAGTCCTTCCAAGCTTTTCTGTCTTTTAAAGACACACTCATGGCCATCTCAGCGAGGAAACATTAACATATCCGAACAATAAATTGAAATTAGGCTGTCAAGCATTTAATGGAATGCTCTTTTCATCGATCCCACTTCATCAAGTAGCTACTTAACCTTTAAAATGATATTAGCTTTTGGGTGTTGTAAAGAAAGCCCCATCAAACTATTCCACTGAGATCGGTGCTCCTAAGCATGACGGCAAGAAATGTGACCGATTGTTCCCTTCATGCGCATAACGACTACTTTACCCACACTTTTACCTACATTGCTTTTGTCTGTTGGACACAGTCTGCCGGGCTAACAGCTGACTCAAGAAGGCCATTTGCAGAACAGCCTCTGCTTCAGTGAACATCTAAAGAACTGTGATGAACAATCCACCCTCTCTGAAAAGTTCTATTTGAGTGACTTCAGCTATATGTCATGTTGGTCAGATGGAAACAGTGCCCAAGAGTTTGGTCTATGGTATTGCACAACGCGTTATGGATTGGGAAGATGGACGAGGTGATTTTTCAAAGAGTTGTCGATTGAGCATGTAGGTGGCAATTGTGAGGGATCATGGTGGCAGTATACAGGGTACAGGTTCCAAGGACAGAAAGGTCATAAGGGAACACTCTCAATGTGTAATTTACACTACTCGGCCTCCCGGTGACTTTCTATATATATTCTTGTTCTGAGTGTGGGGAAGAAGTCATCTGCTTCCGATCACCACTTATCAGGTTCATCAGCACCACTTTGTACTGGCTGCGAAACAAGCCGGACAAAAAGGCTAACATCACCTCACTCTTGAGGCATGTGTTCCACTGGGCGGAAGAGAGGTTCCTTTTTATGAATGGAACTGAAACTGAGACTTGGATCTCGCGGAAACTGAGGCTTGGGTCTTGCTGAAACTGAGGCTTGGATTTCGCTGACTTCCAGCATTGAGCGGGCCTCCAGGCCTGGGAAGGTCCCACTTACATCATGGATGGTTCGCCATTTGGGGTCTATTAGACACTTATATCAGTACCCAAGTTTAGGGTGTCTGGAACTGAAAAAAGACGGACAAATCTGGAAATTGTCCCCTTTCCTTCAAACTAAGCATTCAGTGGAGTGCAGAAAGCATTGATGGCACGCTTCACCTTCTGTGAAATTATTTCACACAGGCTCTCTTAGTGGCTCTGTCTGCTGTGATTACAAATCCAGGTATACATAATGCATTGGAACCACTGGCAAAAGAATCACAATACTTACCATAACTAGAGGCTCGCCAATGCAGGATGACTATGATCTGGAGGGAGGCGGGAGTTATGGCATTGGGAGACTTGTATGAGGACGGTAACCTGTTACCTTTTGACGACTTTAGGGAGCGTCATGATCTCCCGCGGGGGGACTTCCTATTCCATGCAGCCTCGACTGCGGCCGTCAGGAAGCACTGGCGGAAGGGGATGATGGAGCCGGACACATCACTTACCTGTCAGTATGTAGTGATGGGGACGGGTGTCTATAAGGCGGTGACTTGCCTCTATGGGCGGATTACTGGCGATCTGCGGCGTCCCCTGGCTGCCCTGCGCGTTAAGTGGGAGGCGGATCTGGGAGCACCTCTTACGGACAAAAGCTGGGAGGAAATCATGGAGCGTCCTTGGAAGTGTACACGAAATGCACTCTTCCAGCTTATCCAGTTTTATATCTTTCATAGGGCATACCTTACCCCTCACAAGATAGCTGAGTACTTTGGTGGGCCAGATGCTTGCCCCCGATGTGGTTATAGTGGGGCGACTTTTCTACACATGCTCTGGGATTGCCCGCAGGTGACTGGGTTTTGGGAGGAAGTGGCGGCGGTACTACTGACGGTGACTGAGAGGGACTTGGAGGTAGGCCCGGGGGTATGCTTGCTACATGGATTTCCGCATACAGCAAAGACTAAGGTCACCAGTAGGTTTCTTGATCTAGGGCTGGTCCTGGCCAAGCGGGAGATTGCTTCTCATTGGAAGGCGCGGCAGGGCCCTAATTTTTTACGGTGGGCTAGGGAAATGGAGAAATGGGCGGGAAGTGAGGGGACTTATAGATTATGTTTGGCTCGACGCAGTGACAATGAAAGATCGCATGAATGGGCCCGGGCATGGATGGCTCTCCTGGACTTGTTCAAATGTTCGGTTGTGGGAGATGGGGGAGATCCGGTGGGGGATGACGGGGCCCCGGTTCCTTGAGCGCCCTCTGCAGGGCTTCCCCCCTCTGCTCTTGAGGTACTCTCTGTTGGGATTCCCGAGAGGCGGACTCGACGGGTGATGACTGCGATTTTGATGTACATGTACTTCTGATAGGTACTGGCGACATGCTTGGGTGGGTGGGTAGGGAGGAGGGGCTCGTTAGGGGGGATGTTGGGGGATGGGGTGGGGGGTATTTTGGCTATCTCGCACACTCATGGTGGATTACTCCTGTGGATGCACTACCTAGTAGAACGGACATTATTGGGGTGAATGCTGTACAGATGTAGCTTATGTGCTGGGATGGTTATTGCAAGATGTCCTGATTTGGCTGGGGGGTGGACTATGGGGGACGGGGATTGATTGCATTTTGTTCAATGAACTAATAAAGTTTGTTTAAAAAAAAAAAATGACTATGATCTGGACCTAAGACATATGTCTAGGAGTCCGATGTCTGCAACTTGCTCACATAATAAGACTTTAGGTAACTGGAAGTAGGTTCAAATCCCTGGAAGCCCAGGACCTCAAAAAGTGGAATTCTTTGAATCCAGGCCTAAAGTCACAACTAACTACATGCACTTCAGGGAATGCTTAAAAATTGAGCTATTCTGGCTGACTTCAATGGAATTCATCAAAGAAAATAAGCATTGATTTGAGAACACCAACATAGAGGTATCGATCTCCACCTGCACTCTTAAGCTACTTCACTTAAGAAGGTTAACCTCCTAGCTCTTTGAAGTGACTGGATGGTGACCTGCAGTGCTATACAAAAATACCAAATAAAATATTACCTTACCAAAGAAATGTACAACAGGTTGTGCCAGAGCTTAAGTCTCGGTGCAGCACCCAGCGCTCCCTCTGCAGCCTCAGCCTTCCTTAGCTTGGGTAGTTACAGCCATTTTTCCATTTTGTTTCATATTTATGTTCCCTGATTCTGTTTTGACTTATGAGAAGTCTACCATGCAGCAAAAGTGTGCACAGATGTCTATAACAATGGCAACTGTATCTGTAGCACCATTGGCCGCAAATCCTCCTGCATTGAGGTCCTCAGGAATCTCCTCTGTAAAGCGGTATATTGGTTTCAATGTAGAGATCAGAGAAAGACAGTGGTAGTAAACAGGAGCTCCTGGTGTTTGTTAATCATACAGTGTCCACCACTTGTTCAAGCAAGATCCTTCACATCTGATTGCACCAAAGAAGATGATGATGTGAGGCAGTTTTTAAGAATGTCCAGTCTCTGCGCTGCTTCGTACCAAAATCATCAAAATCCACTGATTCATACCTCAATCACTTTTGGGGGTGCCTTTCATAGTATCCAAAAAATGAAAAGGCAAGACAGATTGTATCTCATTCTTAACATTAGGTCTCGTTATGGGAGATATTAACGTTAGGAATGATGAGCAATATTCTCTACTTAAGGAGTTTGTAGAAGTACTAGTCACTTTGGGGTTTGCCCAACACACTGATGGCCCCCCACATAAAATAGGTCACTTTGTAGATTTAGTATTAGATTTTATTTGTTATCCTTTTAATTAGTCAATTAAGCCTCTTTCTTGGATGGACCATGCACATGTTCGGTGTTTGAATCGTGCGCTTATTCAACTAATCAATGTTGGCCATCCCATCCAAAATTAAAAAAACTTAAATACGTAACGTTCAAGCTATTGCTGGCGATGCCTTTGGACATATTTATTTTTCCATTGACAATCTTCTCAGTATGTAAAATAATCACTCACATATACTTAATAATGTTTAACCGTAAAAGTAAACAAACCTTGGATGCAGCGGCAGCGCCATAAACGAAGGGTGGTGGGGCGGGTGGGGTCAAGCGGGAGGTGTCACACAAGAGGGGAATTGTATATTTTTTTTAAAACGTACCTTTGGCCGCCGGCCGCTTCAAGGTCGCGTCTCCTTGCGCTGCCTCTCCTCTTCCTGCCTGCTGATCCCAGCAGCCCCTGGGACAGACCATGTGGGGATTGGTCTGAGCAGACAGAAAAGATTCCCTGCTCAGACCAGGGAGTTTGTGGGGTTTCTCCAGCCTGGCTGTTCAATGCAGCTGGGCTGGAAAAAACCCAAGTGTGCAGGTGTGTTTTGGTCGGCCTGAGACGGCTGGCCAAAACATACATGCACACTTAGGGAGTGGAGTGCAGAAGCACTCCTTCTCCCCATCTCATACCGCGGCCCTGCCCCTTTCAACAGCACTGGCTAAGAGCTGGCAAATGTCAATTAAAACGATGCAAGAACATCGTTTTAATTTACATTTGCTGGCTTTGAGCGAGGCAGTGGGGCAACACTCCGCCATTGCGGTGGAGCCGCCACTGCTTGGATGTTTTGGATCTGCTAAGAAAAATAACGTTGCAACCAAAGAAACACCTCTTTCCATGGTTTTCAAAAGAACTCTTGGAATTGAAAAAGGCTACCAATTATAAAAAAAAAGTGGCAAAAGTATAAGGGCCAGATTACGAAGTCGGGCGGAAAGACTCTGACCAGCTGTCGGAGGTTTTCTGCCCGACATCGTAGGTTTCAGTCCGATCACCATATTAGGATGACAGCGGTCAGAGTGAAACCTGCGGGGGGATTCCGACGCGCTTCCGAGCCCGTCAGAGCGTCGGAAGCCACCATAATCCTCTAATGACAACAGAGCCAGGTTCAACTCGGCTGTAGGGATCATGATGGCACTTTCCGACAGCCTTTTCATGTCGGCCTTTCCGACATGGAAAGGCTGTCGAAAAGTGTCTTTGAGGGCTCCTAGTAGGGCCCCCTTCCCCTCTGGGTGTCCGCTATGGGGCCTTGGGGGCACCTATGGTGCCTCCCTAAACATCCCTGCACCATGTGGCAGGCACCGTGAGGTGCCAACCACACGGTTCAGAAATGTTTAAAAACATCCATTTTACAATGGCAGCTTGCGCTGTTGGCCTTTTCCGCCTGCGGCACCAGCTGCCATTACAGGGCGGTCGCATCCTAATACTGAGGTCGGAACCGCCGACCTAAGGTCAGGCAGTTCCAGACCGCTATGGTGTTGTGTGGATGTAAGTCCGCCCGACATCGTAATGAGCCTCAAGTTGGAATCCAATAAGCTATTATACAAAAATTCATCACTAAATTCCTAACAAATATTTTATATTAGATCAATTAAATCACTACCAAACTCAAATTAACGCTGCTAATAATTCCTCTCATAAGTTCTTTAAAATGTACAGAGAAATAACAAGTTACCCTTTGAGTTACTTTCACATAAATTTCAGAATTAAATAAATCTGTTATTTGATCCAAATACTACTGATTTAATTATGATAACTGAATCAGAGAACTTACATCATCAGAAAAATGACTTGATATTTAGTGGCCTAAATCTTCTAGTGCAGTTTTTAACAACTGTTTTCCGGTTCTTCCAAGAGACATGGAGAATATGCTGGCCATGTTGAAAGCAACAGGATGACATTTTCATTTTACTAAATGCCTTCCTGCAACAAGGTGTCTACACTGCCCCATTATAAAGTGACACCGCCTGTAAAAAACATAGACTTGACCCTACAGTACCAGGAAATTACAGCCCAATTCAAAGTCTCCTATTTTTGACCAAAATAGCAGAAACTGTTGTGAAAGTCAATTGCAGAATTAAGCTGAGTAGAACTTTATTTTTGATGAGTGTCCCACTGAGGCACTGAAGATGCTATTTTACTAGGTATCCAAGAACAGCTGTTTCCGTGACAAGGGCCATTCAGTGGCCGCTGGATCTCTCTGTGGCATTCATAGACCATGGGCCACTATGTCAGAGATGCAAGTGAGAGGCAGAGACCTGGACTGGATCCATCAGTTTCAAATTGACCTGGCTCAGTATGTTTGCTTGGTCAGTGGTCAGTTTAGATCAGCAGCTGTGCTTTGACCTGCGGCGCCCCCCATGGCTCTGCCCTCCTATTTAACATCGGTATGATCCGGCTCTTTCATCTGGCTGCCGCCCATGGTGTGCGGTGTCAGATGTGTGCGAATGATACTCAAATACGGGTAGACCTGGCCCATGTTCCTAATATGACTACATGTCTTAAAGGCACCAGACTATGCATTTGTACTATTTTGTGTGCATTATTAGTAACAAAACCGACATTCTGTTATCAGGGCACATTCAACCTGTTCCTGTTTTTTGTCCAATTGAACTCGGTTAGCCCCCCCGTTACCTGTGCAAACAGTAATGAACTTGGGGGTATTGTTTGAGCCTCAGATTACCCCAGTCACAGAAGCAGCCATGTTCCTCTCGGTCGCATGTGTAATACCTCCTCTTTTCTGAAGGCCTCTCAAGCACCATTCAGGCTGTCATATTTTATTCTTCTGCTATATATTTGACCACCACTCAATAGAACCGACTTAAGTTACGAACAGTTCAAAACCATACAATTAGAAGTGTAGGTAGTAGGTTTAATTAAATTTAATTAAATGTAACCATCTGATCTGACAGAATCTCGTACTGTTCTTGGCTGGTTCCCTATCAAGCAACAGATTCAATCCAAAGTGTTGAACTTGGTTTGGGAAACAGTGTATGAAATTGGCCCTCGCGATTTAAAACCTGTGTCCAATATAACAATGGTACACGAGAGCTATGCTCTTCCAACGATCCAAAACTGATCACTCGGACTTGGAAATGTACCAGATTTGCTGCCAAATTGCTCAGTGTCCTTGGTACCAAGTTTTAAACACTTTGCCTTGAGACTCGCATCGTATTACCTCCCATCTCTATTTTAAAATTAAGCTGAAAGAACATCTGTAACATCTGGTAAATTAATGCTACTGTCTGCTTCGTTTTTTATTGTGTACCTTGATAGTTGCTTGTGCGTTTTTTGCTGTATTTCTTTATTTTCTATTGCTGTTATATGTGCCCCTGGAACTCCTGGCACAATTTTGTGCATTATAAACATAGGTAACAAACAAGCATGGTTGTGGGATCAAATTGTTCAATTCAATGGACATGAGTTAAGGGGATCAAGGCATCCCAGCTTAAACAGCGCTCACTTGCACCTCAAATTAACAGATGCAATATGAAATAGGTGATATAGAATTTACACAGATTGTTTTCACTGCTCACTGCTGGAATTCAAACCGCACAGTGCACTGATGTGTCTTCAGGGACAATATGGTGGGCTTCATATTCTGTTAGGGCTGGCACACTAGATGGTGCCACTTCATCTGTGCCATACTTTAATCTTTCTTGTAAGATAAGTCATAGCCTACTCTTCTTCTTACACTTAGGGGCTCATTAGGATGGCGGGCGGAGGCACCACCGCGGTGTTGGCGGAAAATGCTTTTTTCCGCACGCCAGCAGTGGTCCTCACGCCCGCCATAATAGTATGGCCAAACATAGCCCATTTCCCGTCCGCTGCGGTGCCACGCAAACCACCATCAAAGTGCGCCCGCCACCTCACCGGTGGGAGCCACTGGAGACTCACCGCCGTGCAGAATGAAGTCCCGTCCGTTGTACAAATCAGGATGCCAAAAACAGCCAGTTGCACTGCAGCGGAGACACCGCCCGACCAGAGACGGCGGAAGCTTGACAGCCGAGAGCGAAACCTGATTCCCGGTCCCCACCGCAATGGATCCAGCTCTACACATCTTCCCAGTGCTGTACCTGATACACTACCAGCAACTCATGCACCGTCGCGGACGCCACCGCAGGTACGCAATCCCACAACTCCACACACAACAACACATAATCCATGGGCAGATATAGGGTTACTGTCCACACCAGACCCATTGGTGGGGACAGGAACACATCCATAAGTGTACCCACACATGCCCTACCTGTCACCAAATCACCCCTCCACATCCAGGTCACCCATCTACCGCGATCTTGAAGTAATGTCCGGGTCACGTCACCGCAGCAGTGAAGACGTGGTAAAACATGCGCACCATGCAGAAGGCAGGGCCAGCGCCTGGCATGGGCAGTCCACAAAGAACACAGGGCCACACCTCCACCCTCCACACACTAGGCCCCCCAAACATGAAGGGACATGCCATGTGCCCTTCCTGTGCTCCCCCATGCACAAAAAACAGCCAAGTGAACCCACACCCTGCACCACACACAAAACAACTAGGGATACAGCCTCAGCAGGTGGGGCTGCAGAGGAACACACAGCACAGGGCAACCCACACACCACAACAACACCACACTCATGGCAAGAAAACTGAGTACAAGCACAAAATGAACATGCACAAAAATGATGAACAATTACTCAACTGGACACACAGCCTGCCAAGTCACACAGACATACCCCACACTGACACAGCCACATACACAGACCGCATGCCAGCAGCAATGGAGGATAACAAATAGGAAACCTAAAGTGAGTTGCACACAAATGGAAGGCCCAGGAGATAATCACCAAGCATGTGTACATCACATGCAAGTGAAGGAACATATGACAATACCCTCAGCCCACCTAATGACACATGGCTGGCACAGTGAGTGAAGTCAAACCACAGTCACCTCAGTGCAACAACTCAGGGAGACAGCAAGGTAACCCATGTATAGGCACAGGGATGAAAGGAAGGCTCTGAAGTCAAACAGTGGACAGCCACACATCTGTATCCAACTACGTGACAGGAGTATGTCAGCAGCACTACACACAGGGTACATTGACACACTCCATGACTGTCAAACACAAGTAGGAACCTTCACACATACCCCCCTCACACCTGCAGCACACAACACCCGTGTCAAACGCACAGAAGGGTGCCAATAATGTCCAGTCAATACACTGACAAACAATCACACTCCCTGGGGGGTATCCACAAACATAACACACACTCAGGGATGCCTGAACCAATGTTTGCACACAAACAACAGCCAAACACATAACTCAATAAAAACACACACAGAACTACAACAAGACCAGACATGGCCTGTAGAGCAAAACTGTGGAAAGCCAATGGGAGCGCAGACAGAACAAGAGTACACAACCTCGTCAGTCAGGAGCAATGCACATGCAAAATACCACAACACAGACAAGACGTGCATCATCACAAAACAATCATGGACACAAACTGGGAGCAATGGGCCTATAAGAAAACACAGACAGACATACCACACCACCCATCAAGTCAACATGGTGTCATAGTGTACCACATGCTTGCACATGCACCATCCTGACAAGTGACAGCTCAAATATGAGAGGACATAGCACAAGCGTGGTCCCAAAACAAGCCCAGTAACAATAATACACCTTGCTGCATGTGACAGACACACAAGTAATGGACACCACACTTGAAACACACATCGGAATGTATCACAATGCACAAACAACTCACACACAATGACATGCAAATAGAACATCACACACAGAGCAACTGTCATCTGAAAGAGCCAACACAGCCCAAACACTTCACACTGCCACATCAAACACACAACAGATGCACATGCCAATAAATCACATTGCCAACACAGCAGGGCATCAGGGGATGCACACCAGGCAAGGACAAGGCAACATACACTCACAGCACTGCATGCACAACAAGCAGTGTGTGCACACCAAACATACCAGTTCCAGACAGATATGAGGTGCTCGCCTTAAACACCCACAACAGCAATCAAAACAGCATACAGACAAAACCACACTCAGGAAGTCAAGCAGTACCTCAGCAAACACACATACACCCAACCCAACACCCACATATGCCCAAGTCTGGGACCCCAAAGTGAAAACAACATGACCAGAGGACTGTGCAGCACAAACAGTTGAACTGCATATGAGCAAACATGACTGGAAAACAATAGCAGAAAATAACATATAACCAATTGGGAAAATGTCCTGAGTGGCACATTGCTCCAGTACACAGATCTGCAACACAAAGCACAGTGTCACAAATGAAGTGACGGGCAGGCACACACACAGGCAACCCAAGGGGACAGCTGGCATGAACGTGAAGTGTTGTGTGCATCAGTAGTGGGCATGGCAGGAGTGTACCATACATAAATAGATAAGTGTAGACTCACAATGGCTAGGCATCAGAAGCACAGATAGGGGATGGTACGACACCACACACCACATGCCATACTGGAGAAAATAAAGCCCCATGTGACATCAATGCATGAGAAAACACACCCACAATGTCCGTGTGGCTGAGCAGGTCTGCACAGTCACCACAAACAGTATCAAGACACATGGCTGATCAACAAAACACAACACTGAATTGACAGTCACACACTCTGCATACTCACAAAAGGCACCAAAAACAAGTAGGTGTCAGCCAGAACTGCAAGGACACACAAACACACTGCACAACATACAACTCACACATGTGCTCACAATCACAGGGTTGAACAATCAGACAAACAGGCACACAAATCCTGGGTGACACATGTGTGTAGCTGACTTTACAGGGGCACATACACATCAATACTCCCAACAAAGTCACCCCCTTCACACTGCACACTTCTTGACCACCCAAGTGCACAGATTGAAATCCACCCATGTGACTAGGATGACTGCCCATCACAAGATGACAAACACCAACACTGCTCGGCACACATACAATAAGATCACACAAACATGATATTCCTGGCCAGCCTGCCTGCAATCCTGTGGATAGAATCCCACTCTGTGCTGGCAGTGCCTCCAAACCTGACATGCGTACAATATAGCTAACATTAACAAAGAATGATAATTAAAACATTAGTCCATCTAAAACCACCATCAATGCACCCACAAGCTTCAGAGTCAGTAAGAACTGAAGTGCATGTCACCCCTGTAAAAACTTGAAAAAGTGAGACAAGCCATTGGCAATGTTGAAGTGGCATACAGAGCATGTGTCACGGTAAACCATACCCACACAGAAAACACTTTAATCAGTAAGGACACTGACTAAACAGACAACAAGAGAAACTGTCTTTATTCACATATTGCACAGATAGGCACCACTAGTAGACAAGAGCAAGGACAGTGGCCAGCACAAAGTGCAGAGTAGTTACATGAGATCCTGCACAGGCAAGTGGCAAATATCAGTGAACAACAAGGCCAGTGGCCAGCACAAAGTGCAGAGTAGTTACATGAGATCCTGCACAGGCAAATTGCAAACAGCAGGGAACAACCAGGCCAGTGGCCAGCACAAAGTGCAGAGTAAGTCCATGAGAAGCTTCACAGGCAAGGGGCAAACATCAGTGAACAGCAAGGCCACTGGCCAGCACAAAGTGCAGAGTAGTTACATGAGATCCTGCACAGGGAAGTAGCAAACAGCAGGGAACAACAAGGCCAGTGGCTAGCACAAAGTGCAGAGTTAGTCCTCGAGAAGCTGCACAGGCAAGGGGCAAACAGCAGGGAACAACAGGGCCAGTGGCCAGTCTAAGGTGCAGAGTAAGTCCATAAGAAGCTGCACAAGCAAGGGGCAAACAGCAGGGAACAACAGGGCCAGTGGCCAGTCCAAGGTGCAGAATAAGTCCTTGTGAAGCTGCACAGGCAAGGGGCAAACATCAGTGAACAACAAGGCCAGTGGCCAGCACAAAGTGCAGAGCAGTTGCATGAGATCCTGCACAGGCAAGGGGCAAACAGCATGGAACAACAAGGCCAGTGGCCAGTCCAAGGTGCAGAGTAAGTCCATGAGAAGCTGCACAGGCAAGGGGCAAACAACAGGGAACAACAAGGCCAGTGGCCAGTCCAAGGTGCAGAGTAAGTCAATGAGAAGCTGCACAGGCAAGGGGCAAACAGCAGTGAACAACAAGGCCAGTGGCCAGCATAAAGTGCAGAGCAGTTACATGAGATCCTGCACAGGCAAGGGGCAAACAGCAGGGATCCACAAGGCCAGTGGCCAGTCCAAGGTGCAGAGTAAGTCCATGAGAAGCTGCACAGGGAATGTGTGTGACTGTACCCTGCCATGGTCAGCAACACAGTCAGGGGGTAACAATGGGCAGTACAAGCACCGCTGTGGGCGAGACAGGTGTGTGAGGGGGACTTCCACTCAGACTTGGGTGTCAGTCGGGCTGGGAGGTGGCTGTATGTCGGGGAGAGTTGGAGGACTGGCCCGGGGAGATAGAGGCCCAGCTGAGGTAGAGGCATCAGTAGCTTGGGAAGCCGGAGGACTGCTTGAACCAGGTGGTGTAGTGACACGTGGAGGTGGAGTCATGCTGCCGTGAGACACAGTGTGGGTGGGAGATTGTGGAGGGGTGCCTTTCCACTTCTTGGGGACTCTAAATGGCTTGGCTTACCTGTCTTGGGATTAATGGAAAGTGGTGTTGACACAACAGGCACACTCACCACCAAATCTGCATCAGGTGTTGGATCCAGCGGTACGCTTGGCCTGGCCGTGCCTTTGCCCCTCCATCCCATTTACCAGGTGTACCCCCTACAGTGCCCTCCTTTCCCTGCTTCACAGGGCTTTGGATGGGAGTTGAGGTTGTGGGTGAATCTGCCTTGGAGCTCTTCTTATGTGTACTCTTAGGAGGCACCACCTTCTCAGCGGGCACGGAAACTGTCTGCTTGTCTTTGCGAGACACTTTTGGGACAGGAGAGTCCTTGGCTGGTGATGCCTCTGAGGAATGTAACCCTGAGGCCTGCTTCTTGGCTTTGTGGCCCTTGGTGTCGGCCGACGGGCTTTTGTCTTTGCTCTCTGGGGTGGCTTTAGTTTTCTGAGGGGGTGGTGTGTGCGCCCTGGACTGCTTTGGCTGCTGCTGTTGTGTGCTGTGTGCGCTGTATCTTGCCCTTGAGGTCTGTGGTGTGTGGTCACTATCATCAGATGTGGCCACTGGCAGTGGGGTGGACAAAGGGACTGGGTTGGACTTCAATATTGTGCCAGTTGAATGGCTGCCATCACTGCGGAGGACAAAGACTGGACAGTCCGGTGTAGCCCACCCACGTCTAAATGTATGCCCTCCATGAAAGGAACCACCTGTGCCAACTTTTTGTCGATGTCTATGAAGGCATTGAGGAGAGCTGTCAGGCCCACACACAGCTGGCGCAAAAGGTCCACAGACTCAGCACTGATGGCAGCAGGTGGGACAGGGGCAGGGGCAGCGGTGCCTGGGGTGAAGGACACTCTTCCCTTCTTACTGTTGCGAACACAGGCAGCACTAGTGGAAGTAGCTAGGACGGTGGGCACTGTACGCTGTGTGGTGGAAGAGGAGGCAGAGTTCCCGTTCCCTGTGCCCACCAATATAGATGCGTCACCGCTGGCGTCAGATAATGTAGAGGTTTGAGTCTCTGGCTGTGATTCCTCAAGCAGATTCCTGTGCCCCTCCGAGGCGCTGGTCACATCTGTGTCACTGTGCTCGTGTGCAGCAGTTGTACTTGATGCCTCACCACTGGTGTCCGTCCCCGGTCCTTCCGTGCCCATGGGAGATTCTGCATGAGAGAGAGAGATGTAGGGTCAGTTCATTGACATCAACAGAACAATCATATGCAAGCAAAGCATCACTAAAGATGTTGATATCTCCATGCTGCACACCACCATGTGCAATAACATTGTGCCACCTCAATTTTTTAATCGAATTTTGCGTGTCAACAAGCAAACAGGACATAAGTGAGCCATGTGATGCCCACACAGCACAATATCCTGCCGGTGTCTCCATTCAACCAGACACACAAATAGCTCTGAGCACACCTAGGGCCCTGATGGGGGCAAATATGTACCCCACAACATGTTGCCACTGTCACATCTGGAGGGAGCAGAAGGGGACAACACAGATACAGACTACAAAATACCTGTCCACAATGGCCATGAGCTAATGCCATCCACCATGTTGTACTTTGGGGCACAACTACTGTTGCACATTGGTGTCAGATGTCTCAGCCTCACAATTCTGAGGTCAGGCAATGCACGCATTAATGAAAGCACACTCAGATGATGCACACTTCCGTTCCCTTCCATGGGATTTCCCAGAGTACCCCAATGTAGACGATACCTGAAGCACACGACTCAGAATGCAATGTCAAGGCCCATTACTCAAATTACATTAGGATGTACAGGTAGGGCAAATGCATGACAGCTGCACCCAACACAGAGGCCACTTACAAGACACTGCATCACACTACCAACAACACATAGCCCAGCGCTGGCCCAGGCTGTGAACACATGCAGCCACTCACAGCCAAAGTCACCCTTCCAAGAATACTCCCCCTAGCTTGCTGCTGATGCTACTTCAAACGTGCATCCACCTCAGGCTGTGTCACGGCCAAGATGCGGGCCATTAGTGGTGTCATGCTCTGCCGCGCCAACCTGCCAGTCCGAGGGAGCAGCCCCAGCGTCATGTCCGTCACATTCTTGCTCAGCCGGCAGATGTCATCCCACCTCTTGTGGCAGTGTGTACGTCGTCGGTTTGAGACACCCAGAGCCCACACCTTGCATGCAATGGCCCTCCACACTGCCTTACGCTGGTGGACTTTGATCGGCAGGCATGGGAAACAAGAAGGAAAAAAATCAGTGACAGTGTTATGTACCAATATCTCTCAGTACAGGAGCATGATACTAACGCAGCCCAAATTCACAGATATGCCTAACAGAGACAAGACTGCATCTCACATGGAACATCAGCAGGGGAGAATCACACGAAAATGCATGCAGGAATGAGGGTGGACACAGTACCTGCCTATCTCATACACATGCAGGGTGCCAGCACATAAAGCTATGTGTAGTCTGCCCACATCTACTGTCCATTTTAAGGTTGAGCAAGACATACATTACATATCAATATATGTTTGGGGGAAGACTCACTGTGTCCAACACTGCACAGCCATCAATGTCCGTGCCCTGTAAATGGCTCACTGTGTCATGGATGTTACATTGAGGGACATGATCTCACAAACCCACAACCTTCTCACAAAGGCCTGTCGTGTGCAATCTACAGGGCTGAGATGGCTCATTAATGGAGAGTCCCGCAAAAAACACACATGTAACACTCTGTACATTCAGTAATGTGTCCTTGTCAGATTGGGCGGTGACTGTGCAGGCCAGGTGGGCTCACACTGAGGTCCGATGTGGTGCATCAGAAATGTCACATGAAGGGACCAATTGTGAGCGGAAACAGTGCCTACACATGCAAGTCCGTACACATGCTGGCGGAAATGTAGTCTGCTGTGCACAATAGTACAGCAACATGCTGTGTCATAGGTGCCTGCCCACCAAGAGTGTCCTCCTTGGGTAATGTAGTCCTGAGCATAGTGCTGAACTGGAGATGATGTAAATTTTTAGCCAGGCACAATTCCATCACTACCCTCTGGACGAAAACCCCAGCTAAGGCCACAGATGGGCCTGTGAAGGACATCAGGAACCCACACAGCCATTCACCCAAGCAATTACTGCCCTAACTCCTGCATTACCAACTTGCTGTGTCACTTTATGGCTGACAAGAGAATACATGTTCCTCCAATCTTGATGTGCAGGCAGGGAAACATGTGAAATAGGCTATATACCCTTTTCCCCTGGAGACAGCATGCTAGGTAGTGCATGACACAACCACACACTCACAGGCACATACTGCAGCAGATCTACTTCACGTGTGCCCCCCTTGCACTCTCACTCCTACTCAAGATGACATTTGGAGCACCATATAGCCTTGGATACTGTGTGAGCACCTCGTCCACCACGACCTCCAGATACTCGGTGGTGAAGGGACTGGCACGGATCTTCTCAGTCCTCGCCATCACAGTAGCCAGGAGACAGCAGCAGTTGGTGGTGAGGTGTGGCAGGCAGCAGGCCCTGGAGACAGCAGCAGCAGCGGTTGGTGGTGAGGGGTGGCAGGCAGCAGACCCTGGAGACAGGAGCAGCAGCAGTTGGTGGTGAGGGGTGGCAGGCAGCAGGCCCTGGAGACAGCAGCAGCAGCAGTTGGTGGTGAGGGGTGTCAGGCAGCAGGCCCTGGAGACAGGAGCAGCAGCAGTTGGTGGTGAGGGGTGGCAGACAGCAGGCCCTGGAGACAGCAGCAGTTGGTGGTGAGGGGTGGCAGGCAGCAGGTTCTGTGAGCTGTGGAAATGTGAGACTCTCTCCCACACATATACCTCTGGGGTCGTTTCAGTGGTTCTAAGCTGCTGCAATTGGTGTTCCAGGTCTGCCTTTTTCAAATGCATCCAATGACCGGCTCCGCGGTGGTGGAGCACGCCTACTGCGATTTTCAAAACTTGCATTGTGCTACCGCGATTGCGGTTCCCATTGGCTTTAAGGGCATGGTCTATGACGGTGACACACCGCAGGTGCCAGGCGGTAGCTACCGCGATATGTGTGCCATACATTGCTATGTATGACTGTGATTTGGGTGGCGGAGCATGCTAACCGCCATTTGACCATGTGTATATGCCTATCAATACTGCAATTGTGTCTTGGGCATTGTTTGTGTCTATGCTTTGGAACATTGGTATGTATTCCCTCACATGTCACTTGTGATATTGCTGGGCATGCCCTCAGAACAGTGTTGTGATGGACCCTCCAATGGGTCCAAATGGCAATGTGTGTAAGTGCTGAGCAACTCACAGTGATGATTGTCTTACTGAACAATGTGCGATTTAATTGTCTTCTTTTCCTGGCTCATGCACACACCTGTTTATCTTGCACAGACTGTGCCTATTGTGTTGTTGATGTGTGCCCTGTCTGACTTACGCCTGAGGGTGTGGCAGGTACTGCAGCTAGGTATAAGACAGTTGTGTTGCTATTTCACACATATGCTGTGTGAGGTACTCTCAGGGTTGCTCATGCAAGATGTGGCCATATCCCTTTTGGCATTCTCATAGTCTGATATTGTTTTTGAGGTACTTGCTGTGTGAAAGGTGGACAAGTGTAAGAGTAGTGTAACTGAAGGTGTACCTACATGTAAGGTGTGCTGTAAGCTCAACTATGATGCCAGTCATAGTTTCCGTTGTGTCAGTCAAAACGTAAGACGTCAGACACATCTCCCGGTGGGTTGCATTGACATGTGTCCTCTCTCCTCTCACCTAGGATAAGATCAAATGCGCATCGTCCTTTCACAGTGCTGGCAGATATGGAGGATAAGGATGTCATACGGAACTTCCGTCTGGATAGAGACACCCTCAAAGACCTATGTGCTATGTTGGAGCTCCATCTGCAGCCTCGCAGGACATATCCGGGGGCTTTCACACCAACGTCTAAAGTGATGGCGGCCCTGCATTTTTTTGCGTCTGGATCTTTCCAGTACACAGGTGACCAGCGCAGGTGGGATGTTGCAACCTATGTTCAGCATTGTGATGCGTGATGTCCTGTCCGCTATGATAATCCACAAGGATAGATATATCCATTTCCACCAGGGGGCGTGAATTGGCGGCTGTGAAGGGAGATTTTTATGCCCTTGGACACATCCCCCATGTTGTTGGTGCCATTGATTGCACCCATGTTGGGCTTGTTCCACCACAGGCACGTCAGCACATCTACAGGAATCGCAAACATTTCCACTCAATAAATGTGCAAGTGGTGTGCCAGGCGGATATGATCATCTCGCACGTATGTTCCAAATTTCCAGGCTCAGCCCATGAGTCATACATCATGAGTAACAGCATTGTACCACAGCTGATGGCTAATCTGCTTCCTGAGCATGCATGGATTGTGGGTGAGTATGCATTGTTAAAATAGTCTGCTGTGTGTGTGACATGCTGTCCTCTGCCACAATAACATTACAAGGTTTCTCTGTGTTTCTCACACCTAGGTGACTCTGCATATCCCAACCGTCCTTGGGTGCTGAGCCCATTGCGGAATCCCAGGGCACCAGCTGAAGTCCACTACAATGATGCCCATGGGAGGACACGTTGGGTGGTGGAGCGTACTTTTGGTCTCCTGAAGTCACGATTTTGCTGCCTAGACAAGACCGGAGGTGCACTGATGTACTCGCCCAGGAAGGTGTGTCAGATTGTAGTGGCATGCTGCATGCTCCACAACCTGGCCATTCGCAAGGAGATCCCCCTGCTCCTGGATGCTGATGAGCAGCCTGCAAACCAACTCGTGTCCAGTGACGAGGATAGTGGAGAGGACAAAGGTGTCAACCTGCGTCAACAGCTCATCAACCGCTACTTCACTTGAAGGTGAGTGACAATGTACAATGGACACATTGTCTGATGATGTTGCTGTTGTTGTCAAGGTGTATGTGAGCTTTGTGACTGCAGCCAGTTGTTCACTCAGTGGTAGTGTCGTGAGGGTTTAGGGGTGCCAGTGGACGTTGCTAAGTTAGCATTAGTTTGTGCGTTGCATCGCCGCCATCTTGCCAGTTATGCACACGACACTACATGCCTTGGTTCCCATAAACACTTTTGCTCGTGCTGCTTCACATGGGAACTGTCTGCCTTTCACTATTTCTGTTGTGCTCTGGGTTCTCATCTGTACTTCGTGTTCAAGGCCAGAAAACAACTCCACTGGTTAATCGGCTTTGGTCCGTCCCACACACATATAGACATAACATGTAACACAGCTGCGCTTCTGACTTTCTAGGTGCTTTTAATATTGCACGGAATGCAAGTTAACAACACTTGGAGAAAACCTTTACAGAGGAAGAGCTGTGCTTTTCCGGAGATGTAAATCCTATCATCTAAGACTTGAGGTAGGGGGTTCCGCTGTCTAAGCCCAGAGGTCTTCAACTGATATAATAAACATAGCTTGTAGCACGGGGAAGGTGGTAAAGCGCTATAAGGCTTAATCCACTGTCATTATAATATGCTATCCCCGTTTGTATTATATGGAATTGTAACCATGCTGATTATATTGTTTTTATGCATTTCTTTGCTAGTGTTAGCACGTGTACTGCATTACAGAGCATGTTAGTTGAAATAAACGTTTTAAACTATATAGTGTCTCTGGTTACTCACATTGTGAACAGGTATGAGTATCTAAGCGAAAGAGTGTCTTGTTCCCACGAATTCTGAGAGGCCCTGAGTCGCATGTTCTAGGATATCCAATCATTGGTAGCTTCGCTGTAGTACAGAGAACGAATGGGATACTATAGCTAGCCGGATCGGGATTCTGGGCACTGAGGCATGTTTTTGATACACCACATTACACCGAAAACCTGGTTTCCTGTGCATAGTTCTGTATATGTGCAGAATCCCTGCAACAGTGGCTGACAATGTTTCTGGGACAGGGTAGTTTGGAACATTTACAGGATGTGTATGTTGGCACTGTTACTCATTGTGATGTGTGCATGATGGATTAGCTTGATGGTAAGTGTGTGATGTCTGTGATGCCACACCCAGACTAGTGAATCTTGTTCTGTTGTGTTTTCCTAGGTCCCTTCAGCCTCTCCTTGCCTACATACATTCCATACTCCTGGTACATTGTAATCATGGTGAAGACTGCACATCCTGGAATAAACACAGAGCAGAAACGACATGTGTGTAAGGAGTATTTATTAACAATGGTGACATGTGAGAAGGGTGAACATTTACATTGAGGTGAGTTGAAATAAACGTTTTAAACTATACAGTGTCTCTGGTTACTCACATTGTGAACAAGTATGAGTATCTAAGCGAAAGAGTGTCTTGTTCCCACGAATTTTGAGAGGCCCTGAGTCGCATGTTCTAGGATATCCAATCATTGAAAGCTCTGCTGTAGTACGGAGAACAAATGGGATACTATAGCTAGCCGGATACTGAGGCATGTTTTGAAAGTCAAGCCCGTCCCCTCGATTAAACCAACATTCATACTGTTGTCTAACGGTAGTTATTTACTTCTGAATAATGAAAAATGCTGTGGCATGTTGTTAGGCATACCATACATTGTGACTGTGTCACAATGTGTAGTTTGCTGCAAAAATGTGCTGTTTCCTCCACCTCGTGGGAGTCCCGATATCGCAATATGGCCTTCCATTCCGACCTTGAAGGCAGAGTTCGACAAGCTGAGCTGAACAAGAGCTTTATTGTCCCAGAAAGAAGTTTTTCTCACTTCTGCCCGTGAGACCTATGTCCTGCAGGTAGCAAATACAAGAACAGAAGTTCAAGCACTTTTAAACACTGACCTCCCACAACATTTTGGTGAGCTAATTCATTCTATCTTAAATGCTTCGCATGCAACGGGGCTGGCTCATTTTTTAAAAACTATGGGCTCTGGCCTTCTAACATCTTTTCAAACTATTTTTGGTGTGATCCCGGATTTCATTCATTCTATTTTTTCCAGCGTCTTCGGCGGGTTGCCACTAATACTCGCTTTCAGCTGCCGGGGTCTTCCTAGTGATTGGCCAGCTCCGAAATGGCTGCTCCTCTTGTGGTCGTACACAACCTGACCCTGCTGCATCTGCTTCGTAGCCGCATGCTTCAGTGCTACAGTACCTTGCCACTGGCCACGCTAAGCGTGGCTTATAATCTGGCTTTCCGATTTCCATGGTACACTTCCGTGCAACCAGTTTTCTCCTGCTAGGAATGTCCTTTTCAATGGGCTTTGGATCTATGCCTCACAAATACAGCGTCTCCATACCGGGACTTTGCCTTACTTATGGGCCCACTAGTGTCTTATGAGCAGGACTGTTCCGGTATGGGTTTGATGGCATGTGCAGCTGCGCTAGGAGTACTAGCTCAGTGGGACATCGGTGCAGCAGCACGTGATTTCCTGCAATAAAGTTACATTGAGTACCACGCAAGTTGCCCACCGATGGTGTTGGAAGCACCCATCATTAATGAGCCTGTTTGCTCCTTTGAATTATTTAACTGGATGGCGTCTACATTTTCAGACTATGACAATGATATCCTGTTGGAAGCTGTCACCACTTTTCGCGCTTACACCCTGATGGATTGATAAGACCAGGCCACCCAGACATTTTTTTCAATATTTTTTTTCCTTTCTATTCCATTTTTAATCCCCTACCAGAAGGATATTTTTTTTTAACAAACAGAACTATACCATACTTCTCACCATATTGACATACTTCACTTCCAAGTCGCATAAGCACTTGTTGCTCAGACTATTAGAACTCTGTGTTCTGCTTCGATCACTGTGCGTAGCACTGCCCAAGGGGAGGGTGTCATGAGGGTTTAGGGGTGCCAGCGGATATAGCTAAGTTATCATTAGTCTGTGCATTGCATCGCCTCCATCTTGCCGCTTATGCACACGGCACTACATGTCTTGGTTCCCGTAAACACTTTTGCTTGTGCTGCTTCATATGGGAACTATCTGCCTTTCACTATTTCTGTTGTTCTCGTCTGTACTTCGTGTTCAAGGCCAGAAAACAACCCCACTGGTTAATCGGCTTTGGTCCGTCCCACACACATATAGACATAACATGGAACACAGCTGCGATTCTGACTTCTGACTTTCTGGGTGCTTTTAATATTGCACGGGATGCAAGTTAACAACACTTGGAGAATACCTTTTCAGAGGAAGAGCTGAGCTTGTCCGGAGATGTAAATCCTATCATCTAAGACTTGAGGTAGGGGGTTCCGCTGTCCAAGCCCAGAGGTCTTCCACTGATATCATAAACATAGCTTGTAGCACGGGGAGAGTGGTGAAGCGCTATAAGGCTTAATCCACTGTCATTATAATTTGCTATCCCCGTTCGTATTATATGGAATTGTAACCATGCTGATTATATTGTTTTTATGCATTTCTTTGCTAGTGTTAGCACGTGTACTGCATTACAGAGCATGTTAGTTGAAATAAACGTTTTAAACTATATAGTGTCTCTGGTTACTCACATTGTGAACAGGTATAAGTATCTAAGCGAAAGAGTGTCTTGTTCCCACGAATTCTGAGAGGCCCTGAGTCGCATGTTCTAGGATATCCAATCATTGGTAGCTTCGCTGTAGTACAGAGAACGAATGGGATACTATAGCTAGCCGGATCGGGATTCTGGGCACTGAGGCATGTTTTTGATACACCACATTACACCGAAAACCTGGTTTCCTGTGCATAGTTCTGTATATGTGCAGAATCCCTGCAACAGTGGCTGACAATGTTTCTGGGACAGGGTAGTTTGGAACATTTACAGGATGTGTATGTTGGCACTGTTACTCATTGTGATGTGTGCATGATGGATTAGCTTGATGGTAAGTGTGTGATGTCTGTGATGCCACACCCAGACTAGTGAATCTTGTCCTGTTGTGTTTTCCTAGGTCCCTTCAGCCTCTCCTTGCCTACATACATTCCATACTCCTGGTACATTGTAATCATGGTGAAGACTGCACATCCTGGAATAAACACAGAGCAGAAACGACATGTGTGTAAGGAGTATTTATTAACAATGGTGACATGTGAGAAGGGTGAACATTTACATTGAGGTGATTAGTGAAGCAGTGAGTTGACATTTATAGTAAATGAGAAATCGAGTAGTCACCACATTGATGTGGTGACTACTGGTATACGTTACATCTGAGCATGAACTGGCCATTGTCATCTCATGCATATCTTTGTCATGTCATGTGCATATCCGAATTTGTACCACCAACCATGCTTTTTTGTTTTCATATGGTCCTTGCTGCTCTGGCCACATGGCACTTACACATGGCATTCAGTGTTGTGCATGATTGTGCATGGACTTTCTTCTACATGTGAGTTGGTGTGTCCCACTTTGGTTGCTGCGACAGTTTCATTTGCTTAGCTGTCTGCACACTGTGAGTGGCAACAGGATCTGTATGTATTTTTGTGTGATGAGAGAGCTGGTGTTGTCATATAGCACCATGCTTTTTGGGAGGAAGGGCTGGGTGCATGTACTGGCTACTTACTTGTTATGTTTTCACATTTGGCTTGGTTTTGTGACACATCTGAGTGTGTGTGTGGTGGAGGCTTCCATCATGCTCAGGGGTGGGACAAGAAAGCATAATATATCTACCTACCTGTTAGTTTGAAGTGGACAATGCAAGCAATGACTGATACATGACCCAGTCCAACAGACAGATGCCATTCACTAGGCCGTGTGGGGAAGGACAGTCCAAAAAGTGAATGCAGTAGTGAAGAGGGTTGCCATCATGGCTGGCTCCGTGACTGACGTTTGGCAGGTGCTTTGCCATAGGATACTCCCAGGGATTTCTTGGGACGGCCCCTTCGCCGCTTGGCAGGGGGGGGGGGCTCTGCTGTAGGGCCAGTGGGGTCTGAGGACTCACCCCTCTCTGTGGCCACAGGGGAGGATGTTGAACTGTCATCCTGCGGCCCACCAGAGGGAGGTGGAAGTGTTGGTTGTGGCGCAGGCCTGTCCCTCAGTACCGCCACTAGCTACCAAGAGGTCCGCAATTTGGCCCATGCGGTGTCCATGGACCTCATCAGCAGGAGGCGCTCACGTGAATCTTCTTTTGACCGGCCCGTTCGTCCCGGGGCACGTTCATAGGCCCCAAGGACTCTGTTAATGTTGTCCAGGGCTTCGGTCCCAGGGTCTGGTTATATGTGACTGACCCTGCCCCTCCCACCTGCCCTGCTGCCACGGACCTGTTGCCTCACCACTGTGGGCCCACGCATCCTCTCTCTGCCCTCCTCAGTTGGTGGTGTGGGGTGGTCATCTTCTGGGACAGGTAGAGTCTTGCAGGCAGCACTGGTGGTGGTGGTAGAGGACGCACAGGCCGTAACAGCAGTGGTCTGCGTGTTGGTTGGTGTTGCTGCAGATGTGGTGGGGGGGACGATGGGGTCCTGGGGGCTGTGGCGCCCTGGCACACCAGATGGGCCGGCTCCGTGCTCCTGGTCCTCTGAATCCCGGGAGTCAACATTCGAGAGTCCATGTTCCGGGGGGGAGACTGGCTCTGCAGGTTGCTGGTGTGTTCTCCTCTGCAGTCAGTTCTCAGTCACCTGTGGGACAGATGGGATATGGTCATTGTAGTGCACCCCGCAAGCTTTGTGTTAGCTGTGTATTATTCACTGTTTGTACCACAAAGTTGACTAATCATCACATTGTTTGTATGCGCACTACTGTGCCTCCTGACATGATGTTGAGGTACATGCATAACTTGTCCATGGTGTGACGTGTTGAAACATACCATGCGCCACGTACATATTTTGTGATTACAGGGACATGTTGCCATCTAGAGACTAGTGCAACGAAGAATTTCTGTGAAGCCTCTTTGTTGATTGCTCTGCCCTGGTATACGTTACATCTGAGCATGAACTGGCCATTGTCATCTCATGCATATCTTTGTCATGTCATGTGCATATCCGAATTTGTACCACCAACCATGCTTTTTTTGTTTTCATATGGTCCTTGCTGCTCTGGCCACATGGCACTTACACATGGCATTCAGTGTTGTGCATGATTGTGCATGGACTTTCTTCTACATGTGAGTTGGTGTGTCCCACTTTGGTTGCTGCGACAGTTTCATTTGCTTAGCTGTCTGCACACTGTGAGTGGCAACAGGATCTGTATGTATTTTTGTGTGATGAGAGGGCTGGTGTTGTCATATAGCACCATGCTTTTTGGGAGGAAGGGCTGGGTGCATGTACTGGCTACTTACTTGTTATGTTTTCACATTTGGCTTGGTTTTGTGACACATCTGTGTGTGTGTGTGGTGGAGGCTTCCATCATGCTCAGGGGTGGGACAAGAAAGCATAATATATCTACCTACCTGTTAGTTTGAAGTGGACAATGCAAGCAATGACTGATACGTGCATCTGGGTGGGAGGGAGTGTTCCATCTTGATGAGCTGGGGAGCAAGGGGGCACGGTGGGAGTAGTACTGCAGTCTTCCCACCTCCAAACCCCCCTCCCTGTTAAGATGGCTACCTACCTGTTAGTTTGATGTGAGCAATGCAATTTCTGCCACATGCCTGGCGGAGTGCTCCGGGCGTGGGACAGGGTGCCTGGTGGGAATTGTAGTGCAGGACTCCCACCCTCAAACAGTCCTCCCTTGGAAGATGGCTACCTACCGGTTAGGTGAGGGTGAACCTTACAATGGCTGCCAACTGCTTCTGGATTGGTGTGGAGTGCTCCATCCTGTTCAGGTGTGGGACAGGGTACCTGGTGGGAGTTGTTGTGCAGGCCTCCCATCCCCAAACAGCCCTCCCAGGGAAGATGGCAACTATCTGTTAGGTGAGTATGAACCATACAATGGCTGGCACATACTTCTGGGTGCGGGGGAGTGCTCCATCCTGCTCAGGGGTGGGACAGGGGGCCTTGTGGGAGTTATTGTGCAGGCCTCCCACCCCCAAACGACCCTCCCTGTGAAGATGGCTGCCTACTTGTAAGTTTGTTTGTAGTGATACAATGGCTGGCACATGCTTCTGGGTGGGGGGAGTGCTCCATTCTACTTAGGTGTGGGACAGGGTGCCTGGTGGGAGTTGTTGTGCAGGACTCCCACCCCCAAACAGCCCTCCCAGGGAAGATGGCTACCTATCTGTTAGGTGAGTGGGAACCATACAATGGCTGCCACATGCTTCTGGGTGGGGGGTGCTCCATCCTGCTTAGGGGTGGGACAGGGGGCCATGTGGGAGTTGTGCAGGCCTCCCACCCCCAAACAACCCTCTGTGAAGATGGCTACCTACCTGTAAGTTTGTTTGTAGTGATACAATGGCTTCCAAATGCTTCTTTGGGTGGGGGGGGAGTGCTCCGTCCTGCTCTGGTGTGTGACAGGGTACCTGGTGGGAGTTGTTGTGCAGGCCTCTCACCCCCAAACAACTCTCCATAGGAAGATGGCTACCTACCTGTTAGGTGAGGGTGAACCGTACAATGGCTGCCAACTGCTTCTGGGTTGGTGTGGAGTGCTACATCCTGCTCAGGGGTGGGACAGGGGACATGCTGACAGTTGTTGTGCAGGCCTCTCACCCCCACACAACCCTCCCTGTGAAGATGGCTACCTACCTGTAAGTTTGTTTGTAGTGATACAATGGCTGGCACATGCTTCTGGGTGGGTGGGAGTTCTCCATCCTGCTCAGGTGTGGGACAGGGTGCCTGGTGAGAGTTGTTGTGCAGGCCTCCCACCCCCAAACAGCCCTCCCAGGGAAGATGGCTACCTATCTTTTAGGTGAGTGGGAACCATACAATGGATGGCATATGCTTCTGGGTGGGGGGAGTGCTCCATCATGCTCAGGGGTGGGACAGGGGGCCTGGTGGGAGTTGTTGTGCAGGCCTCCCACCCCAAAACAACCCTCCCTGTGAAGATGGCTACCTACCTGTAAGTTTGTTTGTAGTGGTACAACGGCTGGCACTTGCTTCTGGGTGGGGGGGGGGGAGAGCTCCATCCTGCTGAGGTGTGGGACATGATGCCTGGTGGGAGTTGTTGCACAGCCCTCCCACCCCCAAATAGCCCTCCCAGGGAAGATGGCTACCTATCTGTTAGGTGAGTGGGAACCATACAATGGCTGGCACATGCTTCTGGGTGGGGGGGGAGTGCTCCATCCTGCTCAGGGGTGGGACAGGGGGCTTGGTGGGAATTGTAGTGCTGGTTGTCTGGACACATACAACCCTGTAAATGTTGGCTACCTTTGGGGTGATTCAGGTGAAGTGAATGTTACATCTGTGGGACATGTTTTGGATGTTGTGGTGCATATGGATATACTTGGGCCTCTGAGATGTAGCTTTGAAGTTGTGCTGGACAGTACATAGCTGTGTAATGGTCTACATTTGTTTGTACTTACCAGCCTGCACTCCCCTGGCTATTCCTGTGAGACTCTCTGGATGCAGTATGACAAGCACCTTCATCTCCCATGCAGTGAATGTTTTTGGTGGGATGGGAAGGCCACTGCCAGTCTTCTGAGCCAGCTCACGCTTCTTGTTTCTCTTTTCTTTCACAACCCTCTTCAAGTCATGCCACCGCTTCATGATTTCCTTTTTTGTTCGCGGGGTGGTCCCTACTGCATTGACCTCATCGACTATCCTTGCCCACATTTGTGCTCTTGTGGCTAATGGTATCTGTTGGACCAGGATATCAAACACTTTTGGTTCTACTCTGGTTATCTCATCTACCATGACTGTCAACTCACTCTCTGTGAATTTGGGCATTTTCTGTGTTGCCATGGTGTATGATGTGCAAAGGGGTTAGAGGTGCAGGGGTGTTAGTGCTGGGGGGGGGTGGTGATGTGTATGGTGTGTGATGTGCAGAGGAGTTAGAGGTGCAGGTGTGGAAGTGGTGGTACTGTGTGTGGTGTGAGTAGTGATGGTGTGTTGATTTGCCTTTCCTTTGGCTCTGGTGTTGGGCCCTTCAGTTGTGGAGTATTGCAAAGGATTCTGGTCAGGGAAGGGGCTCGTTTTATACTCAGCTATGTGGGTGTGTCCAAATGGGGTATTGCTGTTAGGTGTGTTGTGTGGGTTGTCCTGGGTTTTTGTATTTTTGTAGTTGCCATGTGGTTGTGTCATTGGGGTGTGTTAGGTGTTTTTGGGGGCATGCCTAGTTTGCTGTGTGCACTTTGTGGCCTTGTTGCGAGTTTTTTCTGTCGACCGCCATATTTGTAACGGAGCATCTGCAGCGGTGGCTATGCTACAGCTCCTCCGCCGGCTCTCCCAATCATCACGGTTAGTGACCGCGGCGGTCGGAAACAGCAGAACGTACTGCAGTCACATCGGGGATATCCTAATTTTCAGGGCGGTGTCTCCGCTGTCATGGGGGCGGTTTGGTGATTTTACGCCATGAATCTGACCAGCGCGGACGGATTTTAGCCTTCTCCGCCCGCTACAGGCGGGCTTTGGTGGCCTCGTTCCGCGGCGGTCTGATTTTTTTGCCGGTTGATCCTAATTGTGCTGCCGTTTTTTTGACGGTTGATTTCAGCTACCATAGCGGTCCGGGTGGTTTTCCGCCCGCCATCCTGATAGACCCCAAGTGTTTGAAAAGGTTTACAGGTGTCACACAGAAAAGTTGAATTTTATTTTAGTAACATCTTTTTATTTGCCACTTTAACAGTATGATATATAGCATTGACATCATCATATTTACAGACAGTATGTATAATTACAGCCCTACAAATTTGCAAGATCCATATCGTCAATTATTCCAATGTGAACAATGTTATTCCATGGTAATACGTTCCCTGTCGGCAATGTTAGGGAGTAGTACTACAGGACCGGCACATGGATTCCCTCTATCGGTGTTCCATTGCCCCGATATCTTCTCACATTTTTTAGGGCACCCCTGCTTGCATATGTTATGGTTTCCTCCACCATGCACCAGTCCAAATCTTTCTTCCATTCTATCAAGCGGCGTGCCCCCTCCACCGTCCACATTACGTTTGCAATCATAATTCCCAGTGTCACCCATATTTGTTCCATGTGATTTAAATCTGTTGCTTCCCAAGCATTTAAGAGACACTATGTGGCTGAAGGCATAAAGCGGTACCACACACAGTATATATACAGTTTATAACCTACCCCAGAAAACCCATACCACTGGGTAATCCCAAATAATATGGAAGAAGGATCCCTCCTCTCCACATTTCCTCCGACAAGTAGAATCAGACACTCTTCCCATTTTGACTAAGACATTACAGGTATTATAGGACTTATGATATATTTAGAACTGCACCAGCTGGAATCGTGCTCTGATTGCTACCTCCCTGGGAGCGGCCATGGCCTCTGCCCAATCTTCTTCTGCTAGATCATCTAAGTCTGTTTCCCAACGGCAGAAAGTTGAATTTTAATAGAGTTCAACAGTTCCTACATTAAGTTGCCATTGCGCTCCTGGCTTTGTGAAAACATGGCTTTGTTCTATAATATGAAAAGTTTCAGGCTGGATACCCTCATGGGTGACAAAAAGCGCTCTACAAATCTATTGATTGATTGAGACTGAAGGCCTGATTTACAAAGCTCAGCCAGTCGTTAGTCCACTCATGCATGTTTCCCATTACGTTTTAGAGTAAATGTCCAACTTTTTGGGAGTTCACAAAAAATGTCAGGGGCACTCCTGGAAATTTATAACAGTAATACATTTGCTTGAGTGCTACTACAACCAAGCAGTCATTGCACACTTGGAGGGTTGTACCGCTTCTTCCCTGCTCTTCAGCCCCGCTCCAGCGTCTCATGCAAGCTGCCGCAGCAGGAGAACACAATAAAATGATAATAACATTAGTTATTATCATTTTATTTTTTCCTTTCTTCGCTGCTTTGAGGCAGTGGGGCGACGCCTCTCCGTCTTAGTGGAGGAGCCGCCACTGAGTTTTACATGTGCTTATGGGTGCTAACCAACCATTCTAATATTTGCGAATACACCTAAAATGAATGGTGTCATGTTCAACTCATGTTGCTGAACCAAAGCTCCCGATAACGGCCTAAACCTAAACTAACAGTACATACTGGCAAATATTGTATTTGCATAGGAGGTCTTACATTTTTGCACAAAACTAGAAGCAGCTGGTCCTGACAGCCGCTTGGCCAAGATATGGTCAATGCATGTGACAGGAACGTTTTTATTGCAGGGTCCCTGTCACTGCTCCTTCAATTAACACTTTTTTTTCTGGACAGTGGTATTGTGTGTTTTTTAATGCTTGAGTAAAACATTGATAATCTGTAGTAATTTGTTGCTGATAAGCAGAACATTCTGTATTATTTATGTCTTCAGCACTTGTTGATCACTGGCAGTAGTAATGTGAAATGCTAATACCACAAATGCTGAGTGGTAATTTTGGTTGAGTGGTAGTTTACCACCAGTGCTATTTTTCTAGGATATGCATTTGTTTATGAGAAGGTAAATAGTGCCAACCTAGCTAAAAGCAACGGTGCATTTAGAATCACTCGAGTTGCAAGGTAGGTATTGATGGTCAGGGTCAAAAGAGATGGGAATTTTAGCCTTCAGGGGCGGCTCCTCCATTAGAGCGGAGGAGTGTCACCGCACTAACTAAAATGCACCCAGACACTGCCCAGAGAAGAGAAATAAAATGGTAAGAAAGTTAATTTATTAGAAACTAGATGCATCAGAACTCCCAGAATTTGCACCGTTAGAGGAAAGATTGTTGCAGGGAGAAATCACAGACAAAGCCGTCTCATGGACATACAAAACACTTATGAACAATATACCGGATAAGCTAAAATCGCTCCGAACGGAATGGGAGACCACCCTTGGACTACCAAGCTTGGACTACCAACCCGCCTTCAGGTACTGTCAAATATATTTTTATTTTCCTCATTTTCATTCTCCCAAGGCGCTGTGCATTTCACTCCTTATGTAACTTTCCTTTGGATTGTCATTGTCTCCTAAAAGTTACCAACCTTTCAATCCTGATATCTGATTAACTGTTTGGTCATGCTCACGCATCGTCAATTTTATGTAATTTCACCCTTAATGCTTTTGCGCTCACATGCACCGTCTTAAGAAATCTTTATTACGTGGGCTTACCGGCGCTGCAGCAAGCTTTGTTTTAATTTAAAATTGCCTCACCCTCGAGATTCCTCTCCGCTTTCACGCTGTGGAACCTGCATTGTTTTTTTTATTTTTAAAAACAAATGTTATTGGTCAAGCGGCACATATACAGCAGAGCCCTGTAACCCAGAGGCGTCTGCACAATCTAAGCATATAAAATTGACTTCGACATTTTTCGAAACTATACCCAATAAAACCTTAAAGGAAATACAATATAAATCTATCTTGCCCCCTCCCCCCGATTGCACTACTCATCCACTCTATTAGAATATTTACAGTCGAATTACCCACCAGGGACCCACCCTCCACCCAGCTCCCGGGATCCCCCCCAGCAAGCCCAAAGTTTATAATCGCGGGAACCGATCCACAGGAACTGGGTCTAGGAGCAATCCCCGATAGTCTGCCCACCGTTTCCATATTTTGAAATGTTTTAGAGGGCACCCCCTGGCAATGAAGATAGGTTTCTCCAGGCCCATACAAAAATCCAGGCCAGTCTTCCATGCGGCCACTGCAGGGGGCCTCGGGGCCTTCCACGCCCTCGCTATGTCCCTCTTTGCCAACGTAAGACCCAACAGTAATAAATGGCATTTATAGACCTTGCCGCCTATCCCTTCCAGGACGTGCAATTGAGCTAGTTTTGGTGAGCAGGGATGATCCCAGCCCAAAACCTCTTATAAGCAAGTGTAGAACCCCCCCCCCAAACCGATCCAGGGAGAGACACTGCCAGACTGTGTGCATCAGCATACCATCCTCCCTGTTACATCTGAGACACACAGGGGAGGCAACCAACCCGCCCTCCACAACCGCATTCGTGTATAATAGACCCTGTGCAGATATTTAAACTGGACCAGGCTATGGTCACCCCACCGCCTCCACCCAATCCTCCTCTTCCAAAGGTCCCAGATCCCCCTCCCAATCCTACCGGAGTTTCTGCAGCATGGAGGAGCAGTGAGTTACTAGGGTTTGATTGATATATCCTGGATATCTTACGGTCCTGGAGTTCTCCCATAAAAACTTTCGCTTCCAGGGGGCTGAACTCAGCTACTGACTCCAATCCCACCAGACTGGGCAACAAAGCGTACTGGAACTGGAGGTACTTGAAGAATTGGGACCGTGGCATATGGAATTCCGCCTGAAGGTCTTGGAATGATTTCAGTGCTAGACCCTTCATAACATCTCCCAGGACCGAGATCCCTATACAATCCCACCCTCTGAAACCCTGCAAAGCAGTTAATTGCGGCAAACGCCCATTATCCCAAAGGGGGGTCTCCCGTGTCAGCTTATTCCACCACCCCATTCTACGCAGCGCCTGCCTCCAAACCTGGAACACAACCTTTGTTTCCGGAGGCAGTGGTCCCGCAGCGGTGCCAAGTATAGTACCATATGCAGCGAGTGATCTCCTATAAGCCGCCGTTCCACCGCGTATGCCGGGTCCTCCCGATTGCCATACTACCATTCTTTCAATACGAGCAGGTGAGATGCTTGATAATATGACAGGATATCGGACAACGCTAATCCCCCACAGTAAGTAGATAAAAAACATGTCCGCAGGGCCACATGCACCTTGCCCCCCTCCCACAGGAACTGTCCAAGGGCCGCATTTACTTGCCGGAACCAACAAGGGCGGATCGGATACGGGTGATTCTGCAACTGATAGAGAAGACGGGGGAGTGCAACCATCTTGAATATGGCTGATCTGCCATGGATGGTCAGTGGCATACGGGACCAAGTACTCACTCCCAGACCGGAAGTAGATTACGCTCCCAGGCGACTGCGGGCATATGCGTTATAAAAACACCCAAATATTTCAGTCCTTCCGTCGCCAGCTGCATCTGTGAGGAAGAAGAGGACATCATCCGCGTACAAGGCAATCCTATCCGACAACCCCTGAGCCCATTCAAAGCCCTGAACCTGCGCGTCCACACGCACCCACGCGGCCTGCGGCTCCATTGGGAGTGCGGATAGATACGGAGACAGGGGGCAGCCCTGTCTCGTTCCCTGACCTATAGAGAACACGGAGGAGGCTGCACCCGCTACTCGCACCGAGGCAGTGAGGTCGGTGTATAGAAGGGTCAAATAAGATAGGAACCGCGGTCCAAAATTCCAATGACGTAATAGTGCAAAGAGGTATACCCAACTAAGGGAGTCGAAAGCCCTATCCATGTCTGCTAGCAGCAGTGCCGCCGGTACGCCCAGCCGTTGGATGGCCCCCACAGCAATATTTGCTCATCTAATGTTGTGTCTAGTCGCCCGCTGAGGCATAAAAACAGCCTGATCCGGGTGAACCAGTGTCGCAATGTGAGGTAACAGGCGATTTGCTAGGGCCTTCGCTAATATTTTGGCCTCTACGTTTAATAAAGAGATGCGTGCTTGTCCGGGGGCCTACCGGGTTTATGAAAAACAACCACCTCCGCATGCCTCCAGTCCGGGGGAAGAAAGCCACAAACCTGCACCTCCTCTACCACTGCGCAGTAGTGAGAACCTAGCTGCAAAAAGTATTGTTTGAAAAATTCGCTAGGAAACCCATTGGGCCCTGGAGCCTTCCCGGAGTTGAGTTCTCCTAATGCAGCTCCCAGCTCCTCATCCGTCAGTGGGAGCTCCAACTCCTCCCTCACTGCATCCGATATGGCCCTGGGCGGGAGATCGGCCAGAAACCGATCAATCATGTCAGCTGACATTCTTTAGGGGCGTGTAAGTCTGCATAATATGTAGCAAAGCTCTCCGCCAGGGCCCGTGGTTCTGTGAGTGGCTCACCCACCGCGTCCAATATGCCCGGAAGGGTCTGCGGGTGATATATCCCTTGGCAGAGCCTGTGGAGCATCCTACTGGATTTGTCACCCCATTGGTATACTCTACTGCGCGTCGCCAGCCATGGCAGCCAGGCCTCATCCAGTGGGAGCGCGGCGTAATTTTGTTGGGCAAACAGCAATTGCCGCCTAGCCTGTCCGCCCTCGGCTGCACGAACCTGACACCCAAGATCTGCAATGTCCGCCTCCGCCTGAAGTAGCGCCTCCCTACGTACTCTGCGAGCCGCCGCACACCAAGATATGTCGCTTCCCCTCAACACAGGCTTCATCGCCTCCCACACCGTATTGGCTCCAGCAACGGACCCCACGTTAACTGTCAGGTATTCATCTATGGCGTCGCCCATACGTTCCCTATAGTCATTATTTTGCAAATGCCACACCGACAGGCGCCGTCCCATCTGTACGGTGAGGTCTATTGGGGAATGCTCTGACAAACCTCTCGGCAGAATCTCCGCTGCCTCCACCCTGCCCACATGCATTCGAGGGACAAAAAGGTAGTCCAGTCTGGAGTAAAAATCATTCACCGACGATAGGTACGTGAACTCCCAATCGTCTCGATCCAAGTGTCGCCAAGCATCTATCCAGTCAAGTCCCGTCACTAAGGAATGCAGCTTCGTGGTGCCGCCACTCACCAGAGCCCTCATTTCCCGCCAACGATCTGCGGCTATGTCCATCACATCATTCCAGTCCCCTCCTACTACAGAAACCCCATCAGGCACGTCCACCCAGATGGCCATGAGACGCTCCACTAAGTTCCATTGTAACGGAGGGGGGGCATATACGCTGCCTAGTACCATGGTTTCCTCCCCATCCTTTCCCTGCAGGAATATGTATCGCCCCTGGGTGTCAGTCCATTGCTTAATATACACGTAAGGGACCCTACGATGGATCAACACAGCCACTCCTCGCGATCCCCTCACAAAGCCGGAGTGAAACACCTGATGATACCCATATCGCTGGAAGCAAAGGGCCTTATTCCCCAAAGTGTTAATCCTGCAGCATGAGGACATCCGCCCCAGCCCATTTGGCCTGTTGAAGTATGGCCCCACGTTTAATCTTATCGAGGGCACCCCTCACTTTCCAGCTGGTGAAGCGAAGCGAACCCAGGGTCCTACTCTCACCACGGAGGGATTCTGCCATGTGGTGCTGGGTCCGCCATTACTAGGATGCGGAAATGAGCCCGGTGGGAATATGCATGCCTACTGTCAGTGTGATGAAGTGCAAACAACCAACCCAACAACCCCCCACCCAACAAACCCCCCACCCTATACTTCAAAAACGATGAAGCATCTGTCGTGGTGGGAACGACCCGCACCCCCCAACGGCAGGGCCCGACCCGCCCCAACCAATGGCTCCCCAGTTCACAACCCATTGAGCCCTAGCACTTTCTCTGTCAGCACAAGTCCACTATTTGAACCGGGCCCATCATTAAGTCTCTCCGATCTGAACAGCATGAACAGCATGAACTGCTTCACTTCCACCCCTCCTCGGTGTGCCAGTCAGGGCGCAGGAGTCCGTCGACCCGGGGCCGAGCCAGACCGGGATGGCGCATCGCGGGACTTGCAGTTGCGTCTTAAGCGTGATCTTCTGGTGTTCTTCAATTTCAGCGGGGGCCCCCACCGAGCCTCCCCCGATGATGAGGAATCAGACTCCGTCTCGGGCGGTTTATGGGCCCGCACCCTCACGGTTTCATCAGTCCATTTAAACACCTCTTCTGGCGAGTCAAAAAAATGGGTGCGAGAGCGGCACACCACCCGCAGGTGAGCACGGCATACAAGAGCTTAAGATCTCGCAGGCGGGCCTTGGCCGCCAGGAACGACTGTCGTTGCTGTTGGACTAGCTTTGTATAGTCAGGAAAAATTAGGATACGAGCATTATCATTCTGTAGGGGTTCCTTGAGCCGTGCTTGCCTCAGGATGGCATCGCGGTCGTGATAGTTCAAAAGCTTTGTGATGACTGGCCTCAGGCGGGCCCCAGGCGGAGGCTTCTGCATAAGCGCTCGATGGGCGCGCTCGATCAAAAAGCAGCGTGACATAGATTCTGGTGGGAGCCAACTCTCCAGCCACTGGGTGAGGAACTGTTCCATGTTTCCTCCTTCGCAGCCCTCCGGAAAGCCAACGAAGCGGAGGTTATTGTGTCATGCCCTCCCTTCCGCACCTTCCACCCGCAGTGCAAGGCCCCGCTGGGTGGTCTCCATGGCTGCCACCTTTTTCTTCAGTGTGGTGGGATCATCCTCCACTCCAGAGACACAAGTCTTGGTCTCAGTGATACGGGATACAGCGTTCCGTAAGTCCTGCCGCAACAGCATTACATCAGAAACAACCTCCGCTATCTTCGCATCCAGCATGTCCCTGGACTGCGTGATGGCAGCGATAAGCGCTGCATTATCCGGCATGGCTCCCTGTGATCCCCCAGAGGACCCCGCAGCGGCTCCTGGGCCCTACATTTATCAATGGGCCCTGGTTAGGTGGTCCCCCTTGTCCCGCGTCATGGCAGACCCCGGACTGTTCCCAGTGCCGCCTTAGCTGATAGCAGATGATCTGAATAGCAGGCCAAAAGACGGGGGGACCCCCACAAATAGGAAGACTCCACCACTGGACTCCCGCGGCCCGACTAGACCGCTGTACGAGAGCCGATGGCAGCTGGCGGATCAATGAGGAGAAAGACAGGCACACAATTCGATCGATCCACCAGGACACCCCAAGCCCAGCGAGAGCAACACCATCTAAGGCCACCATACAGACCCCCAGAAGGATCTATATGTGCCTCAATGTTCGTTACTCCAAAACTGGTGAGCAGGTCCGCTCCTCTCCGGGCAACAGCTCGTGACAAAGGTCCCATCAATTGGCCCCTGGGTCGATCCACACGCCGCTTTCCCTGCTGAAGGACACCCCCGCAGCCCGACCAGACCGCCGGACACCTCACCCAGGGGGGGGAAGGATATGGGAGGAGCCCAGAGCAGCCCCTGTGATCGTCGCAGGAGGTGACCGCACCCCAGAGTCCCGCGTTTGCCCCTCCAGAGAACACCCACGCGGCCCGACACCACCGCCGATGCGGGTGTGCTGCTAGAGTCCGACAGGGCTCCCCAATGCGGTCCGACCGAACGTTGAGTACACCTTCTCAGAGTCTATGATAGGGGAGGGTGAGGAGATCTGCGCCCCTGCCGGTTCCTCAAGCCCAAGGCAGCCACTGATGGAATGGGTCTCCCTCCGCATGCAGGACACAGCTACGCCGCCGACCCGCACCCCCCTGCGGTCCGATGTAACCGCCGACACCCCCAGATGCATGTGTTGTGGGGGGAGGAGGAGGTGAGAGGCCCTGAAGTCCACGGGCCACAGTCTCCACTCCTGTCGCTGGTCGGCCCCCACTCTGGAAGAGCTGTGTTGGGGCGAGGAGGGAGAGTGAAGAGAGAAGTGCGCGCCCACATCCTTACTGCCCCGTCCGGATATCGGCCACTGCTGCAGAAATGGTGGCAGCCAGGCTCCCGCCACCACGGCCCGACACGACCGCCAAGTTACGGCACTGCACTCATAGGAATCCTCCGTGGAGACTGTCCGTCCGGGGGCACACGCCGGCCCCGACGATGCCTCGGCCCCGCTATACGTGGGCCATGCTGCCGTTGATGCGCCACCTTCAGTCGTCGAGAAATTCAAGCAACACCACCTGCGTCTCCTGAGGTCACACCGTCTGCAGGCCCCAAGGCTTCACCTGCTTATCACTGACAAAATATCGGAGGTCAAAAAATCGACCTACAAAAATATCGGAGCAGGAATATCGATGTCAGGAATATTGACATCCTATCTACAACATGGTAAGTACAAAAATATCGGGAAAAAAATATCGATGTCAAAGATATCGTTATTAAAAATATCGTTTTTTTAAGTTAAAAAAATATGTAAAGTAAACTAAATAATACTTATAAATAAAATAAACATAGTTAAAAATATTTTATAATGTTTAAAAGTAATAAGTAATATATATCATTTAATAAAACATTAATTAAACATATACATTTACAGATATAATATATATACTTACTTAATAATCAGTTGTAATAATTATTTTAATAACTTATAAATTATTAAAAAATATTATAAATTACCAATACATCTATACACATAAAACAATAACATAAATAACAATTAAATAATTATGTATAACAAATTAAAAAAATTAAAATTACTTTTAATATTTTTAAAATTAATTATATACTACATTAGCTAAAATAATACAAAAAAATTAAATAGCGGAGGGAATAAAACTGCTATTCCAACTGCAAAAAAGAACAACAGTAAGGAAAATGTTGGATAGCGTAGGGCTTAAAATTACTATTCCCACTCCAGGGAGTGCAACAGTAGGTAAAATGTTGGATAGCATAGGGGTATAAATTACTATTCCCACTCCAGGGAGTGCAACAGTAAGGAAAGTGTTGGATAGCGTAGGGGTAAAAATTACTATTCCCATTCCAAAGAGTGCAACAGTAGGGAAAGTGTAGGATAGCGTAGGGGTAAAAATTACTATTCCCACTCCAAAGAGTGCAACAGTAGAGAAAGTGTTGGATAGCGTAGGGGTAAAAATTACTATTTCAACTCCAGAGAGTGCAAAAGTAGAAAAAGTGTTGGATAGCGTAGGGGAAAAAATTACTATTCCAAATCCAAAGAGTGCAACAGTACGGAATGTTTTGGATAGTGTAGGGGTAAAAATTACTATTCCAACTCCAGAGAGTGCAACAGTAGGGAAAGTGTTGGATAGCGTAGGGTTAAAAATTACTATTCCCACTCCAGAGAGTGCAACAGTAAGGAAAGTGTTGGATAGCGTAGGGGTAAAAATTACTTTTACCACTCCAGAGAGTGTAAGAGTAGGGAAAGTGTTGGATAGAGTAGAAGTTAAAAATAACATACTTATAAATAAAATATGTTTTTAAATAATTAATGATTTAATTATTAAATAACTCTAAATTATTTACAAATACCAATAAATAATTATTAAAAACGTAATTACTAATGAATAATTCATTAACAATAAATTAATAATAAATACCAATAAATAATAAGAAATAAATATTAATTACCAAATAACAAATATTGAACAATAGAATATTTCCCATAGCCAAAAACATATTAATTATGAAACAGTAATTGCCAATTAAAAAATATAGAACAATTAAAAACAAATTATACCCCAAAACAAAAATTATTCAACATTAATTACCAATTAATGATTACTTATTAATATGTTAATTGAAAATATCAATCAATAATATTTAATTACCTATTAATGATTAATCAACAATACATTAATTTTCATAACCAAAAAATTATACTTTGAAATAATTACCAATTAACAATTAATATCCAATAAATTAGTTATCAATACCCAACAATAAATTTCATAATTACATAATTAGATTTCAATTACTTCCAACACTATTCCCTATAAACACACAACACACTCCAATAATAAAATAATACACGTAACATAATTATCAATTAATCAATTAATAAAAATTAATTACCAATTAATACAAATTAATTACCAATTACAAATTAATTAACATTAATATAATTATCAATACCAATAAATGAAAATAAATTATTACTAAATTACAATAAAATTACTTCCCACCCTATTCCCCTATAAACCCACAACCCGCTACAGAACTTAAACGCAAAAATGAATTAAAATGTATTTATAATTCCTAAAAATTAATAATTAATTTTGTATAATTAAATTACTTCCTACCCTATTCCCCTATAAACCCACCACCCGCTACGGTACTAAAACACAAAACTGACTTAAAAAAACATTATTAACATATACAAATTGTATACATATATTTTTAAACCAGTAGAACACTTAACAAAAAACATATAACACATACATATTAAATACATAATAAAATACATAATAATAATATAAATACCGATATTAGTAACATCGATATTAGTAACATCGATATATTTGATATCGATATTACTAACTTCGATATTACTTACATCGATATAAAAAAAAATCGATAATACTTATCCTAGGGTCGATATTCTGTCCATGGATATTCTTAACATCGATATTCTGTCCCTTCGATATTATCAACTCGATATTAGTGTGGCTCGATATTTAATTTTCAATATTTTGACTGCCCACCTTCACCTGCGCACACTCGTCTCCCGCAGCATCCACGAAGCCCAAGGTCTCTCAGGTAAGGGCCGCCAATGTCCGTCAGCAATGGGGTGGCACTGAGTCACAAATTGTCATCAGAGAGACAGGATAATGGAGGATAACTAGTTGGGCTGGGCGGAGCGCTCTTAACCCATGTCCGCCATGTCGGCTTGCCAAGCCAAGCCCCGGAACCTGCATTGTTTGTGACGGAATTTCACCATCTTCTCTCAGCTTCCGAAGCTCTGCTTTAGTTATTTACGTTCTGACACGCCCACGCTGCTCCTCACGTTGCGTGGCGGCCATGTTAGCTTTCCACTGTGGCTGTTTGGAAGTCTCTTGATTACTGTGTTCATCATCGTTACAGTGATGCGCACATTTCTGTGACAACTTAATTACAGCACACATCTTTTTCCTGTGACACGCTCACATTTGAACAAAGTGCGTGTCATTTTGTGTTTCATGCTTCAGTGATGCGCACTCTTCTGTGACAAATTTAAATAGAGCATACATTTTTCTTCTGTGACACGCTCATATGTGACAGTCAAATTAAATTGCGTGTCAGTTTACTTTTCATTCTGCACATCGTTACAATGATGTGCACACTTCTGTGACAATTTCATTACTGTGTCAATTTTTCTCCTGTGACACGCTCACACTTGATCAAATTGCGCGTCATTTTGTGTTTCATGCTACAGTCAAACATCCTGTTGGGATTACACGCAACAGCTCAACCTGCGACACGCGCACACTTAGATTCTACTTTTTTGGGGATTCTCCTTTCGATTTCTACACACATTCTCAAGAAGACTCACTTCTAGGTTTGCAAAGTGTGTGCTCCTTCTGTGATACACACACATTTCTTAATATCCTTTGTTACATATTCAATTTTGTTCAAGTCTTGTTTGTATTTAGCGAATTTATAGCAAACTGTTTACAATATGCAGAATGTGCCTGCGCCACCTTTCTTTCTCTCTAGCCCTGGTGATCCTCCCATACGGTGGCAAAAATGGCGCTAAGTTTTCGAAAGGTATGCCAGAGTCTGTGGTTCCTCCTTGAGCGCTGAAAGAAAAACAGCTTTATTGCTGCATTGTTTAGGATCAGAGGGACAGGAGGTATTTGACCATCTTCCCAAAATACATGAGCCTAATCTTAATGAATTTGAAATTTGTATTGCAAAACTGGACAAACATTACCTGTCCAAAATTAGTACCATTCTATAGAGGTATCATTTTGGTCGCAGGAGCCAACTTGAAGGTGAGTCCATAGAAAATTAAATAACCGCTTTGAGAAAACTGGCTTCATCTTGTAAGTTTGGTTCCACCGTAGAAGAAAGAATTAGGGACCAATTTATGTTGGGCTTTAATATTGAACGTGTCAGAGAAGAGCTATGGCAAAAACGTGAGCTCTCACTTGAGGATGTTTTGGTCATTGCTAAAAGGATCGAACATTCTCTTAAGTGTGTAGAGGTCATTAAAAAGAACAGTGATAAGAAAGAAAAGGATTCAGTTCAATTGGTCAAACAAACCCCAAAAGTAACGAAAGAACTTGATTAAAAGAAACCTGATCCAGGAAGAAATAGGAAGTTCAATACTTGTCGAACCCAAAAGTTTTCGCTGTGGCAAATTAGATCACTTCGCCAACGACAGGCTATGTCCGTACTGGAAAGCTACATGCATCAATTGTAAAAGGAAGGGTCATTTTGCTGTGGTATGTAAAGGTAAATCTTAGAAGGGAAAAGTAAATGAAATTTATGAAGAAGATGAATATGTTAATGATACTGATCCTGAGCTTGATTGTGGTCAAATTCTGCTACAAGTCATTGGTAATTGTGAGGGTAAGAATGGTCCCATAGATGAGGTCTTGGTGCAAGGTGAAAGTACCTCTCTTTTGTTTGACTTTGGTGCTAAAATCACCATGATTTCAAAAGAGTTCTACCTTAAGAAAATCAAGCACAAAATAAAAACCTGCCCTCCTGACATTACACCACATGCTTATGGGTGTGAACCAATTAAGCTATTAGGTTGTTTTTGTGGTCCTGTAGAATACAAAAACAGAATGATCAATGCTAAGATTTACATTTCTCAAAAAGGGGACAGCATAGTAAACTGGTTCCACCAGAAAGATCTTGGTGTAATCTTAGATCCCAATGCTTCATCCCCTATTAGATTAAGAGAGAATTTCAACACACACTTAGGTGCCGATTCCGATTCGGTAAAACCCGGGTACGATTCGTCGTACGGAGCGTATTCTCCATACGATTCGTACCCGGGAAATCCACCGTACAATCCAGCAAGTACGATTCGTACAGAAAGGGCGCGGTACGTACCACGCGTACTCCTACGGCACCACTACAATAGTGATACGGACCGCACCCATACATACATAGCGTGGGTACGGGCCGTATCACCATTGTATTTGGGCCGTAGGGGTACGTGTGGTACGGACCGTACACACCCCATGAATGCGGGGGTACGGTCCGTATCACACGGACCCCTATGGCACCAGTACATTTGGGATACAAGGCGTACATACGCCAAGAATGTTGGCCTACGGCCTGGTGCAGCATATTACCTCTATATTGGTGTGTGTGTAGGCCCAGGACAGCAGTGTACTGCACCAAGGGGGTGGGTGGCTGGGTGGGTGGCTGCATAGGATTCCCAGCAGTGGACAGACATGTGAGGGGTGGGTGCAGAGGACTCCCAGCAGTGGCCTGCAATATGAGGGGTGGGTGCATATCACTCCCAGCAGTGGACAGACATGTGAGGAGTGGGTGCAGGACTCCCAGCAGTGGCCTGCAATATGAGGGGTGGGTGCATATCACTCCCAGCAGTGGACAGGCATGTGAGGGGTGGGTGCAGTGGACTCCCAGCAGTGGCCAGACATATGAGGGGTGGGTGCATATCACTCCCAGCAGTGGACAGACATGTGAGGGGTGGGTGCAGAGGACTCCCAGCAGTGGACAGAGACATGGGGGTGGGTGCAGAGGACTCCCAGCAGTGGACAGAGACATGGGGGTGGGTGCACAGGACTCCCAGCAGTGGCCTGCAATATGAGGGGTGGGTGCATATCACTCCCAACAGTGGACAGACATGTGAGGGGTGGGTGCAGAGGACTCCCAGCAGTGGACAGACATGTGAGGGGTGGGTGCAGAGGACTCCCAGCAGTGGCCTGCAATATGAGGGGTGGGTGCATATCACTCCCAGCAATGGACAGACATGTGAGGGGTTTGTGCAGAGGACCCCCAGCAGTGGACTGAGACATCATTATCACATGACCACAACTCCATGGGTGTATGTACGCATCCCTAACTTTGGACAATGATGATAGTGCCATAACAACACATCACTTACAGCAGTGTCCCACTCCCAGGAGGATGGATGTCACTCCCCCACTGCATGACACACCACATGTGGGTGTGAGGACAAATAACACATGCATACCCACCCCTGGCGGATGCAGCACAATACACACACTGAGATCATGCCACAAGACTGTATAGTCATGTCACTGCCTACTAAACTAAGAGAGACATAGGGAACACACACTGTCACGCAAATCCCAGGACTGATAGGAATGTTCAAGTGCTGGGCCACCCACCAAGATGTTGTCTCTCATGGAAGGACTAGGGTGGAGTTCCCACAGATACAATGCCCACAATTGGGAGTCAGGTGCCCAAATAACCTGCAGAAAAAGTACCATATGTGTGCTAGGCTGGGAGTACACACATGCATAGTGCTGAAAAGGGAGAATTTCTCCATGAAGGCATTTCAACATACTCAATACACAAGTACAGTGACTAGCAAGGATGGCACAGACGATGCAGCCGGAGACATTGCTGAACAGGCATGGCCATAGTTGAAGGGATCCGTCACCAACAAAGGAAATGTAGACACAGGTCAGCACAACAATTGTGCAACTCTTTGCAGGGAAGATGTCAGGTGCCACAGAGGAAGGAACACTCCTGGGGACAATGTCTCAAAAACAAAATAACACACACTACCAATGAATATTTGCAGAGACCTTGTGATGGCACGCAGATACCATGGTCCACCTTATGACCATCAGAGTAGAACATTTCTCTGAACCATAACACATTAAAACAACACCAACTCCAGGAGCCTCAGCACCACCATCAATACCTGAAATGCAATAGTGTGCAAAGTAAAAATAAAATGCTTTATTCAGCATAAAAATAAAAATATTATGAAATGACACTATATATAAAGGCCAATGGCCAGTCCATAATAGAAGTCCTTGGGGGGACACATGGGCACGCGTCTCCCCTAGCTTGCCTGCACATTGGAACCCTCAGGTTCGTCGACCGGGGGGGGGCATCATGTGGCACCGCAGGGACAGGAGGGGGAAGGGCAGGTGTGGTGGGTGCAGGGGTGGACGTCTCCACCACAGGAGGTGGGGCAGCGGCAAAGGTGGATGTGAGCACGTCGCTGCACACTGCTGCCAGGGCGTCCAGGGTAAGCCCTGCACCGGAAGAAACCCCAGGGCCAACGTAGGAGGGTGGGGGGTGGCCGAGGGATGGGGTGCAGCGCTCTTGGGGGAGGGGGTGGACAGGGGGTGGGACTTGACTACCCTGGCCAGGGACTTCCTCGCCCGCTTGCGGGGTGGTGTCACAGTGGGGGTGATGGGCAGACCACCCATGTCGACCAATTTGGGTGTCAGTTTGGCAGGGGAGCCAAGGGGAGTGCTTTTGGAGGGACTGGGTTGTGAGGCATGCGGACTCAGACTGTGGCTGTGTCTATGTCTTTTTGCCCCTGACCCAGTGGGTGTGCGTACATCCCCCTGAGTGTGCTTGACAGGAGGTGTGCGCTTGCCCTTACTTGGTGGTGTGCTGCCTGTGTCTGGTGGGGTGCGTGCTTGGGAATGTCTGGGTGTGCATGGGACAGGTATGGGAGAGGTAAGTGTGGATGGGGATGGGGTAGGGGAGGGGACGAAGCGCTGCAGGAGACTCACTGCTGCCGTCAGTGAAGAGTCCATGGACCGCAGAAATCTGCGTTGTTCAGACATCGATGCTGACATGCCCTCCATGAACGACACCATCTGTGTCAGCAGTGTGGTGTGGCCATGGAGGACAGTCAGCACCGATGCCTGCCCAACCTGCAACTGCCGCAGTATGTCCACAGACTCTGCACTGAGGGCAGCAGGGGTGACAGGGGCAGGGGGTGCGGTGCCTGTCCTGAAGGAGACATGGTGGTGCCCTGCACGGACAGAAGGGACCGGAGCAACTGGGAGGGCGGTGATGGGAATGGAGGAGGCGGGGACAGATGTTGGGCTGCTGCCAGGTGTTGTAGCAGCCTCCGCCCACTCGATGAGGTCAGCCTCGGACCCGTCTGCGTCGTAGTTGGAATCGCCACCAGAAAGGTCCTCTGACTGACTCCCCTCGCCCTCCGTGGCACTGGCTCCCGCAGACTCGCCAGCACTGGTGGCACTGGTGCTGGGTCCCTCATCCAGGTCCGTGCAGGTGTCTCCCTCGGTTTCCAATGATGATGCTGTGGGCAAGGTGAAGATACAGAAAAACATCAGTCACCTGTATACATCTGACACATTAGTACAAAAACAATAGGTCACAGTGCATATCAGGCAATGCATCATGAGTAACAGCTAGATTACTCCGCACATACGTAAGCCCTGTACTCCCCAGTTGGTAGACCCACCATGCCACTTGGACACAAGGAACAATAGGACACACCAGCCCAAAACGTGAATGAGAAAACACTGAGAAGCTAGTGTCTGGGAACTGGTGAGCACAGCAATACAATGAAGTCATGCCACCTCTTGTTTACCCTGAAAGAAACAGTAGTGGTGCACCCAAGGCAAAGTAACACACCTCAATACCAAAGGTGTCCCCACACTCAGAAACCTGTAAGTACTTTGGAACACAAAACGAAAAAATGTTTGTCCCTTGGAAATCACAATACTTGACACAATCGACATGGTCAGAATGTGGGAATGTGCCATTTTGTGAACAGAACACACATGTGCCTTCATAACAGATGGATCCCAAGGAGGTGCACACAAAACTACATTTACCCAGTCATTGAACAAGCTGGCAGCCTTCTTTAAAGAAGCCACTGTTATAAAGAAATGTTGTTGCAGAAAGTACATATACATGGGCCCACGGCGGGCTTGATGACTTGACACTGGTAAGTTGGTATCACCAACAACCAAGGACTTACACAATTTCAACTACACTGGGGGAACATGTATATGTATAATCTGGAAAACAGTCTCATTAGAACAGTGCTTTCTTTAAAATTGTGCCAGTGTGTTCCCTGAAAGTGTAAAGGTGGTCTGTTGTGCACCTCCTTGGGACACATCTGTCATGCAGGCACATCATTGTTCTTAACAACAAAACATCAAACTAAAGCATAGAAAACATGAAGACCTGTTGACAAGTGTTGTGAGTGCCAAGGTACAATACCTTTTGACTAACAACTTGAATTATGTCAGTTGTCACATGGCCATCCGTTACCTGATGACACATTTGCCAACACATCTGACCCACTGCCTGTCATGTGGAGTGGCACACATTTCCAAACCCAGGACAATGCATTAGCTAATGGACCTGCTATTGTGTTGTAAAAAGGCATACCTGCACTGAGGAGACACCCCCATGGCAAGCCAGAATGTCCACACAGATGTCAGCACACGAAGAACAAACTACGTAGCATCTTGACCACACACTGGTGCAAAAAATGAATGAGCAGGAATCATGTATTTAAACAATAGACACATGCTGCAAAGCACAAACATTAAACCCTGCACAACATCACTGGGTCTCTGCACGTTGAGTCTCTGTCCAGCCAATTATCACACACAGGTCAGACCTGGCAAGGAGACATAAGGTCTGGCCATGTATGCCTCGCCCGCACAAATACCCCAGACCTGAGACAATGTGATTGAGACAGATCAAGAAGTGACACCTCTCAATCAGGCTTTAGAAAAATGTGCAGCGAGAATTCCCAAATGTACTCCACATCACCTCGTGAGGCTGCCAACACATATTTGTGGCAAACAACCATCGACAGATAGTTGTGAATAGACACACAGGCACTGCCCAGTGTGAGTATGCACAAGCCAAATGGGGTCTCCCTGTCCAGTCGACACATGTAGCACACTTTGGATAAATACAAATGAGGCCAGGGAACAATGCCACAGAGACAAACATATGCTGAACACACTGAGAATGGATACAGTGTTGGATGACACACATGATTACGAGGCAAGGGTGTCTCAGGGGACTGTAGTGGGCACACTGCTCCTTGTTCCTGGAATGATCTGACTGTAACATGAGCAACCGTCCTGGCACTATGCATATCTCCCACTCATGCACATCATGTCTGTGGCCACAACATTGGTCATGAATGCTGCAAGTGTGTTCATTTGAAACCTCACACTCCCATGTTGAGACTCATCATCAGTGCCAACAAATATGGACCCCCAACAGAGTGAACAGGACAGGGCACAGGCAAGGTAACAACACATGTCACACACCACCCTCCCACATGATGCAGAAAGCAATGTGCACTTTGATCAACTCGCAGCCTAGATGACCATTTGCAATTGTGATTACACACAGACCAGGGGACACATGTCAAGCAGGGGAAGGGACGAATAAGAGCACTGGTTGACTTTGGGGAACAGAATATGCACTGCACATATAAACCCTTGCAGTGTATCCAGGCTACAGAGCACTTCCAAAAGCTGGGGACACACAACACAACAAACAGACAGGTACCTACCCCCTCCTTGCTGCTGTCCCTCCTGTAACTGCCTATCCAGGTCAGGGAAGACCACCGCCAGGACACGCATCATGTGGGTGGGCAGGCGTTGGCGCCCGCCGTGGGGGCATGGAGGTGAGAGCCCCAGCTGGACCCGGGCGATCCGCCGGGTCCAGCACCGGATGTCCTGCCATCGTTTTCGGACTTGGGCTAGGCGCCGACTGCGACCCCCGCCACTCTCACGGCCCTGACGATCCGCTTCCAGATCCCCCCCTTCTCGTAGGCAGTTACCTGTGAGGATGACAAAGTGAGACAACATCACTACACCTGCTCCATGTCACAGAGACACACATTTGAACATCGATGATATGTTGAACAGGGCATAGGATGCTGCCAAGGAATCGCATCTTACTCATATAGATATTGGCCTCTGTGGAAGCCCCAATGCACTACATGGCATTGAAACTATACAGGTGGCAGGAGGTGTGTGACACACTCCCTGATCATGGCACACACTGTGCATCACATGCAACACCAGGCTGATGGACAGCACCTCAAAGCAGTTACATGCCCCAGCCCACTGACGCAACCTCAGCAGAGTACACAGACACACACAGGCACAGATCAATCACCTACCATTGGCAACAGCGGATACATACCACACTCTGCACATGTGCCACTTGCCTGTGGGGTGTCACAGGTGTTGGGCTAGCTCAGCAAGTCAGACACACAGCACGGCTTACTTCTCACATCAGATGGGTAGAGCTGTTGCCTCCTCCATGCAGCTGTGGTGCAACACTTCACATAGACACTCACCCACATGACAAGGAACCTTCACACATATCAATGTCCAGGAGGGTGTACAGATCACTTGGACACTCCCACCACAGGTCCACTCAACTCATACACATCTGTGGGTACAGTCACCTGTCACACAGGGGGGAACACTGAATCACCTCAGGACAATAGCCAAAAATATGCCACCAAGGATTTGCCAGGCTGAATGTGTCATGCACTATGCAGTGAATGTCACAGTAAGCACAATGCAAGTGAGGAGTGCAAACAGGAACTACTTCATGCTCTGCATGACAAACATAAGCCTTTCCCCCCCCCCGGGACCCACTCTAAACCACATTGCATGTCTGTCACACCTGGACACAATGCCAGAAGTGACAGTCACAAAAAAGTTGCACAGTCAAAGGTAGTGGGGTCAGCACTCACCTGCTCCCCTGGTCTCCCATACAGGCTGGGGTACTGTGGGAGGAGGACATTCAGCAAGGCCTCATTCTCTTCAAGTGTGAATGGCTTGGCCCTCTCCACAGTCCGCGACATGGTGCCAGAGGAAGCACAGACAGCAGTAATACGGTCGACAGGAAAGTTGTGCAGGCAAGTGCCCTCTCATGGGTTCTAGCTGACTTATATCTGTCTTGCTGGAGGCTTTCATTTACAGGAGTACAGAGTGATTGGTCAGACTCATTTGCATCCTCCGTTTCCTCCAATCCCTTTAAACATACACCGATGACACGAATTTGCATGGTTCAAATTTTGAGCATCATAGCAAGGCAAACACCACTTTGCAACATTGTAATTTTTGGCCCAACTGACTTTTCAAGCCCACATGATGGCCACATTGCAACTGAAGTCTCTGTATCCATGACAACCAGCATGCATTTGGGGCCTAATACCTGTCCCCTATGTAATTTTTTATTCCAAAAAACATGTACGGTGCGTTTCACACGTACCTGTACACGTACAGCACCACTACAATAGTGATACAGACCGTACACAGGCTCTCAGAGCGTGTGTACGGTCCGTATCACTATTGTGGTGGTGCCGTAGGTGTACGCGTGTTACGGACCGTGCACACGTCGTGTCTACGGTCCGTATCACTATAATAGTGGTGCCGTAGGAGTACGTGTGTGTGTACGGTCCGTACACACACGCGCACTCCTACAGCACCACTACTATAGTGATACGGACTGTACACACGCTCTGAGAGCGTGTGTACGGCCCGTACCACGCGTACTCCTAGGGCACCACTACTATAGTGATACGGACCATACACACGCTCTGAGAGCGTGTGTACGGCCCGTACCACACGTACTCCTAGGGCACCACTACTATAGTGATACGGACCATACACAGGCTCTGAGAGCGTGTGTACGGCTCGTACCACGCGTACTCCTACGGCACCACTACAATAGTGATACGGACCGTACACACACTCTGAGAGCGTGTGTACGGTGCGTTTCACACGCTTACACTGGTGATAGGAGGCGCACACGAAAGGAATGGAGGTCGACGACTCGCACAAGGCTGTACATCAAGTCATTGTCATTGCAGACTTTCATGTGCAGGGCCTAGGTGTGTCAGGCAGTGATATTACACATGTCTCCTCATATAGTTGCACAATTGATGTGTGATGACCTGTGTACACATGTCATGTGTGATGGGGCACTATGTGGCACACTTCCCCTTCACACTTTGCACATGTGTGCCTGTAGTACAAACGTGTCAAGCACAGCATCACTGGTATGGCACAGTCACCACCACCCGCAACTGTCCCCTGATGCCAGGGACAGGGACACTAACAACTGACATTTCACAATCAGCGTGCCCCGATGTGACTATGTCATGTGTGTGACATGTGTTCCCATGAGCTTGCTGTTAGTGTTCCGTCAACTACATCTGCTGTTGCTGCATCCAACATGTGTCTGTGTGGAGATGGGCATGGCATACATCTACGCACACCATGCCACATGTGGATTCCCACGTAAGCAGGGTCTGTATGCATCGGACATGATATTTTCACATTAGGACATATCTGCGTTGTCTCATGGTCTGTGTTTTCTGTTTTCACGTGTACCCCTTCATCGCAATGTGTTTGATCTGTACATTTGACATTCCATGTGACCTGTGCGTCTAGCTTGCCGTCAGCTGTCTGTATGAGATTACATCCTTTAAATGCAGCTATGTGGATGTATGTCACTCCTGTGATGTCTCTGGCTGTTCACTCAGACTGGCCCCCAGCTTGTTTCAGGGCATGTCATGTAGACTTGCCAATAAACGGGTGTATGTGCCTTTTCGTAGGAGTATCAACAAATTAGTATACGTGTCCTGGATGTATTGCACACACCAGACTCTGTATTTAGCAGATGTGTAGTAGCAGTTGAGCATGTGCTCTGTTCCTTGACATTGATGTTGTCATGCTCTCAATCTTCGTCATTCATCACAATTTTCTGCAGGGCACCGCCTGTCCCCCGACCAATGCCAGACTTGGGTGCCATGAGGAAACGTGCCTGCATCCAACGTTACAGATTCACTCAACAGTTGATTGAGGACTTGACCGCCAAGGTGGCACCACACCTCCAACCGCGACAAAGGTATCCAACTGCGCTGACCCCCAAGATGAAGGTGATGGCAGCCCTACATTTTTTTGCCACAGGTACGTTTCAATTCACCATAGCTGATGTTGGTGGCATGTCACAGACAATGTTCAGCCGTGTCCTGCGTGATGTTTTGGCTGCCATGTTGGAGCACCTTGATGAATTCATCAATTTTCCGACTCCTGAGGAGTTGACAGGTGTCAAGGGTGATTTCTATGCCCTGGGAGGGATGCCCCATGTCATTGGGTCCATTGATGGGACACATGTGGCTTTGGTACCACCACAGGCACAAGAGGTAGCCTATCGCAACCGTAAACATTACCACTCTATAAATGCCCTTGTGGTGTGGCTTGCTACCATGCTGATTTCCCATGTCTGTGCACGTTTTCCAGGGTCAGCACACAATACCTACATCATGAGGCGTAGCAGGGTGCCACAAATGATGCTGCGGCTGCACAACGAATGAGCATGTCTTGTTGGTGGGTATACTCTGTTTGTCCTGTGTGTTGCGGTATCTTTGGCTCTTACGGCATCTCCTGACCCACTTATTTACATGATGTTTCCATGTAGGGGACTCTGGCTATCCCAACATGCCATGGCTGATGACGCCTCTACGCAACCCAAGATCAGCTGCAGATCACCGGTACAACAATGCACATGGGCAGACCAGGCGAGTGATTGAGAGAACGTTTGGCCTCCTGAAGAGCCGATTCCGGTGCCTTCACAAGACAGGCGGGTCCCTCCCATATGCACCGGCGAAGGTCTGCAAAATCTTCCTCGTGTGCTGCATGCTGCACAACATGGCAGTGGAGAAGGCAGTGCCACTCATCCTGGAGCAGGATGAGCAAGAACATCCATCCGTGGAGATTGAAGGGCTTGGTCATGAGGCAAGTGAGGAGGAGGAGGAGGAGGATATCCGAGTCAGCTCATACGCAACTTCTTCTCCTAATGGTGAGTCCCTGGGTCTGAGTGTGCACGCTTGTAGCCTTGGGTGGCATGTGTTGCAATGTGTGTGTCCAGCTGACTGTATGCTAAGTGACTTAGATGTGTGTTCTGATGTGTCACTCGAGTGATGATGTCATTCCTGTCACGATGGCCGGGATGCTCTCTCCTCAGGATGGCGCTGATGCTCTAAAGGGGTCCACCTCCCATCCGTCCCCAGTCCGGAAAATGTATGACACACACGGACTATGGAGACAGGTGAGCGAGGGAAGGAAGGGAAGGAACAGCTGGGAGAGGGACCTGGAACGAAACAAGCACACCATAAGACACACGATACCTTGTACCCTCCCGTCTGGTTCCCAGGACTCGGTTAGTCGGGTTCTCACCTGTCACCTTCTCATCCCCCAGATCACGGAAAGCTGTGAGCCAGGGGACGATTCGTAACCCAGTTAAAAGGGGGCACTGGATAACGAGCAGGAAGCCAGGGCGAACCTAGCGGCTGGTTCCCCCGGTTCAAGGGCGCAAAATCTCTGGGAGCAACCGGCAGCACTTCCAACCAGTGCTTAATGCTCCAGAGCGCGCTTCACAAAGCAGGGTCAGAAGAGAAAGCGAAGGGAGATGTCTCCTGAAAGACAAATGTAATTCAGTACTCACGATTCCTGAGGAGCAGGGAACGGTGCGGGCGCTGCGACTCAGTACCCGGAACTCCGTGGGCCGAGGAGCGCACCTGTTCGCGCTGCGACTCTGAACCCGGAACTCCGTGGGCAGAGGAGCGCACCTGTTCGCGCTGCGACTCTGAACCCGGAACTCCGTGGGCAGAGGAGCGCTGGAGGATCTTTGTGTTGGTCTGGAGAGTCGAGGGCGGAGGTTCTCTGAAGTCGTCTCTAGAGCCTGAAGACCTCGGCGTGGATGTCGCCGCTGGAACGAAGGTGTTCGGGGTCGGAAAGGCGAGGGTTTCGCAGATAGCCGAGACAGCAAAACAGGAACGAGGGGCCGGTGGAGAGTCACGGGACAATCAAGAATCATCGGCACCGCTCCTTAGACGTGGTGGGCTTTATCCGCTCCGTTGAGCGTAACGCGGGTCACGTGGAGCGTGATCCGCCAAGCATTCTGGGGAGTGTAGTTCGCATAGAGTCCGTATGGTGGGGCAGGCGTTTTGCGGTAATGCGAACAGTGCACCTCCAGTTCTTGCCTCATGACAATTCCACACATTTTAGCTGAGACACTTTTTTGTAAATTAGCATGGGGACAACATAGTTCATGTTTGTATATTACCATGTATGCGGAGAAAAAAATTTTTAAGCTGACTTCTTGTGTGTCTGTCATTCCCAGGTTCTTGCGCCTGTTGTCTGCTTATGTCTTCGTTGTCCTCCTGCTATTCCTCATGAGTATTGCAATGTGTGCTGAATCAGCGTTCCATGCACGGACATGTGGAAATGTCATCTTGGGTAAGGATTGCAGCAAGGCATTTTGGGGGTGGCACTTGTTTGGAATGTGTGGGGACTGCTTCTGTGCATGTTGTGTTACCATGCATGCATGTCGACTCACCATGGGGCACATAACATATAGCATGACTCCCATGAATTGACAGTCACCCTTCGTGACAGTCATCTGTAATGGTTTTTGGATTCTGATGAAGGCATCAATGTGTGTAAAACTTCCCTCTGAAACATACGGGATGCTACAGGTGGACATAGTGTGGGACATCCCCATGACTGGCTCACTGGGGAATTGCAGCCTCTCCGTGTGCAGCAGGAGGTGTTTGGCTCATCCCCTTAACTTGTGTGCCAGTTCATTTGTATTTACAACATCCGTGTTGTGAAGGGGGTGTCCAGCGTAGGTCCCACATGTTCTGTCAAATGACGTGTGAGTCTGTTTATATTGATGCATTTCCCTTAGTGTGAGCTAGAGTAATAAAGGTGTTCCTCACCCTCCGAAGTGCCTCATCTCTGTCAATGCAGATCTCTTGCCACTTTGCATGCGTCATCTCTGGCATAGTTGTCAAAGATTGTGCATATGAGTGTATGTGTAGTTCGGCAACATGCATGCAGTTCTTCATGGCTAATAATCTCTATTGTGCATGAAGTCCATGGTTGTGTATGTGCTTGGGCAGGTTGCTCCCACCAACGGGCCGTCAACGCCTGCTGAGGGTATGTCTCCTGTACGCAGCTCGGCCTTCTGTTTCCTGATGCTGTGTCAGTCATCTTTGGTGATTGTTCATCCATTTTCTCTGGGTGAGCCATGAGTAACCTGACACTCCTTCCTTTACATACGCCTGTTGCAGTTGTCCTTTCTGACATCCTTGTCTTTGTGTGCTACTTTCGGCCTAGTTTCCAGTACATGCCGCCTGCTGCTGTGGGCCCTGCGGCAAGGCCCCACCAAGTTCCCAGATTCTGCAACCCACACGCCTCCAAGATGCTCCTCCCTTCCTCCGTCCACCCATTCATTAGGCTGTCATCAGCTTGTCTGTGCCACTGTTTCGGCCACGCGGTGCCAAAGGCAGGACCATCAGCGCATGCATCGTGCACATTACACGACCCTCATCTCCTTGCATGACCCACATCACACAACAGTCTCATGTTGCAGCCACCCTCCAAGCAATGTCCAAGCGAAAATCAACCGCCTGCCCTCAGGCATACCCTAATATAAGTGACAAGGGAACCCGATCAAAGTAACTAAGGACCGCGGGTACAAACTTATTTTGTTAACAAAAGTCCCTAGCTTATTTTTAGTTAGGAAGTAAGAATTCAACATAGACTTCGGTGAGACCTATGTGATTTCCTCCTGTGTCCAGCCGGACAGAGGAGCATTTAATCTTGATTATTTGAGAAGATATAAGCAAAATAAGGAAAGGCTGATGAAACAAGGGCACAGTCCTGTACCAAGTTTCCAAAAGAAAGAAAAGGAGAAAGGCCAAGAAGTTAGAGGCAATTATAAATTGATAACAGGCAAACACATCTTGGAGCAGCAAAGGGGGCTTACATTACAATGAGTGACTTTCAGATAAGCTCTACCTAATAGTGTCCACAGAACATTTAAACAATTGCCATAATGTGGAACTATTCAAATAAGTCGACGTAACGTTTCGATCCCAAGCTCCTATTATACAGGGATCATCATCAGGACTGGAGAATATCTCAACAGAGTAATGCCTGGTAGATTTAAAACGCCTATGAATAATGTGTCATGGGGAAAAAAAGTGGAAAAAATACAAAGGAAAAATTACACAAAGTCAGCATTTGCATACTCAGAAAAATAACAGGAGCACTGTCATTATGTGCCTACGAGTGGCGCCGCATGTGGTAATGGTGATGGGAAAGCTTAAGTGAAGAAGAACCATTTGGGTGACAACTTCGTATTTAAAAACCGATATGCGACAGGTAGAAACGTGAGGAGTGTTTCTTGTGAGTTGATGATGCATGCGAATATATTGTTTGGCGACACGTCCGTATCGATGTTAAATTAGGTGAAACTTGAAAAAAATGAGGCATGCGAGACAACGACGGTTGGTGTGCCGCGCTTTCCATGCTTGAGGACCGTGTGACTGGCAAGGGTGACCGTGCATATGACCAGGATGAACTGAAGTGGTGGTTACCTCAGTGGGAGAGGGGAGGGGAAGCAAATGATGAAACAGATCTCAGGGAAGTGTTTCCTTACTGCTCCAGGTGGATACGGATTGTTCCGGGCAGTGGGGTTGCGGTATCTAAAAGCACACAATGGTTAAAGAGGAAATGGATGAAGTGGCCGCAAGGGGTTAGCACGATGAGCTTGCTTACCGTATCAATAAGGTTGCCCTCTGTGGAGTCAGGGGAACACGTCTGAGTCTTGGGTGACAGCTGGTAGTGCTGTCTGGGTGAAGTTCGCGCTGATGGCGGGAGATGACAGGGAAAGGTGTTATAAAAGGGGTTTAAAAGTAGCAAGGGAGAACTAAAAGGGGCACTGAATTGGAAAGGACAGACTGCTTACCAGTTCTAAAATAGGGAGAGAACACGCTTTGGAATCAGGAGGAGTGTCAAGGACTGGAAGCCGCAAATCCGCTACTTATGAAGTGCATAAGATTGCTAGGGACAGGAGACAAGAGACGGTGGGTTACCATGGGGACAATGCTAAATAGTCAGGCAGTGCTTATTCTAAGTTAAGCATTTCCGTGTTGTAAAATGGCTTACCCTAAATCAGGACAATCGAAGAGGCAAAAATGATTGAAAGACGGAGGACTGCGTAGGTACGGCTTCCTCCGGTCGGCAGCTACAATGGCTGTCCGCGTGCTGTTTGAGCGGAATGGAATTCCGTTAGTGGATTGCCGGTGACAAGAGGAGAAAAGCATTGCGTGGTGTGCTCGCGCTTACCTTGTTCTGCTTCCGCAATGGGGAGTCAAGGACGGTCGACGGTGCTGACTATTCTGGGGTGGGAGGGGATTGATTTAAGCTAATGAATGCCGTAGAAATGGAAGAGGTACTGAAAATTGGCGGGGGCCATTTTGGGATGGGAGAGAGTCGCGAGTGGATCGGTGAAGATTGGGGGCCATTTTGCGTTGGGAATGAGTAGTGAGTGGGACAATAAAGTGATGTGAATTCCGGTGCCTTGTGAGTGAAGCAGGTCCTGACACCAGGTTGACATGCAGAAGGGAATGCGTCATATTAAAAAATTAATACATTTGCATATGCCATTACAACTGAACTTATAGATAACATGAATTCTATTATGCATGGAACAGTCTTATGGGAAGCATGTTTAGAGGAGTGTTGTCCAATCTTCAGACCTGTTTAGGCCTTTTCGAATTGAGTCATATGTGATAATTGCCTTAAGTTCCTCTTTGTTTAGTAGTTGGGCCATGTTGCCTCCACGTGGTGGTAGTTTGAGCACTTTCAGCACTGTCCAACGGATTTCATCCTCATTGTGTTTAGCCTCTTCGAAGTGATCAACAAGTGGCGCATTCGGAGTCTTGCACCTGATTCTGCTTCTGTGCTGGCATATTCTGGTTTTTATTTTCTGCGTCGTTTGACCTATGTAGATCTTTTGGCATGGACACATAATGAGGTAGATCACATTTGTAGTGTTGCAATTAGAGAAGGAAGTGTTGATTGCTGGAATATTGTTAAAGGTGAAACTTTTACCTTCCATACAAAATGCACAAACATTACAATTTTTACATTTGAAATGCCCTAGAATGGGCGGGAGGCCCCATGCACCCTCGAGAGTAGAAGTGTTGACAGAGGAGGGTAGAGCTGCACGTATTAGATGATCCTTGAGATTCTTGCTTTTTTTGAAGGCAAAGAGTGGTTTATCTAATGTCAATGTTCCTGCATTGAGGATGGGCCAGTGAAGTAGTATCATTTTTCTTAGTTTGTTAGAGACTGGCGAAAAGGTGGTTACACAGGCTAGCCGGTCAGTTTGTTTTTTTGGTTTCGGTGTAAGCAGAATGTCCCTCGGGCAGTACCAAGCACGTTTAGAAGCATTTTTGATGATTCCCTTTGGGTATCCTCTTGCTTTTAATTTTGAGGAGAGATAGTTGGCTTCTCTAAAATAATCGGTCTTGCAAGAACAATTTCGCCTTATTATTAGAAATTGGGAGTAGGGTAATGAATCTCTGAGAGCCCTAGGATGGTTGCTTGCGTAATTCAATAAAGTATTACGCTCGGTTGGTTTCCGGTATAGTCGTGTCAGTAATTCCCCTTCGCAGTGGAATATTGTGAGGTCTAAAAAAGCAATGGACTCTTTGTCAGTCGTGACGGTGAATGATAGGCCTGAACAATTATTATTCATCCAATGTACAAGAGATGTTATGGATTCTGTATTCTCCTGCCAGATTATAAAAATGTCATCGATATATCTACGCCAGAGGCAAATGCCTGGGAAGAATGGGTTGGAATCAGTAAGGATGACATTGGATTCAAGTTGATCCATAAACAGAACTGCCAGATTAGGCGCAAAAATTGCGCCCATAGAGGTTCCTTTGATCTGTTGATAATAAGTGTTGTCAAAAAGGAAAAAGTTCCGTGTGAGACAGATTTCTAGGAGTTGCAAAATGAACGTGGTAGGAACTGCATGGGGTCGTGGTCTTGTGTTGAGAATCTTTTCGATTGCCAGTAGGGCAGTTGTCTGTGGTATGTTGGTATAAAGTGATTCAACATCCATTGTACATAGTGTTTCGTATGTTGGATTATATGGATGATGTTCAACAAGATTGATCATTGACATGGAATCCCTCACGAAGCATTGTGTTTTAGGAACAAATTCTTTAATAAAAAAGTCTACATATGCTCCTAATGGTTCGAGGATAGAGCCACAGGCTGAAACAATGGGACGGCCTGGTGGGTGAGTGGTGTTTTTATGGATTTTCGGTAGTGTGTATATGACTGGGGTTCGTGGGGTTTTCACATTCAAATAAATGAATTCTTTCTTTGAGAGAAAACCACTCTTGAGGCCATCTGTTGTTACTTTATGGATTAACTCCTGAATTTCTTTTGTCGGATTTGTTGCCAGTATTAAGTAATGGTCTTTATTATCCAACTGCCGTTGAATTTCCGCTACGTAGGATGCCTTTTCTTGTAGGACTATGCCTCCACCCTTATCTGCACTTTTAATGATCAGTGAATCTTTCTCTTTGAGTTGACCAATTGCCAATTTTTCTTTCAATGTAAGGTTGAAAGGAATAAAGTGTTTCTTGTTCTGGATTGAGGCAAGATCTTTAAGAACCATTTTTTCGAAAGTAATTATTTCAGATGGGATCATGCCCGCTGAAGGTGAAAAATTGGATGGTGGTCGAAAAGGAGTGTTTTTGATTTGTTCAGGAGTGGGATGCAGTTGAAAAAATGCTTGGAGACGAATACGCCTAAAAAATCTCAAAATTTCAGTGTGGAGTTCCATAAAGTTGGGTGGCACAGTTGGTACAAATGATAGACCTTTTCTCAGGAGAGAAAGTTCATCTGTGGCCAATGAATGGCTAGATAAATTAAAGATGGGAATGGTGTCAATGTATTGTGTGAGAGACTGAACATTATCTACCATTGGTAGAAGTTGTTGCGTGTCCTGCGTTCTCCCGGGGGGTTGTACCATCTTTGATTTCTCTTGCCCCTGCCTCGTTGAGGGGGCTCCTGGGGGCCTCTGGCTAAAAAAGGCGGTTGTTGGGCGCCTCCACGTCTTGTGGTGCTGGTGCCCTCACCTGGGTCGGAGTTGTCTGATGATTCCGCTGATGTATCCGAGAAGCCTACCAGATTCTGGCGTCTGTTGTATCTGCCCCAAGGGCGATTGTTTTGGTAGGTGCCGTAAGATCTGTTGGTATAGAAGTCTTTCTGTAAATAAGGATAGTTAGCTTCTGTACTGTATGATTTAAGATCTTTTTTGATTTTGTTTGACTTCTTATTTTGCTCTATTCTATGAAAATCTGAGACGGTTTTGTCAATCTGTTCTAATAGTTTTTTGGCCTCTGCGGTCGGATTGGAATCTTGAATTTGTTTGTAGAGGTCTGAAATTTCTGTGTCCAAGGCTTTCAATGTTTCTGTCGCAATATCTATGCCTAAAACTAACCAATGTCGTGAGCATGTGGTTCCTATGTAACTGAAGTTTGTTATGTACTTTGGGTTGTCAGTGAAGATTCCGGGAATATTACGCACTTGTAAGCCAAGGGGAATGACTTCTGCTTTGAGATATTCGGTGAGCATAAGAACCATAAGTTGTAAACGGACCTGCTTCTTTCTAAGTTTTTCTAGTTGGTCGGGTATTGAGGTAGTAAGTGTTGTAGGCAAGTCTGTGGTATCAGATAGCAGAGAGGGTCCTGAGCATAGTTGTTTGATATAGTCGTCAGTGTATAGAGGTGCAAAAGCTGACATATTATGATTTTGAAGGGAGTGAAGAAAATTAGACAAGAAGTAAACTGGAGAAGTCTAGTGTGTAATAAGGGTGACAATTGAAGTAAAGAAACAATACTAGGAAGGCCCGACCAAAGGATTGGTTGGGAAGGGTAGGAAAAAACCCTTGCAATCCAGCGATTGCGCTATGTACTGATATAAGTGACAAGGGAACCCGGTCCTTAGTTACTTTGATCGGGTTCCCTTGTCACTTATATCAGTACATAGCGCAATCGCTGGATTGCAAGGGTTTTTTCCTAGTATTGTTTCTTTACTTCAATAAGAAGTCAAACAAAATCAAAAAAGATCTTAAATCATACAGTACAGAAGCTAACTATCCTTATTTACAGAAAGACTTCTATACCAACAGATCTTACGGCACCTACCAAAACAATCGCCCTTGGGGCAGATACAACAGACGCCAGAATCTGGTAGGCTTCTCGGATACATCAGCGGAATCATCAGACAACTCCGACCCAGGTGAGGGCACCAGCACCACAAGACGTGGAGGCGCCCAACAACCGCCTTTTTTAGCCAGAGGCCCCCAGGAGCCCCCTCAACGAGGCAGGGGCAAGAGAAATCAAAGATGGTACAACCCCCCGGGAGAACGCAGGACACGCAACAACTTCTACCAATGGTAGATAATGTTCAGTCTCTCACACAATACATTGACACCATTCCCATCTTTAATTTATCTAGCCATTCATTGGCCACAGATGAACTTTCTCTCCTGAGAAAAGGTCTATCATTTGTACCAACTGTGCCACCCAACTTTATGGAACTCCACACTGAAATTTTGAGATTTTTTAGGCGTATTCGTCTCCAAGCATTTTTTCAACTGCATCCCACTCCTGAACAAATCAAAAACACTCCTTTTCGACCACCATCCAATTTTTCACCTTCAGCGGGCATGATCCCATCTGAAATAATTACTTTCGAAAAAATGGTTCTTAAAGATCTTGCCTCAATCCAGAACAAGAAACACTTTATTCCTTTCAACCTTACATTGAAAGAAAAATTGGCAATTGGTCAACTCAAAGAGAAAGATTCACTGATCATTAAAAGTGCAGATAAGGGTGGAGGCATAGTCCTACAAGAAAAGGCATCCTACGTAGCGGAAATTCAACGGCAGTTGGATAATAAAGACCATTACTTAATACTGGCAACAAATCCGACAAAAGAAATTCAGGAGTTAATCCATAAAGTAACAACAGATGGCCTCAAGAGTGGTTTTCTCTCAAAGAAAGAATTCATTTATTTGAATGTGAAAACCCCACGAACCCCAGTCATATACACACTACCGAAAATCCATAAAAACACCACTCACCCACCAGGCCGTCCCATTGTTTCAGCCTGTGGCTCTATCCTCGAACCATTAGGAGCATATGTAGACTTTTTTATTAAAGAATTTGTTCCTAAAACACAATGCTTCGTGAGGGATTCCATGTCAATGATCAATCTTGTTGAACATCATCCATATAATCCAACATACGAAACACTATGTACAATGGATGTTGAATCACTTTATACCAACATACCACAGACAACTGCCCTACTGGCAATCGAAAAGATTCTCAACACAAGACCACGACCCCATGCAGTTCCTACCACGTTCATTTTGCAACTCCTAGAAATCTGTCTCACACGGAACTTTTTCCTTTTTGACAACACTTATTATCAACAGATCAAAGGAACCTCTATGGGCGCAATTTTTGCGCCTAATCTGGCAGTTCTGTTTATGGATCAACTTGAATCCAATGTCATCCTTACTGATTCCAACCCATTCTTCCCAGGCATTTGCCTCTGGCGTAGATATATCGATGACATTTTTATAATCTGGCAGGAGAATACAGAATCCATAACATCTCTTGTACATTGGATGAATAATAATTGTTCAGGCCTATCATTCACCGTCACGACTGACAAAGAGTCCATTGCTTTTTTAGACCTCACAATATTCCACTGCGAAGGGGAATTACTGACACGACTATACCGGAAACCAACCGAGCGTAATACTTTATTGAATTACGCAAGCAACCATCCTAGGGCTCTCAGAGATTCATTACCCTACTCCCAATTTCTAAGAATAAGGCGAAATTGTTCTTGCAAGACCGATTATTTTAGAGAAGCCAACTATCTCTCCTCAAAATTAAAAGCAAGAGGATACCCAAAGGGAATCATCAAAAATGCTTCTAAACGTGCTTGGTACTGCCCGAGGGACATTCTGCTTACACCGAAACCAAAAAAACAAACTGACCGGCTAGCCTGTGTAACCACCTTTTCGCCAGTCTCTAACAAACTAAGAAAAATGATACTACTTCACTGGCCCATCCTCAATGCAGGAACATTGACATTAGATAAACCACTCTTTGCCTTCAAAAAAAGCAAGAATCTCAAGGATCATCTAATACGTGCAGCTCTACCCTCCTCTGTCAACACTTCTACTCTCGAGGGTGCATGGGGCCTCCCGCCCATTCTAGGGCATTTCAAATGTAAAAATTGTAATGTTTGTGCATTTTGTATGGAAGGTAAAAGTTTCACCTTTAACAATATTCCAGCAATCAACACTTCCTTCTCTAATTGCAACACTACAAATGTGATCTACCTCATTATGTGTCCATGCCAAAAGATCTACATAGGTCAAACGACGCAGAAAATAAAAACCAGAATATGCCAGCACAGAAGCAGAATCAGGTGCAAGACTCCGAATGCGCCACTTGTTGATCACTTCGAAGAGGCTAAACACAATGAGGATGAAATCCGTTGGACAGTGCTGAAAGTGCTCAAACTACCACCACGTGGAGGCAACATGGCCCAACTACTAAACAAAGAGGAACTTAAGGCAATTATCACATATGACTCAATTCGAAAAGGCCTAAACAGGTCTGAAGATTGGACAACACTCCTCTAAACATGCTTCCCATAAGACTGTTCCATGCATAATAGAATTCATGTTATCTATAAGTTCAGTTGTAATGGCATATGCAAATGTATTAATTTTTGAATATGACGCATTCCCTTCTGCATGTCAACCTGGTGTCAGGACCTGCTTCACTCACAAGGCACCGGAATTCACATCACTGTATTGTCCCACTCACTACTCATTCCCAACGCAAAATGGCCCCCAATCTTCACCGATCCACTCGCGACTCTCTCCCATCCCAAAATGGCCCCCGCCAATTTTCAGTACCTCTTCCATTTCTACGGCATTCATTAGCTTAAATCAATCCCCTCCCACCCCAGAATAGTCAGCACCGTCGACCGTCCTTGACTCCCCATTGCGGAAGCAGAACAAGGTAAGCGCGAGCACACCACGCAATGCTTTTCTCCTCTTGTCACCGGCAATCCACTAACGGAATTCCATTCCGCTCAAACAGCACGCGGACAGCCATTGTAGCTGCCGACCGGAGGAAGCCGTACCTACGCAGTCCTCCGTCTTTCAATCATTTTTGCCTCTTCGATTGTCCTGATTTAGGGTAAGCCATTTTACAACACGGAAATGCTTAACTTAGAATAAGCACTGCCTGACTATTTAGCATTGTCCCCATGGTAACCCACCGTCTCTTGTCTCCTGTCCCTAGCAATCTTATGCACTTCATAAGTAGCGGATTTGCGGCTTCCAGTCCTTGACACTCCTCCTGATTCCAAAGCGTGTTCTCTCCCTATTTTAGAACTGGTAAGCAGTCTGTCCTTTCCAATTCAGTGCCCCTTTTAGTTCTCCCTTGCTACTTTTAAACCCCTTTTATAACACCTTTCCCTGTCATCTCCCGCCATCAGCGCGAACTTCACCCAGACAGCACTACCAGCTGTCACCCAAGACTCAGACGTGTTCCCCTGACTCCACAGAGGGCAACCTTATTGATACGGTAAGCAAGCTCATCGTGCTAACCCCTTGCGGCCACTTCATCCATTTCCTCTTTAACCATTGTGTGCTTTTAGATACCGCAACCCCACTGCCCGGAACAATCCGTATCCACCTGGAGCAGTAAGGAAACACTTCCCTGAGATCTGTTTCATCATTTGCTTCCCCTCCCCTCTCCCACTGAGGTAACCACCACTTCAGTTCATCCTGGTCATATGCACGGTCACCCTTGCCAGTCACACGGTCCTCAAGCATGGAAAGCGCGGCACACCAACCGTCGTTGTCTCGCATGCCTCATTTTTTTCAAGTTTCACCTAATTTAACATCGATACGGACGTGTCGCCAAACAATATATTCGCATGCATCATCAACTCACAAGAAACACTCCTCACGTTTCTACCTGTCGCATATCGGTTTTTAAATACGAAGTTGTCACCCAAATGGTTCTTCTTCACTTAAGCTTTCCCATCACCATTACCACATGCGGCGCCACTCGTAGGCACATAATGACAGTGCTCCTGTTATTTTTCTGAGTATGCAAATGCTGACTTTGTGTAATTTTTCCTTTGTATTTTTTCCACTTTTTTTCCCCATGACACATTATTCATAGGCGTTTTAAATCTACCAGGCATTACTCTGTTGAGATATTCTCCAGTCCTGATGATGATCCCTGTATAATAGGAGCTTGGGATCGAAACGTTACGTCGACTTATTTGAATAGTTCCACATTATGGCAATTGTTTAAATGTTCTGTGGACACTATTAGGTAGAGCTTATCTGAAAGTCACTCATTGTAATGTAAGCCCCCTTTGCTGCTCCAAGATGTGTTTGCCTGTTATCAATTTATAATTGCCTCTAACTTCTTGGCCTTTCTCCTTTTCTTTCTTTTGGAAACTTGGTACAGGACTGTGCCCTTGTTTCATCAGCCTTTCCTTATTTTGCTTATATCTTCTCAAATAATCAAGATTAAATGCTCCTCTGTCCGGCTGGACACAGGAGGAAATCACATAGGTCTCACCGAAGTCTATGTTGAATTCTTACTTCCTAACTAAAAATAAGCTAGGGACTTTTGTTAACAAAATAACTCAGGCATACCCTAAGCGCACACACCACACCTTTGCATGATGAGCGTGCAACGCCAACTGCCTACACAGCGCTGCCCTGCCTTCCAGGCCCTGTCACACCAACCAGGTCATGTCCCTCATACTCCACACCGGCTCCGTCCACTAGCACGCCATTGGACTCTGTTACCTCCTCAACACAACAGGCCCACACATCACCTTCATGACAGTGACCTGGATGAAAGCATCCTCAGCACACTACTTCTTCATTGCCATCTCAGACGGATACAAGAGCACACGCAGGGACGGCACTAACAATCCCGGAGGATGAATTGAAATCTATTCCCAAGTACGCACTCAGGGTCACAAATCCGGTTTGGCACAAACCCCCTGCAAACCCTCAGAGTAACACTCATCTACAGATCTCCAGGCCTACATCCACAATTCCGCAAAGCCATTAACACGTCCATTGTCACGCACGCCCTCACATCCACAGGATACATGTGGCTGTAGGCCAGGAACTTCTGGCTGGATGAGAACCACACCAGCATCCATCATTGGTCCATCCACATTAGCATCCACGTCTCCGACGGGCAACACACTGCCACACACCCCGCTACCAATCCCCCAAAGATGCTTGATGTAAGTCAATACAGACATGCTGTGTGGGACACTGGAATCAACACCACCGCCACACCCTGCAACCTCACACACTGGATCAGCAACTGATCCAACAATCTAGCCACGTTGACGGACTTCCTGTGACGCACATCAACAATTAAGCCACCTGGGACAAGGCAGACCTACTGGACTCATACACGTCTAGCGGGACTCTTGTGCACAGCTTGCAAGACAAATAACCATCAGTGGCCTTACAACCCTGGAAAACGGCACACACAGCCATCACCATATCATCAGCAAGGACAATTGGAGATCCTTAAGATGGGACCGAGGCCAAAAAACAGCACGACATCAAGGAGCTCATCAGCATTGTGAGTGCACTGACATCAGCTCTCCATCCAAAAGACACCCCACCTTTGCATGGCTGAGCCAATCCCTTGCAACTTTCTACCACTGCAAGCTCATGGACATACACGCAAGCCTTGGCACACAGAGGCAGAATGCACTATTATACGCAGTGTGGAAATGTGGATTTTCCTGGTCAGTTATGTCCCCTATCTTGGACCCCAACGGTTCTATGTGCATGTCACAAGTACATGTATGTTCCCTCCAGTTCCAGTTATGAAGACGCAAATACATGTGCGTCCACCGTCAACATGTCCTCTGTCAGATCCGCCATGAATATGCCGGATATTCCATTCCTAAATATGAAAGGCCACCGGCTTTATATGGTTCACTTATGCCATTTTACAGTCCAGGCAAGTAGGCCCTGATTCTGTCATCAAACTCCTTTTGCCTTCTGCCTCTGAAAGCTCCAGTCTGAGCCTGCATCTGTGACCATGAACTCTGTCTCATTCTCTGCGCGGCTCACGAAGCCTGACATCAGCCTATTCTCTGCCAAGAGCTGTATTTCACCTTCGAATTATCTGCTTCCCCCTCAGCCGATGCATTCCTGCCTAGTAGCTTAAGTAAACATTCTTCCAGTTACCAAGCAAGAGGCCCGGCTTCTCTGCCCTCATGCAAGTAATTCATAGCCCTGTCACCATGGAATATTCCTATCCCCTCGCATTCAGTGTAGACACTTAGACGCTTGTACACACACGCACAGTCAGTATAGAATAGATTCTGTCCGAGAGTCCTTCTTTATGGATAACATAGTTCTTTAAACATAGGATGTTAGATATGATTTGGGATTAGGTTGATCTGACCCCCAGACTTTTCGTCTCCACATGTAGAGCTAATGTCAAGTTCCCTTCACCCCCTAGTTACACGTCAATTACACGTCATGCTGCTGCGCGCGCATCTATGTCAAGTATTATCTTATAGATCCACCTATGCATGATATCATAACCAATCATGTGTCTTTTTACTCCTTGTAAACACCCATTTTCGGTTACGCAAGTACCACGTCAAGTTCCTTATCAATTATTACGCCTACTGTATTTGCTTCATTATAACGTATGTACTATAAAAAGTTACTTCTTGTCAATAAAGTATGTACTTCGCTTCCTGAACCCCGTGGTGATGGAACTTGAAGCATCCGATTATAATCGATTATTGGAATAAAGCCCATTCAGAAACTCTAATATCACGGATTCTGCCTCTCATTTTACTGAGCTATTTTATTATGATTATGTATCAAATTCAGTCCAGGTAAAGGAATTTTTATTTACCACATGATGGCGCCCGAACAGGGACACTTTCTCATCTCACGCGCCGGCGGTGAGTTGTAGGCCCGGTCTCCTGCCACAGCTGGACGGACAATTACGCGTACCAGCAGGATTTCCTGTATCTCCCTCCGGTCAAGCGGGGGCAACTGAGACTACGATCAACACCCAGACGAGGCGGTGAGAAGTGCGAAGTATCCCGACCAGAGCCTAGCTGAGAGAGCAAGATCCGAGGTATATCGAGACCCACAAGTTCGAAGTCTAGCCCAGTTCCCGACGAGTCGAGTCGAGTCCAGTCCGGTTCAAGTTCAAGTTACTGAGGCCTTCCGTTTCCGAAGCTACCCGGTGAGTACCATTTCTGGGGAGGCATTTCTGACGTGCACATAGGTTGTGCCGGTCAAGACGGGTTTGGGTACACAAATCCGGTCTGCACTGTTTTAGCAGTGTATCTGTACTGTTTAGCAGTATATCAAGTATTCCGAAGTACCTAGTAAGTGTCAAGAATTAAGCATGGTGATTTAGTTATGCAGACGATCATCATTGTTGTTTCAGTTAAAGGTTTAATGTTTTAATGTTAAATGTGTTAAACGTCTTGCATATTGTGGTATGAATGGTTGTTCATTAGTGTGCTTTTTGTATTAAGTGTGTTCAAAATTAAGTATCGGATCAGTTGTCAATATGCCGCTCTTTTCGAAATTAAGACAGATCACTACTAGGAAAGGGGTACTTGAAGAAGCCGTCCCTATTCCTCCTAGGGATACTCCAGGGCACTTTATGTATCACAAGCATGGCTTAGATGCCATATTATTTCTTGATTTATGGGTAGATTATACCAAGGGATTGCCGGAAAGTCAGAGGTGGCCCGCAGCGGGAACCTGGGATGCAGAGTGCATCATGAAAGTCGAGGAAGAATTATGGAAAAGAAAAGTCAGACAGTCACAGAAAGACGCTGTTGAGTTATGGCGTAAAGAATCTCATAGACGTACAGAAAAAGCACGTAGACAGGAAGAGAAGAGTAAAGAAAGTTCAAATAAAGTTCAAGAAAATCTATTAATTGAGGAAGGTATCCGAGTGAAATCGGAACAAGTAGATAGACAAAGAAATGCCCTTATGAATGGTATGTATCCTCTTCTAGCCGAAGGATTACCTAAGGCTGCTCCAGAGATGCCAAAAGACTTGCCACCCCCATTATTTCCAATTAAGGTACATCCTAAAGGACATCCCAGAACCGCAGAAGATGTTTTTCTTTCCTCATATCTAGATGACGCAGCTCCCGAGTATGCTAACCCCGCACCACATAGACCGTCTGGCGGGGGGGTTCAACGTCAGGATCAGGTATCTGTCCCTGTGCAACAGCAAGTCCCGACACTAGCTTCGGCAAGCACATCTGTTTCCGCATCTGTCTCCGCAATCGATTCTACAGTGGTGTCCACACCTATAGTTGCTGTGTCACGTTCGACGAATCCTTTCACACCCGACGCCCCAGATGGGGCCACGGGAGGTGCTAGCAATACTTTTACGCCACCTAGAATAAATAAACTTGTTTTTCAAGAGTCAGCGCATTCACGTACACCCAAATTCGTAAGTGAACGTGCGCTTAAGGAACTTCTTATAGATTGTAGATATGACCCGGTGGTCGGTAAAGAGGACGAAATGGTCCTGGCATCATTACGTATCAGACGAGCCGCAGGGTATTTAGCGAAGTTACCAGGAATGACTGCGCATCTAGATAAAATATATCATTTTGTTCAAACAGGGCGAGATCCAGAATGTATTAACAGAGCTATGGAATTCCAGAAAGTAGAGATACAAGGGGAACTGCTACGTTTCCTCATAAACTGTGTGATCAGAAATCAAGACCGACCGGGGGTAGACCCGGATGCAATGCATATTCTTACAAAATGGAGCCAGAATATATCAGAAGGAAGACACGATAAGCAAAATTGTATAATAGCCATGTGCCGAAAGATCCGTAAAGAAATAGAACGGATACACGAAGAGAGATTACAGACAGACGAGTTCGAACAAAGCGAGGAAGAAGGGTCAGGACCGCCCGCAGGACAGTTGGACACCATAGCCTATGTAGGTAGAGGAAGATCTTGTCATAGGGATCAGACTAGATGTCATATTGATTCAATACGTCCGATATGTCCAGATAATAACAGGAATTTCCAAATACCTATAATTAATATAAGGTCTAACGAGCATTCGTTCCAAACTGCTGACCAACTACTCCGAGAACGAAGGGGTTATCATTTTCTCGATTCTATGGATGAACAAGATTTAGCCAGGGCAGCTGTCCACTGGGTGGACAGTCCCGGAAAATATAGTGATGCTACAGTAGTACGCACATTTTTGAATCTCACCCCAGATGAACAGAGGTTGGCTGGGATTTATATGATTCAACAACTCATTATACTATATCGGAGTCAGCATTCGGACCCTGGTCCGTTACCTGACATATTGACTGAATTGCTTACAAATAAATGGAGAGGTCCAGGTACTGAATTAATTAAAGAAATTCTAATGTCAAGAAAGCAGTATATTCTTTTTATATGCTCAGAGCATACCTCATTGCCCAGCAAGGAAAGAACAACGTATCACATGGATAGACAGAATCCCTTACGAGAAGTACACCCAATAAAAGGCGAGGGCGACGAGTTTAGGCGTGTATTTGTATATACGCCCATATCAAAAATAGAACTGTTAGAAATGAAGAAAGTGGTACCGAGTCATGACAAAGACCCAGCGGGTTTTCACCGAGAAATTAAAGACATGTTACTCATGGGAGAGTATACCTATCCCGACATTATGACGATATTAAAGGTGTTGATGCCTGCTGGCATTTATGAGAAACTCAAGGAAAAAGAGTGGGAGGTAGGAGACCAAAAGATAGAATGGTCAGTGTTAGAGGCGGAAGAAAAGGCCCGAACTGCAGGAGCAGGACTCGGGGATAAAACTAAAGCACTACCAGGTTTGCTAGTACAGGTACTGCCACGTTTATTAACTACGAAAAAGGAAGATTGGGGTACAATTTCAGCCTGTAAACAGAAGCAAGATGAAGACACTAGTGATTACTATGCCCGATTTGAAAAATGTTTTGGTATAAATAGTGGCATAAAAGCAAGTAGCGAATCATACCCGCATCTGTTTGTAACAAAATTAGTAGAAAATGCTCTGTCCCCGGTAAAGAATAGAGTATTAAAATTCGAGAGTACCTGGCAAGGTAACACTCCAACACAAATGTTACAAATGTTACAGTACCATCACAATAGAATTAAAGAGGAACAGGAACATGAACACAGACGCATGAAAGACACAAAAATGAAAATGCTAGTTGCCCAGACAGTACCAGCTGAAGGACATAAAAGGGGTATGACACATTCCGATTCAGCAGGACCGGTAAAAGGGACATGCAATTATTGTAAGAAGCCAGGTCATTACGTACACGATTGTCCAGTTTTAAAACATAATATCGCCATAGGTAAAACACAAGAAAGACCACGGCCACTCAGACAAGATCAGAATGAACAAGGAGCTATGCAGCATGCCCAGGCCATGCCAGCCGCACAACAGCCAATACAGTTTGTGCCAGCTGCACCACCGTTGCCTACTGCTGCCACACAGACCACAACACGACAAATGTATCAGACTGCACAGTATGAATATCCTGAGTATCAGCGTTACGCATGAACTAGCCTAGAGAGGGAAGTTGACTTACCCCTTATCGAGATTCCTGTAGATCAAGAAGGACCTTATGTACATAGTGAATTATTAGGTCAAGATAGAAAATTCTTACTCGATACAGGGGCAAGTCGAACAACTATAAAACGTAGTGAAGTTCCAGGGGCACCCCTCTCAGGCTCTCAGAATATCTCCCTTGGTTTTTCAGGAAAACCTATTGTTAATGAAGTATCACAGCCTCTTCCACTTACGATAGGACCTTTGACACGAACTACAGATTTATTGCTTACTAAATCATGCCCAGAAAATCTGTTAGGAATTAAAACTCTGAAAGCCCTAGGAGCCATAATATGTTGTTCTCCGGAAGGAGTAAGGTTGTTTTTACGTGATTTTAAAGGTCACTATGTGTCTAGAGACATGGATCCCCGACTACAGACTTTACCTACACATCTATGGGCACAAGGCCCTACTGATGTTGGTTGCATGAATATTACACCATATCGAGTCACACTCAAGGCAGGAGTGGTGCTACCACGAATGCGACAATACAAGTTACCACCAGATGCTGTAGTGGCTTTACTACAAATCATTGACGAGCTAATTGCCCAAGGAGTAGTTGTAGAAACAGACTCCAATGTATGTAATTCACCGATAATTCCGATTCTTAAACGAACAGATCCTACAGCCCCGCCAGTATATCGATTGGTTATTGATCTGCGCGAGTTAAACAAATGCATTGTGCCACAATTCCCTGTGGTCCCAGATATCTCGTCATTATTGACAGCTATTGATTCCGAAGCAACATTCTTTACTGTAATTGATCTAAAAAATGCCTTTTTCAACGTCCCAATAGATCCGGAAAGTCAATATTTGTTCGGATTCAGTTTAAATGGGCGCAGTTTTAAATTCTCACGCGCACCTCAAGGATTTACAGAAAGCCCCAGCATCTATAGCCAAGCACTGAAACGAGAACTTGACAGTATCCACATGCCAGTTAACACCGCTCTGCTTCAATACGTCGATGATCTGCTGATCACCGCAAGAAGCGAACCTGAATGTGAAAAAGCATCGCTGACAGTTTTACAATTCCTAGCCGAAAAGGGGCACAAGGTGTCCCCTTCTAAGCTGCAATTCTGTGTCCAGCGAGTTGTTTACCTTGGACACTCGCTGTCCAAGGAGGGAAGGCAGCTTACACCCGACCGCATTCAGTTAATAACTAACATGCCAATACCCAAGACACAAAAGGAAGTACGAGCTTTCATAGGCCTCACGTCATATTGCAGACAGTGGATCCCTCAGTACGCATTTCTAGCAAAACCACTCATTCAGTTAACCACACAGGAGGCAGCCACACCGACTGTTCTCCCTTGGACTCAGGAACACACACAAGCTTTTGAAAGCTTAAAGAAAGCTTTATGTCAAGCACCCGTTTTAGCAACGCCATGTTACAGAAAACAGTTTACACTCTTTGTTACAGAACGCGAAGGTACTGCCTTGTCAGTACTCACACAGGAACAAGCAGGAGCACACAAACCATGTGCTTATTTTTCTAGTACATTAGATCCCGTAGCTCAGGCTTTACCTGCATGCCTGAAATCAGTAGCAGCGACAGCTTTAGCAATCAGACAAAGCGATGCTATAGTGTTAGGACATCCATTGACAGTTCAAGTACCACACGCAGTAGAGGTTCTTGTGAATAGAACGCAAACACAACACTTGACCATAGCCATACTTACAGGATATGAGCTTACATTGTTTCAGCCACATATAGAAATCAGACGCTGTAACCCATTGAATCCTGCCACACTTCTACCTGTAATAGGAACAGACCCACTAGCCCATGACTGTATTGAAGTTATTACGATAACAACGAAACCCAGACAAGACTTAACCGATGTCCCATTATCAGACCCAGACCTGACATTGTATGTAGATGGTTCATGCATGAGAACAAGTACAGGAGAGTTAGTGGCCGCTTACGCAGTCACAACAGATACTGAAGTCATTGAAACTAATCGTATAAATACTTTGTCAGCTCAAGCCGCAGAGCTCATCGCTCTGACACAAGCCTGTATTCAAGCCACGAATAAAAAAGTCAACATATACACTGACTCACGTTATGCATTCGGAGTTGTACACGACTTCGGCGTGCTGTGGCGAGAGAGAGGTTATTTAACTTCCCACGGTGCCCACATTCAGCACGGACCCCTCATTCATGCCTTATTAGATGCAATACATCTACCCACTGCAATATCAATCATGAAATGTAAAGCTCATACGAAGGTTACTGATATCATTTCTCAAGGCAATGATCTAGCCGACAGAACAGCTAAACAGACTGCTCAAACTCAAATCCCCGACGTGACAAAGACAATAGTCCCGACACATTGCATGACAGTTAAAGATCCTACTCTTGACGTAATTGACATACAGACACATGCTACACCAGATGAAATAAAGAAATGGACTGAGTTAGGGGGGATCCAAACGGACCAAGGATGGATGATGAAGGAAAAGTCTGTATGGTTCCTTCCTGACTCAATGGTCCAAGTTATAATCAACACTATACATAGTCCAGCACATCTAGGAGAAAAAGCTATGCTAGACAGCATTCAACACATTTGGTTCAATAAACATTTACGAGCAGCAGCAAAACAAAAGGTCCGTACCTGTATGATCTGTTGTCAGTTTAACCCAGGAAAAAGCGTTCCCGTAGAACAGGGTGGATTTCATACTCCTAACCATCCTTTTGAAGTACTCCAGATGGACTATATCCAGATGGAACGATGTCGAGGATTCAAATATGTTCTTGTAGTTGTCTGCGCTCTGTCCCGTTGGACAGAGGCATACCCGGTTTCAGATTACACTGCCCCGACTACTGCCAAACAGTTGGTTCGAGAATTCTTCCCACGATACGGTTTACCACGTGCTGTTTATTCAGATAACGGCCAGCCGTTCTCATCCGAATTAATGAGACACGTTTCACTTCTGTTAGGATATCAGTGGAAATTCCACTGTGTCCGACACCCCGAGGCAGCAGGCCTCGTAGAAAGACATAACCAGATCCTGAAAATCAGAATGTCCAAAATATGCAGAGAAAAAGGTGTCGACTGGGTAGTAGCGCTACCCGTTGCACTCTTTTACATGAGAATGGTAGCACACTCTCGAACAGGGCTATCCCCGTATGAGGTGATCTTCGGCAGACCACCGAATATGTGGGGGACGCCTATACCTCGCAAAATAACTGATGTTGACTGTAATATGCTGACAGATTACTTGGCTTCCTTGATGTCTGCACTACAATCTTGTCGTTCACAGGTAGCTGCAGCCTTTCCCGACAACACCGAGGTGAAACCCCATGACGTTGTTCCGGGTGATTTGGTGTTTGTGAGGAATTTCGACCGAAAGACCCAGCTGGAGCCCAGGTGGAAAGCACCCAAGTTGGTCCTGTTGACCACGAGGACAGCCGTGAAGATCGAGGGCCGCAAGGGCTGGATTCATTCAAGCCACGTCAAGAAATTTCATGGACTATCCTCGGATATAGACATTGTGCCCTGCACTCCCTCACAGACTGATTCAGAACTTCCCTTTGTTGAACCAAATGACTCTAAGAACTACAAACTAAAGCTTAGGCCCAAACAGTCGAGCAATTTGATTGTTTAAGTCCTCTCCAAGGTGAAGCGGTTGAATTGTCTCTGACATGTATCCCTTGGACCTGAATAGAGAAAATACCCGGAAAATGTTGAAACGACAGGCGTATTGTAAATCACTGCGTAGCTACTGTATGGGGACATTATTAATTCTGTTATTATTGAGTCTTTTAATAACTATTACGAGTATGTTGTTGCACATATATTACCCTATTTCTAGACATGTTTATAATGTTACTATTGAACATTCTTTTAGTGACTTACCTCCGCATGAATTATCTTATAGACTTGCGCTGCGCAATAACACATTCATTAGTATGTTACATCATTCCCATCAGACTAGTAATGCCACCAATTGTTGGGTGTGTGGCCGACTCCCTCCCTATCAGAATTATGAAGGAGTCCTGCCTTTCTTTCCACATCCATTCACACATAATGGCTCCTGTGGAGCATGGTTTAGTTTAATCAATTCCATAGACTCAGACACAGCAGTTTACCAAGATCATTGGATATGGGGAAACCTGAACCTAGTCTTACTCAAGGTCTGCTACCCTGACAAGGAGGGTCGCCCCAAAAGAACAGGAACTGATCTAGAAAATGAAGTATATGGATTAGGTAATTTTACACCTAATCTCATGATTCTAAATGTCGTATCCGAAGTTGAACTAGTCTTGCCCACCATGTCAGTATTCCCAGCGAAGGGTGAATTGTGTGTAAGAAAGGTTGGTTCCATACCTATGGGCCATAGTAAATGCAATACTATAGTAGAATTCCGTGATCAAGGCAAATCTTCATTTAGAGCTTCTCGCCACTCCTACTTCATATGTGGTCAGACTGCATATATGCGTCTACCTCCAGATTGGGATGGTACCTGCTACATTGCATTCCTTTTGCCACCTGTTTTTCTAGCTCCTCCTGATTACTACAGAAATATTCATTTAGTACACAACAGAAAGCGGAGAGATCTCCCCATTGTCGATTACACTGAAACGGCATGGGACAAGTATGTAGATTTTAATAAAGGCATCTTTCCCTATATAGGTACTGTTACTAATAGTAAGCTGATACGTAGATTAACCAGAACCCTTGAAGCAGTAGTGAATGAGACTATTTCCGCCTTAGGCAATTTAACAGAAGAGCAGTCTGCTATGCGGATTGTTGTGCTTCAAAATCGTCTTGTCCTTGACGTCATCCTGGCTGATAGGGGCGGAGCTTGTAGGGTCATCGGATCAAGTTGCTGCGTATTCATACCAGAAAATTCGCCATCTGTATACAAAGCCATCACTCGCCTTCATAAGATTGTAAACCAGATACACCAGAACCCAGGCACTTGGACTTGGTCCAGTTGGTTTTGGAGTGTGATATCAGCCTGGGGATGGAGAGTTTTATCCTTCCTAGGTATTGGCTTTCTCATACTATTCAGTTGTTGTCTATGTCTACAATGTGGACCAGCGATTTGTGGTCTGTGTGCCACATCGTGTATTCCACCACCAAGATTTCATTCAAGATCCCGGAAGAAGAAAGAAGAACAAATGATGCTATGTGAACAGATCGATGGATTGATGAAGATCGATATCTCTTGAAGGGCAAGTAGGGGGACAAGGAGGGAATGTGGAAATGTGGATTTTCCTGGTCAGTTATGTCCCCTATCTTGGACCCCAACGGTTCTATGTGCATGTCACAAGTACATGTATGTTCCCTCCAGTTCCAGTTATGAAGACGCAAATACATGTGCGTCCACCGTCAACATGTCCTCTGTCAGATCCGCCATGAATATGCCGGATATTCCATTCCTAAATATGAAAGGCCACCGGCTTTATATGGTTCACTTATGCCATTTTACAGTCCAGGCAAGTAGGCCCTGATTCTGTCATCAAACTCCTTTTGCCTTCTGCCTCTGAAAGCTCCAGTCTGAGCCTGCATCTGTGACCATGAACTCTGTCTCATTCTCTGCGCGGCTCACGAAGCCTGACATCAGCCTATTCTCTGCCAAGAGCTGTATTTCACCTTCGAATTATCTGCTTCCCCCTCAGCCGATGCATTCCTGCCTAGTAGCTTAAGTAAACATTCTTCCAGTTACCAAGCAAGAGGCCCGGCTTCTCTGCCCTCATGCAAGTAATTCATAGCCCTGTCACCATGGAATATTCCTATCCCCTCGCATTCAGTGTAGACACTTAGACGCTTGTACACACACGCACAGTCAGTATAGAATAGATTCTGTCCGAGAGTCCTTCTTTATGGATAACATAGTTCTTTAAACATAGGATGTTAGATATGATTTGGGATTAGGTTGATCTGACCCCCAGACTTTTCGTCTCCACATGTAGAGCTAATGTCAAGTTCCCTTCACCCCCTAGTTACACGTCAATTACACGTCATGCTGCTGCGCGCGCATCTATGTCAAGTATTATCTTATAGATCCACCTATGCATGATATCATAACCAATCATGTGTCTTTTTACTCCTTGTAAACAACCATTTTCGGTTACGCAAGTACCACGTCAAGTTCCTTATCAATTATTACGCCTACTGTATTTGCTTCATTATAACGTATGTACTATAAAAAGTTACTTCTTGTCAATAAAGTATGTACTTCGCTTCCTGAACCCCGTGGTGATGGAACTTGAAGCATCCGATTATAATCGATTATTGGAATAAAGCCCATTCAGAAACTCTAATATCACGGATTCTGCCTCTCATTTTACTGAGCTATTTTATTATGATTATGTATCAAATTCAGTCCAGGTAAAGGAATTTTTATTTACCACAGCAGGACCAACCCCCCTCAGGTTTTGGACTTCCATCATCAGCAGATACAACACCTGGCTCATGTGCAACATCCCCTGGGAATCTCCATCAGGCCCCTTCCCACACGACATCTCAACCACATCATTCCCCATCCTTGTAGCCCCCGTCCAGCACGTCATGTATGTATCATTGGAGTTAGCCACATTCCATGGTAGATAGAGGCATGCAGTGACCCAGGTGTCAAGCCCAGCTTCGCAGGATCCGGTTGCAGCAGAATATGGTCCACCTCCAGATATGACCCACACCCAACCACTAAAGGGAACTGGGTGTGCGAAAGATCAGGCGGGGGAAAGGAAAGGGAAGGGACAGCAGTGGATAAAAAGGACCTGAAACAACAAAACAGACAGGAATAAAGTACGATAATCACCACTACTCTCAATATGGTCTCGCTAAGATGTATATGTACCTGTATCAACCAAAAAGCCACACCACCTGAACACAGCCGGCTCGCCTAATGCCCTCTTCAAACCTAGTAAGCAAAGAAGACAAAATGTTGTCACGCACATTAAGTTTAAGTCATACACAACGCTAGCAAGCCTACTCCTTGTATCCCCTTAGATGTACGGCTTGTTCGTGGTGGCGGACCTCCTTCCGTGACTCCCTGTGAGCATGAATAGTCCCGCACAAGAAGAACCAAAAACATAAATTTCCACTGGAGATAAAGAAGCTCTCCAAACGCTGTACCCCCTTAGTCTCGAGTGGTTTCCCTCGTATTCCCTTCCTTAGCCCTTATATCCCAGGTTGGCCCTTTTCCGCCTGCACCTGTATCTCTGATATTCCCCGCTAGGCAAAATGGCACCTTTAGGCTTCCTTTCCTAGGATGTGGCGACAAATTTACAAGCGGCGTTCTCCTGCGAACATTCGGTTCCTTCACCGATGTTCCAATTCTCATTGGCTCACACCCCGAGACTTATGGTTTAATGGGGCACCCAACCGCGGTTCGCTCACCTGGCGGTCGATGCAGTATGTTCCAATGAGTTGCCCCGCAACTCTCCTGTTAGTGTCTCGATAGGAGACACACTCGATAAACACAAGTCGGTCACGCAGCAAGGGCTACGCTGCATACTCACGGTCTGCCCGCTCGTCTGACCGCTCGCGTCTTCCTCCAACTCTTGTCAAAGTTCCATGCCGTAATCCAGACAGCGCTCAGCGTCCTCCCTCCTCCGCTCACCGACGAGGAAGAGTGCAAATCCCGGTTCAAAATTACGCGCAACTTCCTGTGCGCCCGCGCTTCCTATATCCTGTGGGTCTCGGGGGCTCATAGGTAATGTAGTTCTGTAGGTCTCGGGAGGCGCGGCAATAATCGGATCCTGACACCAAGCCCTTCTTAGACAATGGACGGCAGGAACGCTGGCTCTCAAGGAACCTCAACCTGCTTCCCTAGCCAGCAAATGTCATCAGGAAGACAGTCAACGAGCAACTGACAAACTTCCTCCACGCAATGAGCTCCAGGCAACCTGCACAAGACCGTCTTCCACAGTAATCACCCCACTGCAACCGTCATCATTGCCACCAACACCGACAACTTTGCCCTGCTCTACAATGGTGAGGCCACCCCCCTTGACCTCTCCACAGCATTATGCACGATGTGCTCACACACTGTCAGCTCACACATCTCCAACACTGGTATCCAGGGGATGGACCAGGATGAAATCACCAAGTAGCTCACCAGCAAGGCCATAGGAGTGGGACTCAAGCCTTCAGCATGTAGTACAGTGGCGTCATCTGGCACATGGCTTATCTCTCAGCGTGTCAATCTTCAATGTGTCCATGACCCCCCTCTCCACCATCACATGCGCACACAACCTCATCATCATCTCGTATGCCATTGACAGCCAGCTGCTCCTCACCCTCACCAAAGACACAGCCATTGCCAGTTCCGACCTTCAAGAAGGCATGAGGTCCGTTGATGAATGGCTGAACATCAGCCACCTAAGGCTGGTCTTGTACAGGACTGAGGTAATCACCTGAGGATTGTCCCCTTACAGCTGGGTCAACTCCTTGTGTCCCACCCGCAAGGGCACTGCACCAGCACCCAGTGGCCACGCACACAAGATGGTGTGCATCATGGACTCGTCGCTCACAATTGCCATGCAACTCACCAGCATCTGTACCTCATGCTGCAACACCCTCCGCATGATGCACATGACCCACAGATAGATCCACTCCAAGGTAAGACAGACTGTCCCCCAGGTCCACGACACCAGCCGTGTCAACTACAGCCCCGCCCTCTACGGAGCAAGTACAGCCAAACTGCCGGAAAACTTGTCCACATCCAGGGTGCATCTGCACACCTCAGCTTCAACATCCCGCGCCCCAGCCACATCACCGTCCACCTGAGATAGCTGCAATGGCTCACTGTCTGCTGCAGGATGACCTTCACACTCCTCACCCACACTCAGGAGGCAGTCCACAACCCCAGACCCCAAACCAACCTTGGATGTCTGTCATCCAGGACCCCGTTGGGCCAACTCCGTGCATCCAACCTTGCCCTGGCCAACATTCTTCACATCCACTGAACTCCAGCATGCAGGACATAGTTCTCCCACCTGGCTAAACATACCTGGGACTCCCTCCCCGGGAACCTCCACATGAGCCATAACCACCTTAATAATACTCTTCCAAATTGGTCTGTCCGCACAGTATTGCAAGCCCCCCCCTCAGCAGCTTGAGGCCATCACGGGTGAGTCTTGTGCTCCATGTCTGTATTGGATGATACATTGTGACCCATGTGTGTCCTGTACCGGACTCAGATCCCAGGGTATGGATGGCTGGAGTTAGTTCAACACTCAGGCATAGTTTGACATTTCCCCACACATATGTTGTGGACTCATGCAAAATGACTGCAACACCTAATTAAAGTAATTTAGTTTTATTCTCGGTGGGGGGCGTGTATTGTGGGGGTAAATAGGTGCTATTCAGTGTGCCTAGAATCCAAAGTTCACAGGGGGAGATGGGATCCTTGGCATTTGAAGTCATCAGAGTCCAGACCACAGTGTTTGTCATCATTGGTCAGACTGTGACCAGCAAGTCCATGTGGCAGAGAATGTCAGTGAATGAGGTGCTGCTGTTGCACATGAAGGCCAGGTGCCAGGCCAGGTGACCTGGGAGATGTGGATGGTCAGCTGCCTCTCACGGTCTTTTCCGTGGACGACCCACCTTCCTCGCGGGACCCTCAGATGCAGGCCTTGACGATGTTTGGGACGCTCCGTCGGACGAATCCTCCTCCTCCTCCCTCCCTGTGGCTGGTGGTGGTCTTCGCCTGGTGGCACAAGGAGGGTTGGCCATGTTGTTGGCGATCCGACGGAGTGAACGGTTAATGTCCGTTTCCACCGCCAGGAGCTCAGCCAGTCTTGCCTGCATCCGTCCTTGATGTTGTTGTTGACTGGCGTGTTGCTCGGCCTGCTGGTTCTTAATCTCTGTGAGGGTCTCCACTAACTGGCTGATGGCCCTGGTGTCACGCCGGTATGCGTCCATGATGTTGCGTATGTGTGACATACCGGTCCCTTCAGCTGGCTGGTCAGGTTCTCGCCTCCGCCTGCCTCCACTCCCACTACCCCTGCCCACACGAACCTGGCCTGCCGTTGTGGGCACATCAGGTCTACGGGACCCCTGAGGGATGGCAGTTGCGGGGTTGTCTGCCTCCTCCTGGGTGCCCGGCGAACCTTGTCCCTCCAGCTCAGACTGGCTCAGTTGTTCAGTGCGGGCAGGGCTCCTGGGTGTCTCCTGGGATGTGGCAGGAATGGGGGTGGTGGTTGGCACAGATGTACCTGAAGCAGATGCTGCAGGGGCTTGGACACCAGAGGGTCCTGGTGGGTTGGGGTCATCCGTGGAGTGTTGAGAGGCGTCGCTGCCGGTGGGATCAGGTTCCTCCCGAGCCTGGGACTGTGATTCTTGTTCGGGGGAGATCCATGACGTTGCCCTGTGTTTGAGAAAGAGACAATGTTAATGCTGTTTCATGCGACATCCATGTTTCATACATATTCAAGTTGGCACAGTTCCTCCAGGTAGTTGTATGTGCCTAGCATTCCCCTCACTGTTCACTTGTGAATGGGTATGTTGCGGGGGACAGATTGATATGTTCTCCTGAGTGTTTGACATGTAGATTTTTGGCTTGGATGCTTCTTTGGCTATGGATTGATCTTGTTGTGTCACATGTCCATTGTGAAAGTCGGTAAATCGATTGCCTGCCCCGGGGGTGTGTGCTTGTGTAAGGGGTGTGTGTGACAGTGCCTGCTGGTGGGTGTAGTGTGATTTGGCCGTGGGTCTCCCAGGTGATGTATCTGTCCCCTCATGGTGCATGCTGCCATGACAGTGAGTGTGAGTTCCTGTCCTAGATATCTGAGCTTGTGGTGTTGGTGTTTGAGTTTACAGTGGTCACAGGAGGGCCTTGTGCTGCCTACAGCAGGGCCAAGTGTCAGCTACCTTGTCAGTACTTTGCCAGTCCCTGTGCATTGAGCATGGTGCATGGGTATGTACCTGGGCCATATGGGCTGAGGGCAATGGTGTCTGATTCTGAGTTGAACAATGTGTTTTGTGAGCCCCACCCTCCCAGCATCCCGGACATCCAGTCTTGGGTTTGTGCTTCGTGTAGCCTGGGACATGGCATGGCCTTGCTTTGTGGATGGGGCATACACATGTTAGTGGCATGAGTGTTGTTTTTGAGAGTGGTGGTGTCCGGTGAGGGCTTGGGGGTAGTTGTGTGCATTTGGTGTAGTTAGGGTGTGGATGCCATTACCCCCATGTTACGTAAGTTGTTTGTGTACTCACAAGGCTCTGCAACTCCTTCGACTCCGTGTACTCCCACCGGTGGTAGCAGAGCCATCACCTTCTCCTCCCAGGGATGGTAATGTACCGGTCTGCGGGGCAGCCCACCTCCAGTGATGTTGCTCTGGGCGTGGTCCTCGTTCATTTTCCGCTTGACTGCCCTCCGCAGATCGTACCATCTGGCTTGGAATTCATTCCTGGTCCTTCTGATGGGCGCAACAGCATTCACCCTATCGACGATCCTCTGCCACAGGCGTGATTTTTCGGCTATGCTGGTCTGTCTGACTAATGTTCCAAAGAGCTGTGGCTCAACTCTGATGACTTCGTTGACAAGGATGTCCAGCTCCTCCCTTGTGAACTTGGGATTCTTGTCTGTGGGCATGGTGTGGGGTGAGGGTGTGGATGGTTGTGGGTGTGTGGGTGTGAATGTGAAGGAGTGTGTGTGAAGGTGTATATGTTAAGGTGTATGGGTGCAGTTGTTGGGGTTGTGCTCCGTAGCTGCTGTGAGTCTGTTGCAAAGGCTCATGGCTTGTGTGTGTGGGCCCTTTTTATTGGTCCATTTGTGGGTGGGCCTGAGTTTGAAATTTTGGTGGGTGTGTTATAAGAGGTGGTTGTGAGTTTGGGCCTCTGTTTACCTGTTTGGATGTGCCAGGTCAGTCATTTTGATGTTTTTTGTACTGTAGACGTGTTTTGTGGTGTTGTGCGAGTCGAATTGACCCTCCTTGTGCTACTTTACAGTGTCCTGGTTAAGTACGAGTCTCTTTTCGGGTATGTAAGGTGCGTCCATACGTGATGTTGTTGTACCGTGCTCGCATACGCAATGATGTTGTAAGGTCCGTACATACGCGATGCTGGGGGACGGTGCATCCAAGTACGGGGCTGGGGTATGGTGCGTCCAAGTACGGGGCTGGGATACGGTGCTGGGGTACGGTGCGTACAAGTACGGTGCTGGGGTACGGTGCGTCCAAGTACGGCGCTGGGGTACGGTGCGTCCAAGTATGGGGCTGGGGTACGGTGTGTACAAGTACGGGGCTGGGGTACGGTGCTGGGGTATAGTGCGTCCACGTAAGGGGCTGGGGTATGGTGCTGGGGTACGGTGCGTACAAGTACGGGGCTGGGGTACGGTGCTGGGGTACGGTGCGTCCAAGTATGGGGCTGGAGTACGGTGCGTCCAAGTACGGTGCTGGGGTACGGTGCGTCCAAGTACAGGGCTGGGGTATGGTGCTGGGGTACGTGCGTAAAAGTACGTGGCTGGGGTACGGTGCGGACATGGGGGGGTATGGTGCTGACATACGGGGGGTACGGTGCTGACATACGGGGGTATGGTGCTGACATACGGGGGCCCGTGCGGACATACGCGGGAGGGAGGGGGGGCTGTACGACTCGTATCCCGGGCACAAGTTTACCCGGGATACGAGTGGTACAGTGTTCGCTCCGTACGGGACGTTTTACATACGCTTGCATATTCGGAAGGGCGGTACGGATCGTACTTGTGCGCTCGGACTTCAGTTTTACGATTTGTATGTAAAACTGTCCGGGTACATCTCGTAGACCTTTTCCCGAAGCGAATCGTATGTATTTTTCACGTACGAATCGTACTTCACCGGTGGGACGGGACTTGTACGATTCGTACGTAAAAAGATACGGATACGAGTCGTACGGAAACCTTTTTTAACGGATCGGAATCGGCACCTTAATCTCTTCTGTAGGAAACAACTCCTCTGAAGATTTCATGCAAATGGTGAAGCTGAAGTTTCCTCAAGTTTTTTGCAAAACCTTGGGCTGCTCGAGAGATTATGTACATGACATTCGCCTGGTTGATGGTTCTAAACCTGTGTGCAGCAAGGTGCGCAATATCCCTATTGCTGTGCATGAGCAAGTGTTAAGTGAATTAGAACGTTTGAAAGCTGAAGGCATAATTGAGAAGGTTGAAGCCATCGCTTGGCTTGCCCCGGTGGTAGCCGCTAGGAAGGCTAATGGCTCCTTACGTCTGTGTGTGGACTTAAGAGAATTTAACAAACATGTTGTGGTAGATCGCTACCCCTTGCCGAAGATCGCAGATATGTTGATGCTACTTCAAGGTACCAAAGACTTTAGTACCATAGATCTTAAATCTGCTTATCATCAGATCAAATTGAGTGAAGATTCTAAAGACCTTACGGCTTTTGTGACTCCATTTGGCACCTTTCGCTTTGTCAGGCTTTCTTTCGGCTTTGTGTCAGCATCTTCGGTTTTTCAGCGAGCCTTAGAAAATGTGTTAAAAAATCTCACTGGTGTAACGGTATATCAAGATGATATACTAATCTATGGAAGGGACAATAGAGAGCATGATGAACGAGTTTTGGAAGTTTTGTGTAGACTTGATGATCATAATCTGACAGTCAAGAACAAGAAGTGCAAATTCAGGAAAGAATCTATTGATTATCTAGGTCACTTCATTTCTGCGGGGGGTGTCATGCCCAAGGCGGATCTTGTTGATACCATTCGCAAACTACATTTACCCACTAATAAGGAGGAATAGATGAGTTTTTTAGGGCTGGCGGAGTATTATAGCAAGTTTGTTCAGAGCTTCGCCTCTCTCTGTGTCAAGATGAGGTAATTGCTACACAAGAGGTGTGAATTTGTGTGGGACCAGGCGTGTGAGGATCAGTTTCGCAATCTCAAGGAGAAGTTGAACGCTGCTCCTAAGTTAAGTTGTTTTGATATAAAAAAGAAATTGTATTTGATAACTGATGCCAGCATGAAGGGTCTTGGTGCCGTTCTACTACAAAAGAATCAAGGACAGGACGACATAATTTTATTTTTGTCACGGAGTCTGCGAGGGGCTGAATTGAGATATTCTGTCATAGAAAGAGAAGCTCTCGCTGTATTTTGGTCCATTAAGAAACTCAAAAACCTGTTGTGGGGAAATGTGTTTAAAGTTAGGTCTGACCACAAGCCCCTGTGTGAAATCTTTAAGAAAAAAGGCATTGATGCTGTGTCTAGTAGGATCACCAAGTGGGTTGTGGCTCTACAAGATTATGATTTTGAGATTAAGTACCTGCCTGGAGTAGACAATAAGGTCACTGATGCATTGTCACGTCTGGTTGATTCTGGTGAACAAGCTTCATCAGATGATTGTCTACAAGAGAACGAGGACATGGTGTGTTGCATTGAGGGTGACAGTATTACCCGACAAAGGTGGTTTGAGGCTTTAAGCTCTGACAGAGTGTTGCTCGAGGTTTTGGAATGTGTAAAGACTGGTCGGAAGACCAAACCCAAAGGCGAGGATGAGTTAGAAAAATGTTGGCATGTCAGGGATGAGCTCTCTGAGCACGGTGGTCTACTTGTGAGGGGTTTGAGATTAATTCCTCTGTCTACCCTTAGGCAGGATCTTGTTGCTTTGGCCCATGCAGGACATCAGGGGATGTCAAAAACCAAGGAGAGACTGAGGTTGTCCTATTGGTGGCCAGGGATGGATTTGCAGGTAGCGCGTACTATCAGGGATTGTGTGCAGTGTGCCTTGAGTGGGAGGGTAGCCAAGCCAAAGGTCCAACCGATGGTCATGCGAGATCGCCCTGATGGTCCTTGGAAAGAAGTCGAACTGGATATTGTTGGACCTGTTCGTTCTAAGGGCTCTGAGCGGTATGTTCTAGTTCTAGTAGACTTGTTCTCCAGATGGCCAGAGATAGCTGTTACTCGTGGCATAGAAACTAAGCATGTGGAAACATTTTAGCTAAAACTCATAGCCAGGGAGTGCATCCCTGATGCTATATTAACTGACAATGGCGTTCAGTTTATTTCCAGAGCAAAATGGAGCAGTTCCTAGTTCAACATGGCATTAGGCACAAGAAGTGTGCCTTGTACTATCCTGAAACCAACGGAATGGTGGAACGCTTCAATCGTGTTCTTAAAGAGACTATTGAGATGGCTAAATCCACTGGGTCAGACTGGCGTAATTAAATCTTTAAGAAGGTTGAAATTTATAGGTTGTCCCCCTATGCCACGACTAAGAAAACCCCCTTTGAACTTTTCAGGGGTAGACGTCCCAACACGTTGGTGGCACCTACATGGGTAAATGACTTACAGAACACTCGGGGTGGAAACTGTGATGAGCATGATTGGAAACTGGCTGAGTCATGAAAAATAGTAGCTCACAAGGAGCTTTATGACCGGAGAAAGAGTGTGAAAGAGACTACTGTGAAAGTGGGAGATTGGGTCCTAATTAAGAATCCTTGTAGAAGAAGCTCTTCTGCAGCATTTCTGAAACCTTTGTAAGTTATCAAGATCTTTAAGAATGCTGTCAAGACTGCCGATCACCGCATTTGGAATTTGAACAGAGTGGTTGTTGTTAGAGATGATCTCATATCTTTTCATCCGTTATACAGAGGTTCTGGTTCCTGCTCTTCTAACAGTTTTAGTGGTTCAAAGGTTTCTCCTGCAGGTTCGAAGGGCTCTAATGACTCTTGTGGTTTAAATAACACTCCTGGAAGCTCAAATGGGTTTCTCAGGGCTTTAGGCACTGTACGTAGGTCCACAAGAGAATCTTCCACTCCCACATACTTAAAGGATTATGTACAGTAAATTTCTTGTTTATGTAACGTGATTTTTCTCTTATGTTCACTTTCATTTTCCTTTTATTGTATATCATTTATGGTTTTACTCTGTTTTGTAAAGGAGGGAGATGTGTGGCATTTTAGGTCTCTGCTCCTGTTGCCAGGAGCTTTGGAATGTGTTATGTGAGAGACTGTCAGTTGAAGCTGAGCCTCCTTCGTGTGAGCATGGGATCTTTTTCTTCCTGTGAATAAACCTATCCTGCAAACTTCAATCTGCGCAGTGCTTGATTTTACAAGAGCATCTTCACTGCCCCACTATGAACTGGTATGCTATGAAATGTTTCATTTATTTATAGACCACACAAAGGTATAAAACATCCATAGCTACAGATAAAACATAACTTACCCAGCGAGAAAGAAAGGGGTGAAAAGGAGAAAGAGATATAAAATAAGACGAAGTTAAAAGACGGACCAAGAAATACATTAGTATGGATTACCCTTAATAAACCTCAATATAGCGGGCCCAGAGCACTGAAGGGTAACCCTGGGCATAGTTCGCGTAGTAGCGCTACCCGTAGCTACGTGAAGTGCCCTTTGCACTACGCGAGATACGCGATGATTGCACAGTGCCGGATGCTTGTCCGCACTGTGCAATCATTGCAAACGGCATCTTGCACAGTGCAAGCGGTGGTTTTCTGCCACTCGCGTTGAGAATCACGCCGGCAGGTTTATTTTCCACACTCGCGATCGGCAACTTGAGGTTGCCGATCGCGAACGAGGAAAAAGTCTCGCCGGGATGTAATTTTGCTCGCTCGCGTTCGCCAGCTTGACGTTGAGGACCGCGAGCGAGCAAAAAATGCCACTACATTACACGATTTTGCACTGTGCTACGTGCAATTCGCGTAGCGCGAAGTAGCACAAGCTACGCAAACTTCGCGAGCGTAGCGTAGTTGTACGCCCAGGGTTACTGATGGGAAGGTGGAGTTTTATATAGCGCGAACTAGACCCGAAAGTATCAGAGAGCTTTACATGAGCACCAGTGATTTGCCCAGAATCACAGAAAGTTGAGTTTCCCTAGCGAGACTCGAACCCGTTCCGCAGCTCCGAGGTCGACCGCCATAGCCCTTATGCCAGATTCTCTCCCCTGACTTTTCAACAGCTACAGAGATGGCCCTGTTTCCAAAGGTTAAAGGTTTCGTTTGGGGGTGATTCCCTTAGGATAAGGTGGATAGAACGTGTAGTTTTACGATTGGGACATGAAGCTTGGAATGGACAAACTAGAATAATATTTTCAATGTTTTTATTCACAAAAACCTCGTGCATTTTTTTTTTTATTCTTTTGTTTGTCCAGTGACCCCAAAACAGATTGTGAATCAACACGAATTTCCGGATGAGTTAATTGAAAGATATGACTTGAAGCTCCAGTGTAAATACAAAGGAAGTTAGATCTCTTTGCGAATGAGAACGATGCAAGAAGAGGAGCTCGGCCAAACAACCTGCATTCTAGCCTCATTTTTATGTGCACCGGATATGACCTCCATGGTATGTGGCTCTGACCACCGCCAGCCAAGATAGCACTGGTTAAGGTGCAGACTTGACAGAGGAGTCGTAAGTTAACATAGTGCCTACAGCAGCTGGCTTTGCACGAAAATATCATTAAAGCAAGGATACTTGAACCGTCATGAACAGCACATTTGCAGGTATGTGTGCAAGAAAGCAGCTGTGTTTTGTTACACATAATTAAAAAGCTACTGGTCACAGGCAAGGCCATTCTGGCGTATCTTGTCTCCTCCCACCATTGACCAATGTCATCTTAAGGATTTTGGGGCTGCCACCAAGAAATTTTTTGAGGCTCCTATTAAAGGTTAAGACAAAGAAATAGAAAAAGTGAAATAGAGAGAAAGTTCACTTTCACAGGGGCCCATTGGAAAGTGGGGGCCCTGGCCAACTGCCCACTTTGCCCATTCCTTAAAAAGCCCCTGACATTTACTCTACTTACGCTCCAGCTCTGTTTGTTGTCATGAACGATGAATGCCATAGTTATCTTTGAAACCAAAACTAACCTTAGAAAATGCCACTTAGTACAAAGCTACTAAGACACATGTCACTATTCCTTGTGTTTTCCCGCGAGATGGCTCTGTGATTTAAACACTCGCTGCTGCTATTTTTTGTGGCCTCTTGGGTCACAACCTAGAATCCTGACAAGGCCAATTTATTCATCCATCCTTCCAAGGTGGGCAAAAAGCCTACAATGAGAAATCAATAACACCTATTACTTACAACGCCTTACAACGCTTAGGACCTGATTATAATTGGGCCAGAACATTTCGAACCCTCTCCCATCCCCTGCAAACTCCTATTTCCCCTAGAGGCTCTAATTGTGAGAAGTGCAAACTTTATCGTATCGCAAATTCTAGGTGTGATAACGTCTGCACCACCCATTTAATTTCGGCAGGTCAAATCTCCAAGAATTTAACGGGGGCAAGGCCTCGCTAATTCCAGGAACATACCATAATCTGCAAGTTATTCCCCATCATGGAGTAAAAACTCGTATATTCACATCCAATATATTCCCAACCCCAGGGTGTCAGATTTTATCTGGTGCAATAATGATCGAATATCCCTCTGAGGTGCCCCTGATAAGGGCCTTAGAAATATTACACTGTAGTACGAAATACTTCATGAAAAGAAGTCCTTCTTAATGATGGGCTTTGCAAACAATTACATTTAAAAAACAAAACACAACTCTGTGCTCAACACATAAATCGTTTTGTTACAGTTACAAAGCGAGATATCTTGGCACTGTTGAGGCTTGTTCTTACTAGCTTGTCATATGTCTAAGGTGGCATCGTTAGTATAATGCCTTGTAATCCTTCTAAACAATAGTAAATCATACACAGCATTGACTACATGCACTCTACAAAGGTGATAGTCTTGTGTGTCTTGCCAGTGTAGTGTGATGCTCTGGGGGAGAAGTCTGATCTAGTCGTGAATTAGAAAGGGGTCACGAGTTCCAGGCAGACCCTTCCCCCCACGGCTAGACTGGGTTCATTGACTACTTCTGTACTTTTTAAACTGTTTTGTATTGAGCTCCTGCAGCACAGAGAACATTATTTTGTTTTCCACAGACCTCTTCAGGCTACACAACAGTAGAGAAGGAGCACCTTCAAGAAGTAGGACACAACCTACAAGAAGTAAAGGTGGCATGTAACGTGGTTGAGTAATGGTCACTGATTTACCTTTGGCACATATTTGTTTCACTCACTTTGAGGCAAGCCTCACAGATCAGTGCGCACGATGACAGTCAAAATACGAATAATTAACTTAAAAAGTCTGCTGAGCGATGCAACACGAGACTGAAAGGTCTGTGGGGGAGACGCTGTGCATTTGCAGTCATATAGCCTGGTATGAAGAAGGTCATGGCGATAACTGCATGTTGCAGAACACAGGAGTAACTTTAGCGTAGGTCAGGAGAGTCCAACATGGGGTCAACAGGGTTGGATCCATGACAGGGTTTCAGGATTACTTATATATATTTATATTCTATGATCATTTTGAAACACTAGCAAAGATCTGGCTCTCCTGTACTTACTTTGGGCACTCCTGTTGTAGACAACGCCAGGCAGTGAGAATATTTAGCATAGTCACTTAACAAGAAGCCGTGGTGCTGCTGGAGGGCACTAGATGAAACACATGAAACAGTGATACCACAGTGACTATCCAATGTTAGGAAATAGCAGAAAACTCCTTGCTAAACTTGTCACTGACTATCTACAACAGAACATGCTGGACAAACTCCTAACATACCTCCATCATTTCAAAGAGATTGCCAATGAACTGTTCTGCAGCACTCATGACCGCCTATCACCAGACACACAAATCCATCAGCCAGGACGCAGGCATTCCTACTAACCATGTTTGCCAATTCCAGCTTGATAGGCATGACCTGCCAAACTTAGTAGTAGTACTTACTACTAAAGAATAGAATTTTTGTTAACCCTTCATACAGAGCCTCATTGTTCCTAAAGTGTGATAACGTATTACCAAACTGAGTATGCTGGTAGGTAAAGAGGGCTTAGACATCATGTAAAGAAATGATGAAACTGCTTCTAAAGCTTACAAATTTGAAGGTGGAACAGAGAAATGGGCCTCAAAACTGGAAGTCTTCAGTCCTAGGAGCACTTCACCGATGCCAAATTTTCTTCAGGCCAATTGCCTTCTGGGAAACATAGATACATTTTAGCCTAAGACCGTTTACGACATTTTTCCTTACATTAAAATCCCTATAACATCCAATGTCTTCCCTTGTGTCACACCTGCTAGATAAACACATATCACTACTTCAGTTATACAAGAATGCTAATTTCCTTGAAGAAAGAAATTACAAGAAAACTGGCAGTTCCTGTAAGAGCTATTTAACATAACACTCTTAGTCAATTCATCTTGGTAATGGCCAGGCTCAAATGGACTAAAGAAGAAATATATGAAGGTCACACATAAATGTGCCCTACAAACAAGTCAGCTGGCCCCCCCCTTTCATGTTTAGCATTTTCTATTTTCACTAGAGTTTGCAGGTCTTTTCTGTATGTCAACTGCCAGTCAGTTTGTGAATACACTCACCCTGACTCAACCCAAAGCCATGAATCTGACAAGAAACAGTCATTTAAAACAGATACTGTTTGCTGAAAGGATGGCAGGTGCCTCGGACATGGAAGGACAAAACAAATACAATCATGCAACTCTTAGAATAAACTCCAGCAACTTTGATGTATTTCTTAATAGGGTTGCAGTTTCTGTTCCACGTAGCCTGGAACGAAGACAGACTTATAAGGAGGATGGGTAGTGCTAAGGAGTTGTCCTTCACAGGAATACAAATCTGTTGTTTGTGCAGAGAAGAGAAGGACTCTTCACTTGCTATATACCAGTGACACTCACATTACACCTGATCTGGGTACTTTAAACCTTTTAGAGTGTTTGTCTTCATTTGGGAAGCTGAGCTTACTGTTTTGCACGCTACTGGAAGGTGCTGACGTATAGTCCAGAGTGACCTTTGTGACAGCTGAACCCACTCCTCATCACCCTGCTGGATTCAGATCCTGGGCAAATTCCACACGGAGAGTCCAGACGAAGTCTCACGAGAGACCAGGATTTATAACTATAACTAAGGCCTAAATGCTGCAGTAAAGGAAAGAGCATGTCACTAGAAGACTAGAAGATGATAGAACTGTTATTTAAGGATTCCATAGGAATCATTTAGCGTTTACACCAGATTCTAAATCTGGCAACTCACTGCTATGACGTAGCAACAGTTGATAACAAAACTCATTACCCGCTGTTCCTACATCATTAGGGCCTTCCAGGCAGGGCTACCCCGGCTCTCTGAGAGTGTGTCAGTGCAGCTCTGCTTGTCAGCTTTGACTGGAAGCACAAGCATAGCAGTTGCCCAGTCATGCAGTCACTTGTTTGCACCCATTGTGGCTACATTTATGAACCAGTTATCTTCAGACCAGGGACTGAAACCCCATTAACTCCACTCATGAAAAAAGGCCAGGGTACTTCAGGCACTATCGTCCAAAAGCAGATTTATAGAAACTGTTCAAGGTTTTGGAGAAGGTCGTACTATCTCAACAACAAAACTATCTTGGCCAGTACCAGCTTTTGGACAGGCATCAAACCACAACACAAAAAAGAACAAGTACTGGTCTCACTCTGAGATGACAACCTAGCAGCCGCAGCTGGGGCGAAATTGATGCTTCTCATCCCCCTGAATCTGTGGGCGTGATTTGACACAGTATCCTCTGGGAGACCTTAAAGCTACTTGATTTGGACCTAGTCGCAGCTACATTTAGAGGCATATGCTTAGTGTGTCTATGTGCCTTGGTTACAGGTAGCTATATTGGACAAACACAATCAACCCCGCCGTTGACCTTGCTTCAATTATTTCATTTCTATAAGTAAAATATAAATTTAGAGAGCTCTATATTTCCTTCATGGGTTTAGGTCATGCACATTTAGCCTAACTCCCTCTTTCTAGTTTTTCTCTTCAAAATATTTCCTCTGTTGCTTTACAGGCCTCCCCGACTTGGTTAAGAAGCTGGGTCAGCAACCGAGTATAATTAAACCAGGTCCATGGTCTGCATCCTATCCTGATCAAATATTGTAACGGAAATAAATTCTTATATAGATCTTGAACTAAGCACCAATGATATTAAAGGCTTCAGCATTTTTCCCATAGCTCAGTCAGAATATCAGGCGAGATCTTGTCGAAGGAGGAGAAGCACACCACACTCGGGACTTGTTTACAAGCTCCCTGTGGCGCCGGGACATCACTTTTTCCCATATAAAAAGTGACACACCGGCGGCGCAAGGGGCTTGTAAATAAGCCCTTCAGTGCTTAGTTTTGTAAACGAATGAATGCTGATGCCCAAGCTCTGCTCAGAAGCCTGCGGCCGATGCAAATATATGTTGGTGCGCCCAACTCCAACTCTGCGGCGTAGTCTTGAATCCAGCTCATGCCTCACCGGCTGGAATTAAGCACTAACCACACCAGTATTGATGGCCCATTGTGCACTGCGATTCCACATCCTTGCAGATCAAGAAAGGGTTAATAAATGCCTTTGAGTTAAAACTGCTGTTTCAAGTTACATTGCTAATAAAACATTGTGGATTGCACAAAGTGCTCTGATAGATGAGGCCTGCTTTAGTTTATAATGCTCTATCTTTTTCCATCAAGCCTTTTTTGTAGGTTTTTCATCATGATCACTGACAGCGCGTTTTCTTAGCTGGGATGTTGAACAATGATGGCATCAAGAGGCATCCTCACTTCCTGCCTCTACATGATTTCATATCCTATTTGTTGTTATTGTTGCTAGTTGCCTTTCATAGAGTGCACATTCATTCTTTAGTATGGAACTGCAGCTCTTTCCTTAGTCCAGGGATGGCTCTACAAATGGTTTCAAACACTCCTATGGGTACTGGAGCCTGGTTGTCTTCTGGAGACAACCCATCTGTCAGGGCGAAGGAATGTGTTTTTAATAGGTGAGTGTCTGAGACTTAGTAGATTGTTGGGTTGAAGGGTGAGGGGAGCTGATGTGTTATGCAGCTAGTGGAACTATACACCTGTGGGAGCCCTAATGAGCCAATATGTTGCATACTTGGGCATTGCTGGGTGAATGATTAGAGTTCTGTCTTTATATATGGTTTTGTTGTAAAGGTGTGTGATGCATTAGTGGTGATGCATGAACACTGATACTCCACAGTGTAGTGAAGCAATACTGTGCTGGGTCCGCGTCTGGTGTTTTAATGTGCACTCTTCTAATATACTAAGAGTTGTTTGATAGGGATGTTTGGTGGTGCAAGCAAGTTGATATCTGCCCAAGTGGCGTATCATTTCTGTTATGTTCATAATTCAATCCTGTCTGGGCGTGATCTACAGTTTCCTTACAAATAGATACGTCAGATTTGTGGAACAATTTAAACAGTTTAAGAAAAATAGCAACCACTTTAGGGTTTTAAATGATTCTTCCCTAGAAATATTGCATTCTAAAACTAAACACCATAGGGGCCAATTTATATTTTGGCAGTGTATATACTCCTTTGCAACTGCAACGGAGTATACACACCGCCAACATGAAGGTTCGGTCGTCCAATTTAGGTGCAGGCGGGCCTTTGGTTTGGCTATGGCATGACTACTCCAAACCTCTCCGATGGAGTAAGAGCCATCAAGGAAATGGCTGCATGTCTACTCACACAATTTCATTGGGTGAACATGCAGCCATTTTTTTACTGTCCGCCACTGTCAGGCAAACCCTGGCGGTGTGGGATGATAAAATGTGAATAATGCTCCCCCCGCCATGGGAGATGCTCCCACTGGCGAGGGTAGCATCGTGTTTTTTGTTAATTTTTAAATAGAACATCCTGTTTCGGGATTTTTTTTTTTTAAATAAAAAATAAACCTGTTTGATGCAGGGTAGTGTCATACTGACTCAACCCTGCACTAAACAGTGATATGCATTGACAGGAACCGCAATTGATGGTGGTTCCTGCCATTGCTTTATAAATGACCGCCAGCTTGGCGGTCATTTACAAATTTAGCGGGTGGTCCCTCCACCAAGCGAACGGAGTAATCTACTCTGCTCCCCTGGCGGAACAATGGGCAGTCCGCCGAAATATAAATTGTCCCCACAGTCAGCCTTTTAGCAGTTTAGCATTATCAGTCAGCCTGTTTTCCCCTTGCAATTGCGATTTATTGAGTGATTGCATCTGCCTGTACAGCACTTTCATGCATTTTGAGGATCATTCTATTTTAAAACAAGACTACAAATATATAAATGGACATTTTTAAAGTACTAATGGCGATTGGAAATCCCAGATCATCACACACCACCATCAGAGCTGTCTTTGTCCCATCAATGAAGATTAATGGTAACTATTCAGGCCACTGCCTCCTCATTTCTTGCACATCCCTGTCCTTAGGTTGTCATGATTAAACCACCTCTCCGTCACCAGGATGCCTTAACATGTATCTGTGCGCGTTATTAAATAATGAAACATAAATAAATACAAAAAATGAACATCTTTCGCCACAGCATCTATGAAATTACCATTAGAGCACGAGTTCTGATGATACATAATTATGCCCTGCCATTACTCCACAGATATGCATGAGATCACCTATGCAATAAATAGGTATCTGAGAATATGGGAATCTCTACCAATGAACAAGATATGGTGGTACATAAAAACATGTTCTTTATTACAGCAATCATTCTGTTGTGTTCTTTGCCAGATCATTAACTATTGGGTTCTTTCATGAGCCCCCATGTTGAACTGTTTCTAAAACATTTGGCTTTCTGGCCAATGTGTTGGTGTGATCAGCTTTAAAATTTACTATTTAGCCCAGATGCTTCCAAAATGAATGAAATGCATTCCTTCCCAATCCCTCTTGCAAGAGGCAGCACGCCCACTCACATGGTAACTCATGTTATCATTAGGTCACTTACGCACACAATCGACACCATCTCCCCCTAGAAAAAAAACATTAAGGGCTCATTCCTACTCCCATAGTAACTATCAAAAGGGGCTCAAAATGAGTATGCACCACATTTCGCATTCCAATTAGGGTGCATTTGCTGTAGGACCCAAGGTTTTCCCCAAACAAATCCCTGGAGGAATTTCAGAAATGCCTAAGCAGTTTAAAAACAGGGATAGTGTATGGTAAAATCAAAACCGCAAGTTATTCCCAATTCTAGACTGGGGAACTTGGAATCGGATGGTAAAACTGCCCAGAGTAATACCGTGCTCCTGCAGTAACAGTATTACTCACACACTATTTTACCAGCAGATTTCACCACAGTAACTCAGAATGAGCCCATTTGTCAAGACCTGTCAGGGGAAGTGGTGGGGAAACAAGAGGCCGATATAGATTTAAACAAAGGGGAATCACCACACACAACCCTATTTAGCCACATTTTAGTATCCATACCAGGGTAAATCATTTGCTTGTTCATCTGTACCCCAAGTGTCCATTAATAACTTTTTTTAAAAACGATCAATAGCCCACTCGAGAGTAGCCCATAAAACGTATAATCCAAACTGCAGACATAAAACTTCCTGACTTTTAGTGCGTAACCGCATCATAGTGGGAGGTTCATGGTCTTTTCGAGTGGGAAACATTCGACCCTAAATCATGTTTGGTTGTACTGCAAAAAACTCCTTTCTTCCACCTGCAAGATCCTGAAGACACTTCGCGGATAACTTTTCTTCAGTACCCAAAAGCACTATAAGCGACAATTCTGAGCATGAGACCGCTTTCCCTTCATGAAATGGGCTATTAATACATAACTCCCCCAAAATGGTTCATGATTCTGATAAAGATACAGGGTTGTCCGTGGCAGAGATTCCTAACTTTGTGACAGAGATTTGCAAAGAATTAAACAATTGCTGTGTGCAGACGTTTTAGGATCACACGTGGAAGGGGGTGGGGGTCAAATTTGGAACCTTTGTCGAGCAATGTTATGCAAGATTTTTGGCTGTCCTGATTTTAACAGTGAAGTGTGTTTTTTGACTAAATAAATCACTTTCCTGTAGAGAGTAAGATTATGTTTGTATCATGTTGATTTCTGTTGCTTGCTACTCCCACCATTGTTCCTCAAGCCTTATAGCCACCTTTCTTCATCTTTTCTAAGTGATTGGTGTCCTAAGAAGACAAATGGGCTTGAAGTCCACATTCTAGGCGAGAACTAATCTATATGCGAGGTTTGTAGCACTGGGAAACGGCTGTGATAATTTTTAGCATGGATACCAATCTGTGTTCTGAAGCAAAGGACTGCAGAAAGTTAAAATTTAGTTCTCCGTCAAATTAGGCATGAATGTGTTCGTGATCTCTGCAGTTTCATTTGAGATTTGATGGTGGATTGGTCAGACTATGGAAAATGAATAACGTTTATTGAGAGGCTGAAACATCTTTAAGAAACAAAACACCTCGAATATGTCCCTGGCAAAGTGTTATTCTCTGACAATTGATGAAAAATCAGATGTTCCCACATCTATGAGAAAAACATGCACACATCATCAGAGGGTCTGTCTACGAGTTGAAACCTCTTAGTAATATAGAGGCCCATTGGTATTATCTATCTCTAACATATAAGAAGCAAATGCCATAAGTGCCTCTTCATGCTGCGAAGGGTGGTGGCACATAACAACGCAGGCAAGGCTCATAGACGCAGAAATGAACTGAGTGAAGGAGAGACTTTCTATGCATGTTGGTGCTGGAAGCCTTTAAATATAACTCAAACAGCACCCTGAAGTTTCCCATTTTCCTCAGTTCTACATTCAGGCATGGACAATGTTGTCCATCAAACCCAGAAGAAGCAAAACCAATCTGCCACCACATCTTCCAAACCGTAAATAGTGTAGCCAGCAAATCCAAGCAGAAATGTTGTTTTATATTCCACTCTAATCTGCTGATTCCTGCCATGGCACTTGAACCTCGCCAGAACCAAGATTATTGACTCATGGAGTCCTGTGATGTTACCTTCATTGTTTTACCAAAAAGTACTCCCCACTACCGACTCACTAATGAGTGGTTGGATCTATTTGAACAATCCTGGAATTCTGATAGTGTGGAGATCCCTACGTGAAGCCACTACAGGAACACCACTACTAGGTGGGAAAGGAGGCAAATCATTTTATTTTATATTCCCTCACACACCCTAGTGGTGTCATGCTTCATCATCGGGACACCCCGATGCCTAAAAGTCAGGGTGGGCTCAACCGTCTTTCAGGGAGCTCTTAGGAAGATGTTTTTGGCCAGGGGGATAAAGATTAAAAGCCCACCAACAGATCCCGGTTTCTCTTTATTCTTGGGTCTGCCGGGGGTAATGATAAAATATAAAGAAAGGGTCAGTAGGGATATTATGGTCCTAAGACCCTATAGCCAACATGTTTCAGTCCATGTAAGCCCCATAAAGGGTGCTGGACTTTCTTCAGGGCGGAATTGTGTGCCCCCTGGTATGAGTAGTACAGAGAATTTCCCTATTGTACTTATTATAAGGGCAGATAGCTGCTCCTTATCACTTTTCTAAGACAAATTAGTCTCATGTAATCACTCCATCTAGGAAGAGAAAAAGAAAAGAAAAAGATACCACACATCGTTGTATATAGAGTTCTAGATTTTTCATATCTACATGCGTTTGTGTGCACTGACCTGTGGTGAAAGGTATTCCCACCACGCACGCAGAGGTGGCGAATGAAAACATACTTTGTCTATCAAACGCTTGTGTTTGTATTATGCCCATTGTAGTGGCGGCATTGTGCCGCATCCTATCACCTTCCACTCCTAGTTGTGCGTTGTTGATATTGATACAGCATCCGTGTCATTCACTCGTGTTCAAACTTGTAGCTTTAAAAATCGCCATCTCTCGGAAGTGTAAAAACGTATTTGCATGCTCTCACTTCATGCTCATTCGTGTGTATATATATCTCTCACTCCCTCTCTCATTCATCCTTACCCCATTTTGGAAGGGGTTTCAACTCCTAGTGGAAACTCAACACTGTAGTCAAACACTGTACGTATACAGGAGCACAATCAACAAGATTTAGAGATTGGTGAATTTTCGAGTCACCCGAACCATCGGCCCACAGTTGTGATGGGGGAAACAAAACAGAAGATAACAGTGCTGGAGGCTGGTCCCCGAGGGGGCCAGCTCTCTCTCATACCTTATATTAGTGACTCAGCTTCATGTTTACTCACGCCATCAAGGGTCCTGTCCCTCGTCCCGTCCTACTTGGAGGTGGTTCCACTGCTTGGGGTTCCAAGTTACCTCGATCTCCCGCTGTAAATGTATCGTTGTCTATTGGCTGGTGTCCCGCCCATTTCCGGTTTGTGTAATGGACGTCAGAGCGACTCTAGCAGGAATTATGGGTATTGTAGTTCTACACTAGGACCGCTCCGTTTTCACTGTGGATTCATAAAAGTAATGCTGATAGTGTCCTGCCCATTTTTGGTTGTGTAATGTATGTCAAAGCGACACTAGCAAGAATTATGGGTATTGTCGTTCTAAACTAGAAATGCTCCGTTTTCACTACGGATACTCAATGGAAATTCTGAAAGTTGTGTTTATAATGCAGAGTTGGAGTTTCAGCCACTCAAATCGGTTTAGAGGGTAATGTAGATATCGTTTCGTATTATCGTTCTATTGGATAAGTGAATGCTCAAATTATTGGGACTGTAGGGCTGGGGACACATAATCATATTTAAATAATTTTCTCATATCTATTTACATTATCAAGATGCTGATGACGATACTTTCGCCATAATGAACATTTATATGTTTTTCAATGTTCGCCTCAGTATTCATAGTGAAGGGACTTGACTTGTATATAGTTACATCCCAGTCCCTGTATCAGATGAATCCGATCGTACCTGTGACGTACTTAGATGTCAGGGACGCGGAAGATTGGGTGTTTATTGTGGGTGGGGTTGTAATGAAGTGCGTTGTGCTTCAGATTTGTAATTATCAGTTTAATATTTACAACCCCAGTAATGACACAGAAAAAGGTCACTTCGTTCATGTGGTTTTGGAGATATTACATTATTGATTTACCATATATACATGTGTTGTTGGGAAAGGGAATACTCTTGGGGTAGAGATTCCCCAAATTAATAAAGGAACTTCCTTGCATCAGCTCCCTATCAAGAGGTGTAGATATACAGTCAATTACCTCTTATTGAGTTGATTCCACGGTATCGAGTCATTCAGTCCGACAATGTGGGTTTTGAGTCTATACACCCATCGCTGTTCACGTTCGAGTAGGATTTTGGACATGTCACCATCACCCTTCACCTTCTCGATAATTGTCCACCACAAGTCTGTGTCCATGTGTTTTTTCTCTATATAGTGAGCAGTGAGTTTAGTTGATGTAATAGCCCTTCTGATTGTGCTTCTATGCTCACTAATACGCACTTTAATTTATCTCCCTGTCATCCCCACATACATGAGTTGGCAGGGGCATTTAATGAGGTAAATCACCTTATTGGTGTTACAGTTTGTGTGCGAACGTTGTTCCCATGCGTACTGCATGCCTAGGTCTATTTCTTTTGTGTGTTCAGTGTAAGGGCAAGCTACACAGGAGCAACATGGGTAGTGGCCAATGACCCCTTGTAGGTTCCATAGTGTTAATTGGTGTGTAGTTTTTATTTTAGTCTTCCTGAAATCAGTGTGTATAAAGGGGTCCTTAAGACTCTGGTTTTGTTTAAAGGAGAACATTGGTTTCTCAAATTTCAATTTGTTTGAGGTTAAGACTGTCCACTTTTTGTTGATGATTTTCTTAATTTCATTAGATGATGCATTAAAAGTTGTCACACATATAAGTGTGTCCTGTTCCTCTTTCTGATGTGTTTCTAGTACGGCCTCCCTAGGTGTATTGCGGGACTGTTTCTTTGCTTTATCAATAATCCTCTTGGGATAAGATCTTTCTTCCAATTTCTTTGCCAGGTTTTCTGCTTCCACTTTGTATTCTTTTAGGTCCGCGCAATTTCTGCGGCTTCGTAAGAATTGGCCCACCGGGAGGTTCTCCCTTAGAGCACGGGGGTCAGCACTATTAAAATGTAATAGGCTGTTTTTCTCTGTTGGTTTAGAAAAAAGGGAACTGGTAACCCTTCCGTTCTTTGCACTAAGTTTAACATCCAGAAATTACACCTGTTCCTGGTTAAATGTCATAGTGAACTTCAGGTGTGGGTTCAGTTTGTTTATCCACGTATGAAAGTTGGTCAAAGTGGCTGTGTCACCCTCCCAAATCACCAGGATGTTATCTATGTAGCGCTACCAACCCTTTATGTTGTCAGAATAAGGATTCGTGGTCCAAACATGTTCTTCTTCTAGTTGCCCCACATACAACACGCTATGCTCGGCGCGAATGTGCTGCCCATCGATGTACCGTGGACCTGTAGGTACAATTGATCCTCGAACCTGAAGAAGTTCTCTTTTAATGCTAGGCTCATTAGTGTGACAACCCAACTAACTGGAGCAGCCCAGGTCCATTCCTCCTGGTGTAAGAGTGTTTCAATTACTCTAATGCTTTCGTCCTGCGGAATACTGGTGTATAATGCTTCTACATCCAAACATACAAAGACGTTGTGTCTTGGATCGTATGTAACATCTTGTAGGACATTCAATAGATGTTTGGTGTCTTGTATGTAAGACCTGATGCGAGTAACCAGGGGACGGAGGAACCAGTCAGTGTATTTCGATAAAGGTTCCAAAAGGGAACCAATCCCGGATACAATAGGCCTCCCTGGTGGTTGAACTTTTCCTTTATGAATTTTAGGTATTGTGTAGAAGACCGGTGTTCTCGGGTCTTCACAATTCAAGAATTCATGTCCCTTTTTATTTATCCACCTCTGGTCCAGTGCTTCTATGGTCAAATTGCTTATAGTTTTCCTAAGACGAGAAGTAGGATCTCTAGAGATAGGTTTGTAGTATTTTGTGTCTGACAGTAAGTTGATGCAGGCTGTTCTGTAGGCTGTGGTGCTCTGTATCACCGTAGCACCACCTTTGTCTGCTGGTTTTATAACAATATCTGATCTCGTGCTTAATTCTTCAAGGGCCTCTTGTCCTTTTTTACTTATGTTATCAAAAGTACCCTTTCTGATGGGTAAATTCTCAATCTCATTTGACACCGCCTCTTCAAAAGCTATTACTTCTGGGGGCATCACAGAAGCAGGGGGGGGAAAAGTCGACTTCACACGTAAGGATGTATAATTGTGGTCATCAACCGGTGTCTCCTTACCCATAAGGAATGTTTTTAGTCTTATCTTGCGGAAAAATGTGCTCAATTCGCATCTTATCTGGAATTTGTCCAGATGGGTCGTTGGCACAAATCCAAGTCCTTTGTTCAGGGTATCGATTTCTTCTGTTGGTAAGGTGATGTAGGTGAGGTTCACCACTAATCCCGGGATGTGCTTGTCCCTGCTGTTGTACAAAAGGGGTACAAAAGGGGGGGTACAATAGGGGGTGGTGATGGACGGAGCATCAGAACCAATCAAACACTCACACCCAGTCAACAGATCTGGGTTTGATCCATCACCATTCTTTAGCCCACTCTGCCACCCCAGTTCAGACATGGCCATATGCAAATCAGTCTGATCCTGTGTCTCATGGGAACAGTCCAGCCCGAACTGCCAAGCCATGCCTTCCCTGGACCGGAAAACAAGCTTCCTAGGACCGGTTTCTGGCATTTCAGCCGTCTTCAGCCAGGCTTGCTTGAATCCAGTGGCAAAGTGAGCAAGGGACTCATGTCTGAGCATACCCTGCCAACTTATGGCGAACAAAGCGGTACAAAAGGGGGGTGGTGATGGACGGAGCATCAGAACCAATCAAACACTCACACCCAGTCAACAGATCTGGGTTTGATCCATCACCATTCTTTAGCCCACTCTGCCACCCCAGTTCAGACATGGCCATATGCAAATCAGTCTGACCCTGTGCCTCATGGGAACAGTCCAGCCCGAACTGCTAAGCCATGCCTTCCCTGGACCGGAAACAAGCTTCCTAGGACCGGTTTCTGGCATTTCAGCCGTCTTCAGCCAGGCTTGCTTGAATCCAGTGGCAAAGTGAGCAAGGGACTCACGTCTGAGCATACCCTGCCAACTTATGGCGAACAAAGCGGTACAAAAGGGGGTGATGATGGACGGAGCATCAGAACCAATCAAACACTCACACCCAGTCAACAGATCTGGGTTTGATCCATCACCATTCTTTAGCCCACTCTGCCACCCCAGTTTAGACATGGCCATATGCAAATCAGTCTGACCCTGTGCCTCATGGGAACAGTCCAGTCCAAACTGTCCCTGCTGTTGGTCCTTTCGTCATGCTCCGTGTATTCACTGTTGTGTTGCTGTCTTCCCATTGGACCTGTTTTCCCACGTTGTGCCTCCTGCCACGTTTTCCTCTCCTTCCGCCCTGTCCTAAAAAACGGTTCTGATTGAAATTCGGCTGGAAGTAAGGTCCCGTCTGGAAGTGTTGTGGTCCCTGGAACGGTGGTGGTCCGTGATAAGGTATTGGGCCAAATGCCCCTGGCCATGGGTACATCTGCAGGGGTTGGAAGCCCTGATTATAATTTCCTCTTCTTGGTCTTCTCGGTCTACCTCTCCAGCTCCTGTTTGAGTCATCACTTGACCAGCCCTCTTGGTCTGATTCTGAGTTGTTAGAGTCTCCTTGGTATGATGATCCAGAGTCTGAGTTTTCTTGATCCTTGTAATCTTCTTTTATGTACGGATAAACCTTTTCATGAGCGAACTTTTTCAAATCTTTCTGTAGTTTGTTCACCTTACTTTGCATCAGGAAATCTTTGTGTTCGCTGATTTCTTTATTCACTTCTTCTAATTTCTTCTTGTAAAGAGTAATTTTTATTTCCTTCGTAAGTGCATCTTCACTGGTTTTTATTTTGACTAGGATTGCTTCCGAGAGGCGTTTGGCGGTATTTATAATTAGTATTAACCAGTCGCGGGTGCACCGCCACGTGATTAGTGACCACTCTTTTTTGAACTGTTGATCATCTAGGAAGATCCGAGGGGCATTGGTTACCAAAAGTCCCCTAGGTGCAGCATTACCCCGCAAATATTCTGTTAGTATAGCTCCGTGGAGGAGAATCTTCATCTGGGTACGTTTGAGTTCCTTCAATTCGTCCCAGTTCTGTGCTTGATTCAGACTTTGATTTATGTTTGAAAAATCCAATTGGCCGCACTCTGCTCGTCCTACCAGCATGTTACCCCAAGGAACTGTGGTCCATGTAGTGGCGACCGCGATTACGCCTGTGCCAAAAGTATTCGAAGAAAGTAAGTGTCGCATTAGCCATTCCTGGACACGTGTTTCGAGGTAGTTGCCTCTCGTCAGCAGGGAGTAGGTGAGTGTGTGGGGTTGCCGCGTAGACTGCCAAAAAAGTATTATCAGGTAAAGTACCACTCATGGCGCGCAGGTGCTGATCCGGGGCTCGTCAGCCCAATGGCTCAAGGGAGCCTTAATACAAAAAATCCAATTGGCCGCACTCTGCTCGTCCTACCAGCATGTTACCCCAAGGAACTGTGGTCCATGTAGTGGTGACGGCGATTACGCCTGTGCCAAAAGTATTCGCAGAAAGTAAGTGTCGCATTAGCCATCCCTGGACACGTGTTTCGAGGTAGTTGCATCTCGTCAGCAGGGAGTAGGTGAGTGTGTGGGGTTGCCGCGTAGACTGCCAAAAAAGTATTATCAGGTAAAGTACCACTCAAGGCGCGCAGGTGCTGATCCGGGGCTCGTCAGCCCTATGGCTCAAGGGAGCCTTAATACAAAAAATCCAATTGCCCGCACTCTGCTCGTCCTACCAGCATGTTACCCCAAGGAACTGTGGTCCATGTAGTGGCGACGGCGATTACGCCTGTGCCAAAAGTATTCGAAGAAAGTAAGTGTCGCATTAGCCATCCCTGGACACGTGTTTTGAGGTAGTTGCCTCTCGTCAGCAGGGAGTAGGTGAGTGTGTGGGGTTGCCGCGTAGACTGCCAAAAAAGTATTATCAGGTAAAGTACCACTCATGGCGCGCAGGTGCTGATCCGGGGCTCGTCAGCCCAATGGCTCAAGGGAGCCTTAATACAAAAAATCCAATTGGCCGCACTCTGCTCGTCCTACCAGCATGTTACCCCAAGGAACTGTGGTCCATGTAGTGGCGACGGCGATTACGCCTGTGCCAAAAGTATTCGAAGAAAGTAAGTGTCGCATTAGCCATCCCTGGACACGTATTTCGAGGTAGTTGCCTCTCGTCAGCAGGGAGTAGGTGAGTGTGTGGGGTTGCTGCGTAGACTGCCAAAAAAGTATTATCAGGTAAAGTACCAATCATGGCGCGCAGGTGCTGATCCGGGGCTCGTCAGCCCAATGGCTCAAGGGAGCCTTAATACAAAAAATCCAATTGGCCGCACTCTGCCCGTCCTACTAGCATGTTACCCCAAGGAACTGTGGTCCATGTAGTGGCGACGGCAATTACGCCTGTGCCAAAAGTATTCGAAGAAAGTAAGTGTCGCATTAGCCATCCCTGGACACGTGTTTCGAGGTAGTTGCCTCTCGTCAGCAGGGAGTAGGTGAGTGTGTGGGGTTGCCGCGTAGACTGCCAAAAAAGTATTATCAGGTAAAGTACCACTCATGGCGCGCAGGTGCTGATCCGGGGCTCGTCAGCCCAATGGCTCAAGGGAGCCTTAATACAAAAAATCCAATTGGCCGCACTCTGCTCGTCCTACCAGCATGTTACCCCAAGGAACTGTGGTCCATGTAGTGGCGGCGGCGATTACGCCTGTGCCAAAAGTATTCGAAGAAAGTAAGTGTCGCATTAGCCATCCCTGGACACGTGTTTCGAGCTAGTTGCCTCTCGTCAGCAGGGAGTAGGTGAGTGTGTGGGGTTGCCGCGCAGACTTGGGGCAACTTGCTGGTGTGACGAGCAGAGTGTGACCAATCAGGATTTGATTTATTATGGCTCCCTTGAGCCAATGGGCTGACGAGCCTAGGACCTGCACCTGCGCGCCATGAGAGGTACTCTACCTGTTTTAATTACTTTTTGGCAGTCCACGCGGCACCCCTATACACTTACCTGCTCCCTGCTGACGAGAGGCAACTACCTCGAAACACGTGTCCAGGGATGGCTAATGCGACACATACTTTTTTCGTAAACACTGTGGCATAGGCGTACTCGCCGTCGCCACTTCATTGACCATAGTTCCTTGGGGCAACTTGCTGGTGTGACGAGCAGAGTGCGACCAATCAGGATTTGATTTATTACGGCTCCCTTGAGCCAACGGGCTGACGAGCCTTGGACCTACACCTGCGCGCCATGAGAGGTACTCTACCTGTTTTAATTACTTTTTGGCAGTCCACGCGGCACCCCTATACACTTACCTGCTCCCTGCTGACGAGAGGCAACTACCTCGAAACACGTGTCCAGGGATGGCTAATGCGACACATACTTTTTTCGTAAACACTGTGGCATAGGCGTACTCGCCGTCGCCACTTCATTGACCATAGTTCCTTGGGGCAGCTTGCTGGTGTGACGAGCAGAGTGCGACCAATCAGGATTTGATTTATTACGGCTCCCTTGAGCCAACGGGCTGACTAGCCTTGGATCTGCACCTGCGCGCCATGAGAGGTACTCTACCTGTTTTAATTACTTTTTGGCAGTCCACGCAGCACCCCTATACACTTACCTGCTTCCTGCTGACGAGAGGCAACTACCTCGAAAAACGTGTCCAGGGATGGCTAATGCGACACATACTTTTTTCGTAAGCACTGTGGCATAGGCGTACTCGCGGTCGCCACTTCATTGACCATAGTTCCTTGGGGCAACTTGCTGGTGTGACGAGCAGAGTGCGACCAATCAGGATTTGATTTATGTTTGTGTCTGATAGTAGCGACGGCCCAGCCAGAATAGCTGATGCCATTTCATCCGTGTATCCTAACCCTAGGGATTCACACGCAGTGAGTGATCCCAGTGAATTCATTCTGTGATGTGAGTAGAAGTATAAAATGGAGAGTAAAATATGTAGGCGATTACAAGCTCATTACAAGTTACCTTCATTACCACACTACCGCACTTCCGTAGTGAATAATGGGCAAAGGGCTCTGGGTACGCCCAGTGCAACATGAAGACATGCAGTTTGGGGCAACTTTGTGCAACATTGTGGGAGAACACTCTTTATTCGTAGCCATCCCTGTCTGTGGTTGATTCCTCGGAAGAACTCAACAGATTGGCTCCTCAACACAAAATGGTATAGCCACATGGAGAAAAGGAAATGTTGCCTGTTCCTTAAATCTTGTACCAAGAAATTTGTAGCCGTGCATTGACAGATTGTAGTTTAGGCAGAGAAACACAACAACATAGCTGACGTAGGGCAATCCACTTCTGCTATGTCCATCTCCATCCTGCACTGGAATGGGTGGCACAGGGAACTACCAGTGCCGATCGGATCATCACCTAATGATGATCCTGATTGGTACTTAAATATCAAAACCTACCTTCTCTATATATTTGGAAAGAGCCTTGACCTAGAACAATGAACTTCCAACGTTTTAATGTCTCACCCCCACCAAGTAAAGTTCTTTTATTAGAGTAAAAAAAAAGACAAACATGTTTCACAATTTATTCCATGAAATATATAATACTGCAAGCGAGCGTGCACTTCAGTGGTTGCTGAGGGCATGTCCTCTAACAATAAAGAAAAGTGGATATGCAGTAGTGTTTTGAGTTTTAGCAGAATAAATATATGCGCACTAAAACAAAGCAAGTGAGCAAAACAGTTCATATGGGATCTCTGGGTGGAGAGGCATATTAAAAGAGTAGCCAAAAGTAATATTCTGTGTTACTTTTCATGGTAAATTCCAATTGTGAAATGAAAAATATATTGTAATCCAAAATTAGTAAGGAACGTAAGAAGTATGACAGAAAATTGATGTTTTGCTTTTTAAAATTTCACATTATCATACCTAGCAGCCAATTGACCCTATGTCACATGTGACAGCATTTGCCAAGCCTTTTTATTAGCCAAACATACTTTGCATGCAAGGATTTTTGAGCCCATACTTAAGCGCTGATTATTATTGCCTTGGTAAAATAGATGTACGCTGTAACTCCTGTTAGTGTGACATGCAGATTTTATGCCTAGTTTTATGGGAAAACTCGAAGTAGGCGCTCTTTATTGCACTCTATACATTTTGAACCTTGTGATGTTGAATTCCATTGAGCGCAATAAAATGTCACCCTGCTTTGGGGCACTGGTAATTGGGGTCTTACCATGCTAAATGCAAAACTACAAGTCCGAAAATGCAAACGCTGTTGGCTAAAATACCAGCACTGGTTGAAAGTGTTGCACGAGACACGGGGGCGACATGAAAACTATGAACATTTTAAACATTTTAAACTTTGCAGTTATGTTCAGTTATCCTTTTTAAAAGCGCAGTCAAATATATGATTTCCAATATGCTGGGGTGGGGGGAGGGGGTGGGGGAAGAGGGGGTTGGGTTGCACACTTTTAGAGCTCACTCTGTCCCCCTTTCCTCTTTTTGGCGGGATTTAAAGCTTACCAGACACAGAACACTCCCCACCAGACACAGGTCACTGCTCACCAGGTACGGGACTTGCCTCACCTGACACAGGTCACTGCTCACCAGACAAAGGAGCCCACTTGCTAGACAAAGAACATCCCTCACCAGACTTGAGACTCTTCTCACCAGGCACAGGACACCACTCTTTAGACACAGAACACCCCTCAGCAGACTAAAGTCATCACTCACCAGACACAGGACTGTGCTTACTAGACACAGGACACCACTCACCAGACAGAGGAGCACACTCACAAGACAAAGAACACCCCCACCACACACAGGACTGTGCTCATCAGACACAGGACACCCCTCATCAGACACAGGACTGTGCTCATCAGACACAGGACACCCCTCACCAGACACAGGACTGTGCTCATCAGACACAGGACACCTCTCACCAGACAGAGGGCTGTGCTCATCAGACACAGGACACCCCTCACCAGACACAGGACTGTGCTCATCAGGCACAGGACACCCCTCACCAGACGCAGGAGTGCACTTACTAGACACAGGACACCACTCACCAGACGCAGGACTGCGCTTACTAGACACAGGACACCACTCACCAGACAGAGGAGCACACTCACAAGACAAAGAACACCCCCCACCACACACAGGACTGTGCTCATCCGACACAGGACACCCCTCACCAGACACAGGACTGTGCTCATCAGACACAGGACACCTCTCACCAGACACAGGACTGTGCTAATCAGACACAGGAAACCCCTCACCAGACACAGGACTGTGCTCTCTACTACTCTCTATTACTCACTCTCTACTACTCTCTACTACTCACACTCTACTACTCTCTAATAACTCTCTACTACTCACTGTCTACTACTCTCTCTCTCTATTCACTCTCTACTACTCACTCTCTACTACTTACTCTCTACTACTCATTTTCTACTACTCTCTCTCTACTACTCTCTACTACTCACTCTCTACTCACTCTCTACTGCTCTCTACTCTACTCTCTACTACTCTCTCTCCTACTCTCTACTACTCGCTCTCTACTCACTCTCTACTACTCACTCTCTACTACTCTCTCTACTACTCACTCTCTACTATTCACTCTCTACTACTCACTCTCTACTACCCTCTACTACTCACTCTCTACTACTCGCTACTCTACTACTCACTCTCTACTACTCTCTACTCTATTATTCACTCTCTACTACTCTCTACTCTCTCCTACTCACTCTCTACTCTCTACTACTCACTCTCTACTACTCACTCTCTAATGGTGAGGCGGCAGGCAGCAGCAATAAAAGAAGACCTGGCGTCCCTACTACTCACTCTCTACTACTCACTCTCTACTACTCTCTACTACTCACTCTCTACTACTCTCTACTACTCACTCTCTACGCTCTCTACTACTCTCTACTACTCACTCTCTACTACTCTCTCTCTACTAACTTTCTACTACTCTCTACTACTCTCTCTCTACTACTCACTCTCTAATGGCGAGGTGGCAGGCAGCAGCAATAAAAGAAGAACGGGCGTCCTTAATACTCACTTTCTACTACTCACTCTCTACTCTCTACTACTCTACTACTCACTCTCTACTACTCTCGCTACTCACGCTCTACTACTCTCTACTACTCTCTCTCTACTACTCACTCTCTACTACTCTCTACTACTCACTCTCTACTACTCATGCTCTACTACTCACTCTCTACTATTCTCTACTCTCTACCACTCTCTCTCTACTCACTCTCTACTACTCACTCTCTTCTACTCTACTACTCACTCTCACTCTCTACTACTCACTCTCTACTACTCACTTGCTACTACTCTCTACTCTCTACTACTCTCTCTACTACTCACTCTCTCCTACTATCTACTACTCACTCTCTACTACACTCTACTCTCTACTACTCACTCTCTACTACTCACTCTCTACTACTCGCTCTCTACTACTCTCTACTACTCTACTACTCACTCTCCACTACTCACTCTCTACTCACTCTCTACTACTCTCTACTCACTCTCTACTACTCTACTCGCTTTCTACTACTCACTCTCTACTACTCTACCACTCTCTACTACTCACTCTCTACTACTCTTTACTACTCACTCTACCTCTCACTCTCTACTACTCTCTACTACTCACTCTCTACTACTGTCTACACTCTACTCACTCTCGACTACTCTCTACTACTCACTCTCTACAACTCTCTACTACTCACTCTCTACTACTATCTCTCTTCTACTCTCTCTCTACTACTCTCTACTACTCCCTCTCTACTACTCTCTACTACTCTCTACTACTCACTCTCTATTACTCTCTACTCACTCTCTACTACTCACTCTCTACTCTCTACTCTTCTACCTCTCTACCTCTCTCTACCTCTCTCTCTACCTCTCTCTCTCTACCTCCCTATCTACTACTCTCTACCTCTCTACCTCTACCTCTCTACCTACCTCTACCTCTGTACGCGCACACATATGCACATATATATTTATATATATATATGCATATATATGCATATGCATTTATATATATGTATGTGTAAATATATATACATACAGATATAAACATATATATACATCTGCATATCTATATAAATACACATATAAATGCATGGATACATATACATATATGCATATAAATGCATGTTATGTACATGAAAGTTTGAAAAACACTAATAAAAAGCAAAGCTAAAAAAACACCTAATTACAAACAGAATTGCTTTAAAATTAAACGAGGACGAGACCTATTGCATTTTTAATGCTTGTTTTCACTTTTACCAATCCCAGGTGAGACGAAAATGTATGCAGAGCTTTTCTCTGCGACATAAATTTCCGCAAAAGTTACTATTTTCATGCACGTGGGGAAAACGTGAAACTTTGCAACTTCTTGAGGCTGCAAAGATGTTCTTTCACGTTATCCCCAAGGGGGGGGGGGGGGAATCAGACCCCGAGGGGCAAGGTTTTATAACTGCAACGCCAAATATCACAATGTCCTAGCGTGAGACTGTTGTCTAATGAAACATCGAACAAGAGTTTGTTAATAAGTTTGTAGAACAGAGTTTTTGCCACCAGAAGTATTACGGAAACTGCACTGGAGACCTTCCTATAAACAAACAATGGAATAGGCCCACAGAATTTGATCAACTAAATGTATTCACTTCATAAATATAACTTGGCTTTTGGTCCTCAGCGACAGATTACTGGTAAATCAGTTAAACACAGCAAGTCGGCCGGATCTAATCTCCCTATATTGTGCCATGCAAATAAATTAAACATTCATCGACGAGTGAAAAGCCAGTCGGAAGCGGTGCTGAACAATGCAAAGAAGGAAACCGGGTCACGGAATCTTCCTGCATCGCTGCAGGCAAGATGGTGGTGTGATAGAGTTACCATCACACCCCAAGTAAAGCAAAATACACCGACGAGAAGAAGACAGAGTCGAACATGATACACATGAGTACTGATCTTACAGGTAAAGTTAGTTCTCTGAGACTAGCATAGTAACTTATGTGAACAATACTCTGTGGACATTTTGTGCTGGAAACGTCTGTTTTTTAATTGTCACTGTGGATGTGGCAGAGGCTCCAGCACTTCACTTTCCATACAACACTACATCACTATAGCACTGATTTAGAGGCGGACGGTTACCGGATATCCGCCAAAAAATAGCTGTTGCCCCATCTAAGCTCCTCAGTGTTTTTCTGGCCTATGAACATGATGGAAGACAGCCTTCCTGATAGAAAAGTCTTTGAGGCCATCATTTCAATGAATAGATACTACCAAAAATGCTGCCATATTGACCGTAAATATAGGGTTGTCGGTCTGCCATCGAGACTTCATGAAAGACCACCATGTAAGTGCTGACTCTTCTCCAGAGTCTCGGGCGAATGAGTCAGGATTACAGCCAGGTAGCCTTGAATAAGGTTTGACTACAGGCATCCGTTCTTCCCCGCTGGACTCATGAGGCCCATTCATGGTCTCTAACATGATTTCTGAAATTTAAACAGACCCTTTAGGTGCTATTTAACTTTTAATTTTCACACTTTTTGTTCATTATTGTTAATTAGGAGTTCATATACCTTGAGGAGTGGAAACAGTTTCTCCTTTTTGGTCCTGTAGAAAAGCCTTGGGGTAAGGCTTGAAACTAGTTGACCAGGGAAATGGTGGGTCATATAACTGAAGCATTTCCTTACATCCCCAGATTTAGGATATCGACTAGGGGAGTGAATAAAGTTATTTTTTCCTACTAGTTTGATATTTTTGATCCTTTTCATATAAGTAACCCACTCCATGATTCCAACCAACAAAGGTGTATAGGAACATCCTTTTACAATGTGTTCCCGTGTCTTCGCAGGTAGCAGCATGCCCCTGTCGGTAGAAGGGCAGGGATGAACCCTATGATGAAGCATACCACCCTGGTGGGTGAGGGTTATTTAAAAGAACATTTCTTTTTCCCAGTCCTACAAAGAGGTTATGTCTCCCTTTCTTCAGCAGGAGGGACTCTTTTTTGGTTATTTGTTCTCCTGGAACGCCAATCAAGTGTCTTTGAGGTGCAGACAGAAAGCATGTACCTTGGATTCTAGAAATATATCCCTTTTTACAGTTCTTGCCATTAGTCAGGTAGCGCCCTGGGCAAAACCAAACTTGCATCCCCTCCTACTTGTCTTCTTTAATTATCTATACGTCCTAGGTCAGAGACCTGTCTGTAGATCGACGTCCTGGGCATGGGCGCAGCTCGCCCATGCTAAAGGCCAGTCCAGCCAGCTTACGGGTACATTTTCAACAGCCTCATATGGTAGCAGTATTTCTGAAGTGGTATTCGGGCATGGAGGAATTGCTAAGAATGGATTTGCTGCCACCGCCATCTTAAAATATGACAGACCTTCCGCTGCCAACGTGGTCGAGGTGTTATCTCTGTTGCACTAAAAGGTCCCTCAAAAACCTTTACATGAGGCAATATGTGCTTTAAATGGGGAAAATTCACAAACCTATATGCATGTGCTGCAAACATTTGGGCATATTTTAAGAACTACGGGAATCCCTGAATGCTGTGCTCGGAACAGGTTTTCACCTAGCTCCTATTTATAATTTGTCTTTGCTGTACTGTGGTGCAATGTGGTGGAGGCTGTCTTGTGCTATATGTACACCATTTCTTGTGACCAAGGGGGCAACAGATCGCCATAGAGGTAAGCGTACAATTAGGAGAAACCTGGCGTTGACAGATTAAGACATAACAACACAGAGAGTTGCAGTTAGACAGTAAAGTACAATTAAATATTTATTTATTCATTTTGAAAGTTTTATAGAGCGCGAACAAGACCCTTGCGGGTATCAGAGCGCTTAACAGTAAATAGAGTTTTTATACATAAATAAAAGGCAAATTGTAACATCTATACAAAAATATGTTGCACGAGCAAAGTGATCAGGTACATCGGGACGCTATCCCCTTGCGTCAGGAAACAGGAAGATGGAATGTCCAAATTGCTTAGATGGTCCCTTGTCCTAGTCCGGGTAATGGCAACGCTATAGAAGAACACCACAAATCTTTGGACCGTACTCAGGTGAATAAGGCCATGAGAAATGATTTTACTTCCTTTTTGAAGGAGACAATGGAGGGGTTAAGTCTGGTTTCGGGTGGTAAAGCATTCCAAATTCTTGGTGCCATCCCTGAGAAGGTACGGTTATATGTTTTTTTCTTGTTGAATCTCTGTGGTTTTAGTAATAAGTTTTCCGGACTTCTGGAAGATCTGAGCCCACCAGAGATCGTCAGTTTCTGTGTTAGATATCTGGGTGCTTTGTGGTGCATGGCTTTATGCGTCATACACGCAATCTTCAAATGAATTCTGGCTTCCAGGGGTAGCCAATTCAGGGATTTGAGGTCCGGTGAGATGTGTACATTTCTTTTAGAACCAGTGATGAGTCTCACTGCAGCATTGAATGAGGCTCTTAGTGGTGCCGTGGTTGTCTTGGGTAGGCCGCAAAGAGAGACGCTTCCATACTCCACTCTGGGGATAACAAGTGCTTGTACTGCTTGCTTAAAGTCCTTGATTGGCAGGAAGGGTTTCAACTTCCTCAGTGTGTTTATCTGGTAGTTTGCTCCCTTTGTAGCGTTGCTGATGTGTTTTTGCATATTGAGGTTACTGTCAAGAGTTCAATTCAATCAATTCAAATGATCTTTATTCGGATATATTTAAAAACATCCATAAAAGTACATACAAATTGCTTCAGACATTCCTGTACACAGCCAAATAAGTGCAAATATCAATGTGCAAATAGTGCAAAAATAGTTCTAAATCTAGCATGTTCGTTTAGTTCGCATCAGAAAGCTATAAAAGATGCGTCCGTTAAAATGCATAAAAAGTCATCCCATGAACAATAAAACAGATCTTAAGAAAACAGCATGTCTGAAAGTATATCCAATATACAAATATACAATGTGCAAGTAATAAAACAACCGGATACATTAATAAAAACGAATCTTATAAAACAGCATATCTAATAGTACACCCAATGTGCAAAAATACAATGTGCAAATAATGAACAGGCTGTCAGGCCAAGTTCATTGGGATAAATGAACAACCATTGTGCAAAACACAATATGTTGAGTGAGCAGAATAAGGAACACACTTCAAGTCGTATTCATTGAGGCACGCGAACGGACAGCAATTTGAAGAAAGCGACTAACTCTGTAAATTACATCGTCAGTACTTAGCATCCGTAAAACTCTAAAGGCCTCATTAAAATCCGTCAGGGCATTAGCTCTAAAATAGGGGATTAGAAAGTGTTTGGTATATTTTACATAGAAGCCACAAAACAGTGTGAAATGCAGCAAACTTTGCTTTCCACCCTGGTTACATGGGCAAGATTAATTTCCCAAATTATAGGTGTAACCTAAGGGGAAGCAGAGTAAATTTACCACGCTCCCATCCCTAAATCTAAACAGCAAACTCCGATTCCATCTGCCCAGTTTCTTACGCAGATAGCCTTGGGGCATATTAAATGGCCTAATACATGATACATGTAAGGGTATATACCCAAGAATTACTGGCTTTTTAAACTCAATTTTTTCTCTATTCACTCGATACAAATCAAATAAGGCCCTTTTCACTGTAGTCTTATGTGATGAGTCAATTGTTTCGGGTGCTGAGAAAAGATGCCCCATTTCTATGCTTAAAAGGCTCATCTGTACCGCATTAAGCCAGGGAATGTATTTAGCCCGCTCACTTTTTAAGCAATCTAAGATTATGTCACGGGTCAGTGAGGCGGCTGGGTTACGCCAGATTTTTAACAAAAACAAAGCGGGTCTAGATTTTATGAAGTCCTCTATATATGGGAGATTCAATTCTCTATGGCACACGTATGATGGTGCCGAGATAACCCCCCCAGGACCTTCCTACAGAATTTATTTTCTGCTATCTGAATGTTGGTGCAGCTCGAGTATCCCCACACCTCGGCACCATAGGTTCCTGTAGGGACGCACTGGGTTTTATAGATTTGTAGAAGTGGTAGAATGGCCTCAGTATGCTTTGGTTGGCGTAAAGTAATTATAGAGTTAATAGCTTTGCCCAGTTTGTTCCTCCCTCTGGCGACATGAGGTTGCCAGGATCCGAAATCGGAAAACAACAGGCCTAGGTAAGGGAAAGTGCTAGTGCTATTTAAAACATTGTTCCCTGACATAATATGGCGGATTTTATGTTTCTTTGGCCCACAAGACATTATATAAGATTTTTTTAAATTTGTACATAGGTCAAGGTCGGCCATATAAGAGACAAAGCCTGAAATTAAAGTGCGTAGTGCATTAGGTGTACGGCCTAATAGTACCGCGTCATCGGCATAAAGCAATACAGGGAGGGGATTGCCATTGACAAGCGGGACATCAGTGGTTGATTTATCCAAAGATGTGCTTAATTCATTTATATATAGGATAAAAAGCAGGGGGGCCAAGACACAACCTTGTCTAACCCCCCTGCCAATTAAAATCTCGCCCGAAATCTCACCATCGTTATTAATACGAACACAGGCTTTTAAATCACTGTGTAAATGAGCCAAGAATTGGACCAAGGGTTCATCCAAACCATATCTCAGCAAGGCTGTCCATAGGCGGGATCGGTTGACAAAATCAAAGGCAGAGCTTAGATCCATAAAACCTAGGTAAAGTGGGGATTTTTTTGCTATAATATATTTATCTAAAACTAAGTTTAGGTTCAAGCACTGCTCAACCGTCCCTACGTTGCTTCTAAAACCTAACTGACATGGGTGTAAAATTTTATTTTCTTCGGCCCAAGTGCTGATCTTATTAAAAATGACCCTGCCCAAGATCTTCAATGTATTGTCAATTAATGATATTGGGCGGTAACTGCCAGGGTCAAGTCTGTTCCCTTTTTTAAAAATAGGTACGATGGTGCTATTGGACCAGGAATCGGGCAATGCGGTAATGGATAGGTTATTAAAAATATTGCACAAGAGTGGGGACCATAGGTCAGGCTCTGATTTTATTAAGTCAATAGATACTCCATCGGGCCCTGGCGCTTTGTTTCCTGCGCTTTGAAGAATTGCATCCTCTACTTCCGTTATTGAAAAATGCGGAAACTTAAATAATTGACAGTTTTCAATGGGAGGAGTCGATGCCATGTAAATATTTGTAAAGTGCTTCACCCATACGTCCCCTGGTATGCTACAATTTATGGGAGTAATATTGGAGCCAAGTGATTTTAGGTTCTTGACCTCGCTCCAAAACCCAGCAACATCCTTTGTTGCTGCAGTTCGTACTAGTGATTCCCAATGAGTTTTTAAAAGCTCTTCGGATCGTATTCTTAAAGTACGTTTGTAGCTAGACCTCAGGGTCCTCACCAAAGACTGATCGGGTGGGTCAATTTTTAGGGCAGCTCTCAAATCTCTGTTTGCTCTAGAGCAGGAGTTATCAAACCATCTAGGGTTAGAATTAGTATTAATTAAAACTGGCTTAGATATCTCCTTCTTTATGGTCTTACACAGTTCCGTGAATGCTTCCACAATCGCATAGTCTGGGCAGTCGGAGGACAGGCAGGTGAATACTATTCCAGGATAGGATTTTACAACTCGGGCTAACACCCCCTTATTGTCAATCCCCTTCCAGACCACCCTAAGCTTGTCCGTCGACGCGACTAGGTTTTTTGCCCCTATTTCTATCCGTTTCACCTTATTGTAAGGAAGTTTGAGAGTGGATAGGATGGGGTAATGGTCGCTATGTATAGACCTAACTACTGTGGCCTCTAGTAAAAGGTCCACAAGCATAGGGGTCATGAATACATAGTCAATTGTGGAAGCACTCCCATGCCCAATATAAGTAGCCACGGGACAGTTATTTTCCATAGTATTTGCCTTTTCCATAACGTTAATTAAGTCCCTTGTGGCCAGAAGGTTGGATAATTCTTCACCTCTTTTACAGGGAGGAGTTTGACGGTGAATGTGTGCATTAAAGTCACCTCCTACACATATACCATCTAGTTTGCCACACCTTTGTCCTTCTACGATATCGTCAATAAAATTAAACAGCTTTATACAATTCATATTGGGATGTGTTTTAAAATCATTGTTATAAAAATTTATTAGACATATTCTAACACTACTAATATAAAGCAATGCCTGGAAATTTCTATTGTGTGTTTCCAGTGTTTCAATTTTGACATCTGCACCTATTTTGACCCATATTGATAAACCCCCGCTGGGTCTACCCATGGCAGGTGTTGGAACGATTTGATTAAAACAACTGAAACCTTCAAAAAGTAGAGGAATGGTGCACCAAGTTTCTTGAAACATCAAGATATCAAATTTAGAAACCCAGTCCACCCAGTCCCCGTTTTTAACTTTAGCATTTAAACCAGCTACATTCCAGCTTAGGATTACCAAGTCATTAGAGGATTGTACCGGGGTAAAAACATAGCTATTGCCCTTGGGCACCTTATCATCATTAGCAATCACTGTAGTTGGATCAGTGACTGGATCCCCTGCTAGGCCAAATGTATTAGAATGATTCCTGATTACTGAATCTGGCGAGATGGTTGATGGTCAGTCCAAAGTACCCAGATCAGACAGTGCGCTGTACCTATTATGTAGGGGGAGAGGTGAAAGAATGGGGCTGGGTGGTCTATGATATGGTCTATAAAAGTAGCCCAATGGCAGAGTAGTTATATCAGTAGGGGGGCAAAAACGCATGTTAATACTACCAAGGATAAATTTAACTGTAGAGGGATTTCTAAAATTGATGACAATGCAATCCCCTTCTATATTCTTGGGTAGTGGCCCAACCCAACTCACCCGCCGAGTGGTCAGAATTTCTCTCATAATATTGGGTCCTACCCCTTTGTGTTTGGTTAGCCAGTCTGTACACTTGTTGTTTAGCTGCATCCATGACTCGCTCTGTCCCTCCCTTAACTGAGGTACGCCTGCCAAGATTATTACATAGGGGCAGGCGTCGGGGGGCAAATGGAGGACAGGGCCAGAGTGCTTTGTTGGCCTTGTAGTAGTTGTTTGGCCCTTATCTAATGCAGTGTTAATAGGTACATTCCTCCCTGTAGCATACAGGGTGGGAACATCCTTTAAAGTATCGGTGGCTATAGTAATGTGGCATGTTGATTCTGTGACTGCGGTCAGGGTGTGCTGGGGATTTTTTGTAATGTGATTTCTCCCTTCATTGGCGCCTTTCGATACAGTGTTAACAATACTTGCTTTTCTGGAAGCATTTTGCCCCTCACTCAAAATGCCCTTATTTACGGTTTCTAAATCTTTCAAAAAGTGCTCACCCCTAATTAGGTCAAGACTAATAGACCCCTTCCTTTTAACATCTTCATTCTTTATCAAGGTTTCAATACGATCTAATCTTTTAAAAATATTATTAAACTGTTTGATCATTTGACATTCTAACTGTTTAAAAATGGTATCTACAATAGTATCCATAAAATTCGCATTGGATTTCATTGCAGTGATACTTTCACTAACCGGCTCCGTCTGTGTGCATATGCAATTTATACCATTACTGGGAGGAGTAATGTCCAGGAGATCTCCGGCCAATTGCGCTTGTTCAATCGTAACACTACTGCCCCCTGTTATTTTTTGCTTCCCTCTAGTCCACATGCTCTGTGGTGTCGGTTGGCCCTTATTGTACAGAGCTGGTTTCCTTTTATTAGTTGTGGATTTGGGAGGGCCTCTTTTCCTTTTTTCTCCTGCGGGTTTAGCTTTCGGGGATACATGAGGGATAGGGACATATTCAGTAGTATCGAGCTGGGAGTCAAGAATAATGGTATCACTTTCCTCCCCAGGAATAATAGATGGTAGGTGGAGCACATTGGACTTAGACACTGTAACAGTCGGCGATAAGGGTATGATGTGTTCTATGAGTCCCGGGGCTCGGGGTGTGCACGTGAGAGCTCCAATGACATCCGTCTCTCTGTGCTTGCAATTTCATTTGCAACCATATTGAAAGCATTGTCCAGCATACTTTCTAATGATAGAGGTGTACTCGGATGTGCCACGTCCGGTTTGCCAATACGATTAGCAGAGCGCTTCCCCCTGGTGGACATGTCGCTTCTCTCACCTGATTACAGCCTAGATGGGTGGCCCGACCGACCACTGTTGGCCTCAGAGGGCCCGCCCTTTGCCCGGGCTTAGCCCGGCATTGCCCGCGCGCGTCCCGCGACGCGGAGGAAGTGCCTGAGTTTTAAGCGCCTCCTGGCGCGGTAAACGCTGTTGGCGGGTTTCCGGCCACACAGGCTGCTGGGAATTGTAGTTGGTCCCCACTCTGCGGCCGCGTTGGTGTTGGCGGCGGCGGAGGACAGAGGAGCCAGCAGATCAAGGCACACAGGGCACACCAGGTAGGACACGCAGCGGGAGTCAGCAGCGCGCCCCCACGTCACCAAACGAGCAACCCCTGTCAAGAGTTATTCGCAGAGATTTCGCTGAGTCAACGATGATTGGTTGGACGTTGAGTGCCGTAAGGTGTTTTATCCAATCTTGCATTACAGGGACTTGGGAGGGTGGAGCTATAAGCAGGAATTCGGTTTTTAGGGCATTTAATTTGAGATGTTTTTTTTGCCAGCCATATCTGGGTATTACCAAGCGTTGTGTTGAGCAGTTTGATATCGTCTAAGGTTTGGATCTTGAGGTATAATTGAGTGTCGTCAGCGTACATGTCATATTGCACGTTAGAAGCTTGAAGAATTTCGGTGAGGGGTTCCATGAAGAGGTTAAACAAAGTCGGGGATAAAGAGGACCCTTGCGGTACTACTAATGTTACTGGGACGGGTTTAGACATGGTATTGTTGACCCTGAATTGTTGTGTTCGATTATGGAGAAATGAGGTAAACCAGTTAAACACTGAACCTGATAAACCCATTCTGTGCTTCAGAAGATCCAACAGGTTCTCGTGTTTGACCGTATCAAAAGCTGAGGATAGGTCTAGCAGGATGAGTAGGCATGATCCATTCTGATCCATGATTTGTAGTGCGTCATCAATTATATGTGTCATGGCTGATTCAGTACTGTGACCTGCTCGGAAGCCTGATTGGTATTTATTAAGCAGGTCAAAGTGGTCGATATGCCTTGTCAGTTGGAGGAGTACACATTTTTCCAGGAGTTTGGCCAATGTAGGGATGTTGGAAATAGGACGATAATTGTTTAGGTCCGCAGGGTCGGCCATGGGTTTCTTTAGAATGGGTGAGACCTGACCCACTTTGAGGGTGTCCGGAATGCAACCTTGTTGAAGTGAACTGTTTATGATCTTAGTCCAGAGAGGCAGAAGTAGTGGGGTAAGGTTTTTAACAGCGTTAACGGGTAGGGGATCGGAGAAGTGATTGGCAGGGTTCATGGCACCAAGTATTTTACATATGGCTTCTTCGTAGTATGTCGAAAAGGATGACCAGTCGGCATCATTTTTTAGGTTAGGCTGTGATGGGAAATGGTAAAGTGCAATTAGCCTTTCTGGGGGGGTCTTCGTGTGCGGTCCCGTGTGTAAGATTAGATCATTAAGGAGGTCAGTCTTGATATTATCTGTCTTCAGAGTGAAGAAGGCGGAGAATTCTTCACAATTGGGTTGCCGGCAATCTATGTGTTGTGGACGTTGAGGTGAGTCCTTAGATTGGGTTTTGATTAGTTCAAAGAGTTTTTTGGGACGATTTCTTGCCTGGTCTAGTTGGTGGCTGAAGAACTCTGCTTTAGTGCGCTTGATCTTTCTGAAATAAGCGTTTCTCTTTTTCCTTAGTGTATTTAGGTGATTGGCTGAAGGAGTTGACCTCCAAGTGTGTTCCGAAGCTTGGAGAGAGCATCTGTCTTCGTTGAGTATTCCTTTGTACCAAGGCTTGGAGTCCTTTATGGAGGCTCTCTTTAGTTGCATGGGGTCTACCTCATTTATTATCCTGGGCATGGAATTAAGGTAGTGATTGGTAAGGTCATGGACTTCTGAAGATCCCATGGGGGGCAGAAGTAGGTTGTAACTGGACGATGGAATTTTTTTGATGTCTCTTTTCCAAACTTTAGGTCTTGTGGATTGCACCGAGTTCAGTTTCACTATTTACTTGATAAAGAAGGTAATGATATGATGGTCTGACCAGTCACAAGGTTGGATCGAGTCTAGCTGAATGCAATCTCTTTTAGAGATTATTACTACCAGTATTGAGCCTTTGTCGTGTGTGGGGCTGTTGCAGATGTGGGTGAGGTCTAGGTCTTCTAGGAAATTTTTGAGGCTATTGACCACTGCATCCTTGTGGTCGTTCCAATGGAGATTGAAGTCGCCAAGGAATATTTGGGTATATTGGAGCCCGGTGTTTGTTGATACTATGTCCATGAAGTGAAGGCCAGGTTGTCACCTGGTGGATGATATATCGTGTGTAGGGAGCATAGTGGTTTGTCATTACTGGTGATGTTGAGGCATATGTATTCGCAGGACGGGAATACCGGTGCAATTGATCTGTTTACTGAGATACTGCTCATGTTTATACAGGCGATGCCTCCCCCTGTTTTATCAGTCCTATCTAGTCTGATGATGTCATAGTTAGGGGGTACTAGTATGTCCATGATAGGTGAGGAGGATTCATTTAGCCAGATTTCGGTAAGCAGTATCAGGTCCAGTTCTTGTGTGAGAATGAGGTCAGCTATATCCGCTGCGTGTCTAGCGGCCGATCTACAATTTAAGAGGATGCATTTGAGGCAGGGCGTAATGAGGGATGATGTAGGTTCTTGAATGAGGGGGACTCTTTTTAGGTTGTTGTCAATGATGCCTCTAATGTTATGTTTGATGGTCCTGTGTGGGTTGGGGGGGATAGTTGGGGTGGTCATAGAAGAGGGCGTGATAGGGTTCGTGAGGGCGGGTGCATATGAATGAAGTAGAGATAGTAGATCCCTCTCTGAAAGCAAATTGTTGCTTCATCGAGGGCAGGTAGAATTATTAATGGAGGGAACAGATTTCCAGCTAGGTAAGATCGGAATTGAGGTATTTGTTAGATGCATCAGGAGCCCGCTAGCTTTGGGCTGTCTTGTAGCTCTAGAGAACCATGGTTGTTTCGATATCAACTTAAATGCTTGGATTTCTTCTTTGATTTGATGTAGTGCGATCATGATCTCATCAAGTCTGGGGTCTGGAGTGTTTAAGAGTAGGGTTGTAGGCTGTGATGTGGATATGGCTGGGTGCGTTGTGGTTTGGTCGGGTTCGTGGTCTAGTGCAGAAATGGGTGGGGTGGGAGGAGGTGTAGTGGGTGCGAATGGATGATTAGGGGACATGGAAGGTTGAACTGTTGGCGTGGATGGCTGGGATGAGGGTGTAGGAGGTGTACTTGGGGCCAGAAGGGGCTCAGGTGGTGATGTGTCATCAGTGTGGTGATTGAGAGTCTTATTATGTTCTGACAATTGAACTGGGTGTGGTAGGCTGGACTTGCGGGCTATATGTGCGGGGAGTCTCAGTGGGAAGTGGAGATGGAGTGGCTGGAGTGTTAGGTATGGAGGGGAGGGTGTTGACAATTGGGGCAGCTGTGTTCGAGAATAAGGGGGATTGGATATCTGTTAGTGGTGCGTATGCTCCCGCGGTAGTGCTGGGTTGGAGTATTGAGAGAGGGTCAGGCGATATGGATGTTGCCTTTGAATCCAATGTGCCTAACGGTCGGTGTGATAACGGAGCAAGGTTGGGGGGAATGTTTGATAGGATGATGTGCTGCGTGTTGTAGTCAGGGGTAGTCTGGGTGGAAGTAGCATCTAATTCTGATGGAGGTAGTGGTGGGGCTGGTGGTGGGGCAGAGCTGTCGATGAGGTGAGATGCTGGGGTAACTGGTGTGGTGGTGGTGGGGATGGCCTGGGTGACAATTTGGAATTTCGAGACTTGATCTTTAATAATGGGGAAGATTCTATCCAGGAGGTTTAAATACGGTCAGTGGATTGCATGAGGATGGTGTCGTTATTGTAAATGGTGAAAGAGCTGGGAGGGGGAGATGTAAATAACTAGGCCGTGTGCGGATTTCCTAGTGGAGGAGATCGTAAATAAGGTAAGGAAGGCTTTCCTCCATTGCGCTCTTCGTTTCGTATGAAAAATGATATCGGTAGTAGTGTGCCCGTTGTGCATTGAGAAGTAGGGATCAGCGATGGGTGTTTCAGGATGTGTTTTTATGAGATTGTGTTTAAAGCGTTTGGCTGATTTTATTAATAGGTTGGGAGGGTAAATGATGGTGTAGGTATGTGAGCCTGTGAGTTCCATGATATGGCGCAGTTTGTGCGACGATAAGGGACTCAAAAAGTGTATAGGGCTTGTGTTGGGTCTGTGTTGTGAGTTAAGGCGGGATTGTGGAGGCAGGTGGCTGTGGGAGGGTGAGGTAAACAGCTGTGGAGGTATGTAGATTTGGGTCTGGGTGGGGAGAGGGTGTTAATTCTATAGCCCTAATGGAATTGACCATGGGCGTAAACTGCATGGAGAGATAGGGGGCAGGCTATGCAGAGTAAAGATTATAATAGGCTAAGGTTTACATAAAGAATCAGACCTGTAACACTTAGGTAGATCGGTCAATGTTCAAAGGATATGTGGTATACCCTTGAATTCGAGTCATTCTAAGATGGCCGCCTCCATTGACAGGGAGTCTTATGGCTATCTGTGCTGACCTGTGTCTATCTCTGTGGCATGTGAATTAGCTTGTTTCACTTTCCTTTCCTTTTTGTAGTTGATAGTCCTCTTTCAGTTGTTATGCTTAGGATGAAATTATTAGGACAGATGCGACCAGTGGCCGGAGGTGGACCCCTCGCCCTTGTTGTTTCAGTGGTCGGCCATTTTATGAGTCTGTGACCGAGGGGGATTGTCGGCTAGCTTAGTATACAGTTAAAAATAAAGATAAAAGATAAGAATAGAGGTAGAATGAGTGACCGTACTGTGAAGGCATCCCTGATGTCGTCGCTGCAGTAGATGTATACCCCGCCTGGTGGGACTGCGGGATCCCGCTGGGCCAGTCTTTGATTATCGTGGGGTTGTAACGGGGCTACTGTGGACTTATTCTATACCCCCAAACGAATCCAAATGCAAAATCAAGAATCCCATTTGTGTGCACTCATCGTTGTTGTGTGCTGAGCCTTGGGGCGGGGAAAGTACCGACTGCTTCCGTCGCGTACCGCAGACCAAGCAGTGCGGGAAGAAATGCGCTTTAACTGTGCCTTTGTAGAAGCGGTTAGAAAGGTTCTGCCTCCTCCAGTGCTGCCTGCCGTCAACCATGGGCACTCCCAGTTCCTTGGCCCGTGCAGACGGTGTGCGAATTAGCAGGTTCATGTATGGACGCTCCTGCAATCACGTTCCGAGCGGAGGTCCGGGGCTATGCTTCGGTGCTCTGCTTCCGCAATGATGTGTGCTGTAGGGGCCCACAACCGCAGCCTCCGGGGGCACAGCAGTCTTTTCTGGTCAGGTAGCCTCGTCCAGGGGTCCGGGGTTAACCTTATGTATCATACGCCCGACTGGCTCCTTCCTTCGTCGATGCGATCCAAGTCACGGCTCCTCCGGCTGCCATCAGCTTCGGCTACATCGTTGGGTGGATGAAAGGGCTCAGCCAATACGCCGACCGAGTCTCGTTGAAAACAGCTGGACACTCCACAGGCTGTCTCGGGGTAAGTGGCATTGTTTTGGACCCGATCCTTCTGAAAATAAGTCCGTACGATGATGAGTAAATCCTGTTACTGTGGTGTGTTCCGTTCCGTTCAGTTGTTGCCGCTAACCGGGATATTCCGATTTCGGGATCCCAAGCGCATGGAGCTCCTTCGGATGGCTCCTACCAGTCGGCCATCTTGAGTTACATTCATAAATATATATTTAAATACAACCACCATTCCCTAACTCAAATTAGCCATCTGGTGACTGTACGAAAATTGTTCTGCTAGGCATGAGAATGGCCACCTTGGGGTCAGTCATGCTGTGTACCCATGTTCCAGTTTATTCAATGCCTTCCCATAATTTCCTTATAAAACCCATTCATTTCACTCAAGTAAAAACTCTAGTGACCAAAGAAGTTAATTGTTTGCTCCAAAATAGAAAGAGCACTAGAGGTAACACAACTGAATCCCACAAGATTTGAAAGCAAATTGTTTCTAGTACAGAAAAACAATAAGATATACCTTCTAATCAGGCTCAAAATCTTCATTCAATTTGTTGTTTATAATCCTGTCAAGACGTAGACAATTATCCATCTGTGTAACACTCCTGGATGGCCTGAGTCGATCTCTCGGCTGCTATTCTAACTATTGCTATTCACACCAAATACAGAGAATTCTTACAGTACCTCTTGCCTTCGGTTCGGCCTCTTGTCAGTTCCATGATCCTTTATGAAAGTCATGAAAACGGTCATTTCAGTGTTGCGAGCTTAGGGTGACAGGCTTAAATTACAACAACAACAACAACAACTTTATTGTATGATTAATTAAAATCCTCTACAAAAGCGTAAGAAAATACAAGTTAGAAAAGGTTAAAATGCAATACATAACATCTAAAAAAAAAAGGGGGTTAAAATGCAAAGCTACTATAAGGTAACTTTACATATGTAACTTTGTGCAAAAAAGGTCCGATTAGAAACAACACATGAAGAATTTGACATGCGGGCACTGTTGCCAATAAGCCGTGTGGGTGCGCGCGCACTGAAGTCACCCCAAGCATGCAGTGTGCTGAATTTAGCGCCCACACAACAACATCTAATCCTGCAAGACCGTATTCATGTTAATTGCGGCACCCGTGTGCGCTGCAATTAACATGAATACTACCTCAAAGGGTCACAATCAGCCCCACAGCTGTGCACTGTTAAGAAAGGAAAAACAGTGTCTCCAACACAATGTGTGCTTTAACACAGGCTGTTATTAAAATCCAAACACAGATAGCCTTCTGATAAGTTTATTCCAACAGCACGGCAGTATGTCCTTCCAGGTGAAGGCTTCCCAAGTAACTGATTACACAGGCATACATAAACAATTCTAATACAGAACCTAGAATGCATTGTACATGCTAATCAAGCGCATGCCACCCAAACAAAGCGCATGCACTTAAAGCTATATACACAAACTATAACACATCTCCCTCATTAAGAGAAAGCAGAACGGTAAATAACATAAAATAAAAAAAACTGAAATAAAAAAACAAAACAAAATACAACTAGACATAATCGTTCAATTTTTTAGGAAAATACTTGACACGGTTGGAACATCTGGTTTTGTAACCAGCAGAAATATTTTCATCCAAAACTCTTGAATCCTCAGACAAACAACCTTTGTTATCATGACAGTGGTCTGTCCCTTTAGACAGGTTTGCAGGAAAAACACTTCGCATGTTGACAGGACACTTTGCTACCCTCCTAACATTCCAAACCTTGCCATCTTGAGTGGCAACAGAGTTCCTAAAAACTCTTTTAATCTGAATGGGTTTTCCAAATCTATTAGCTCCTTTACTGATTAAACCAGGTTTTAAGATTCTAACCCAATCACCAACTCTGAAAGATGGTACACGAGTTTTCCACTTTTTATCAAACCACTTACAAGTATTTTGTTGTTTGTTCTTTATTTTATAGGCTATATCCTTAACACACTCACTCCTGAAACTCTTTTTGACACACTTTTCTCGAAACCACCAAGGACAAATCTTAGATGCTGGTTCTCTTCCTTTTAACAACTTGAACGGGCTAACCTCAGTCGTGGTATGAGGAGTGATTCTATAGTACCATAACTTTCTCTAACTCTACTCAACCATTCCCCACCACATTTCACAGACTCAACAATGTAATCCTTCAAAACTCTGTTAAACCTTTCCACCTGACCATTTTCATGTGGCCCATAAAGAGAAGTAAACACATGCCTAATTCCACATTCTTTCACAAAATTCTTCATTTCCGAAGATGTAAATTGCACGCCGTTGTCAGTTACCAGATACGATGGACAACGTTCTCGTGCAAAAACTTCTCTTAAAAAATTTAAAACCACGTCAGTTGTAATTTTATTAACAAACTTTACTTCTGGCCACTTGGAATGGTAATCCACCAAAACCAAAGCAAATCTAAACTTCTCTGGAAGCATGTTAAAAGGGCCAGAAATATCAAACGCTAATTTCTGCCATGGTTCTTCTGGCCACTCAACCATTCTTAAAGGAAGAACTTTCACACTGAGCATCCTTTCACTTGAAACACAAAAATCACACTCCCTGACTACACGATCAATAAATTTGTCGACTCCTTGCCACCAAAAACAATTTCTAACAAAACGTTTCATGGAGGAAATCCCAGGATGTGTTTTATGAGCTATTTTAAGAATGACATCTTGCATACCTTTAGGGGGTATACATTTACAACTCTTAAAAAGAAACTCTCCTTCAAATTCCAATTCTCCCGCAACCTTAAACAACGGTAACAACTCAGGTCTAATCTGATGTTTCCTTGGCCATCCTTCCATAACATATTTTTTTATTTCTGACCAATCCTTATCCTTTTTAACACATTCATCCCACAATGTCTCAGTAATCTCCTGAAACTGTTCAGGCATAATGTCACTAATGTTGAGCACAAAATCTTTTTCTTTAACAACATGCACACCATTTTGGACACATGGTAATCTTGAAAGACAATCAGCTGTAACGTTTTTCTTCCCAGGTACATATTCCATTTTAAAATTATACTCTTGAAGTCTAGACGAAAGTCTAGCAATCCTAGCAGTAGAATTCCATCCTCCACCGGATGACAGGATGCTAACTAAAGGCTTGTGATCGGTTCTTAACGTGAACTTGCTACCCCATACATACAGCTTGAAATGCTCAATGGCCCAGACACAAGCAAGTAATTCCCTTTCGATCACAGCGTATTTCCTCTCTGTCTCGTTTAACGTTCTTGAAGCAAAAGCCACGTTCCACTCTTCCCTACCATGTTTCTGTGACAAAACCCCCCCAACTCCATAAAGACTTGCATCCACTGTGATGATGCAGTCTTTTCTTAAACAAAACGGTTTCAAAGTGGGAGCGCGAACTATATCATGTTTTATGTTTTCAAAAGCCTTCTGTTGACTGCTACTCCACATATAGTTTGTATTTTTTCTTAGTAACTCTCTCAAAGGTTCCATTTTTGATGCAAAATTATCTACAAATTTACTATAGTACTCACACATCCCCGCAAAGCTCAACAATTGTTCTTTGTTTGTAGGAGCTGGGGCATTAATGATGGCATCAACGTTAGATTGCTTTGGAACAACACCATCACCTGACAGAGTGTGTCCCAAATACTCTACAGACTTCCTGTATAACTTACACTTGTTTTCTTTGAGAGTAAGGCCATTCTTTTCTAACCTGCCACAAACCTCTTTGAGGTGTACATCATGTTCTTCTTCGTTCTTAGAAAAAACTAAAATGTCGTCTTGAAAACATTTAACATAATGATCAATGTCTCTAAACACTCTAAACATAACTCTTTGAAATACGGAAGCGGCAGATGCCAATCCAAAAGGCATCCTTGTGTAGCGATACAAACCCTGAGGAGTTATGAAAGCTGTCAAATTTTTAGACTCTTCAGATAAACTGATCTGATGGTACACAGACCTAAGATCTAATGTTGAGAACACTTTTGCCCCTTCCAACATTGACACGACCTCATTGATGTTGGGAAGTGGATGGCAGTCAATTACAATATTCGAGTTTAAAGCCCTCAGGTCCACACACACCCTCAAATTTTTATCTGCCTTGCGTACCAAAACTATGGGTGAAACCCATTCAGACGACTCAATTTCCTCGATAATACCTTCACTGGTAAGCTCTTTTAACATATCTCTGAGTTCATCCCGCACATTTATAGGTACACTTCTCAACTTTTGTATAACTGGTCGCGCATTCTCTTTTAGTATAATCTTATGTTCAAAATCCTTGAGTCTTCCCAAACCATCACTGAACACATTCCTGAACTTGTTGATCAAATTCTTCACTTTGCCATCAGCATCGAAAACCGCCACCTCTCCTTTTTGGAAACAATCCCCTAACATAACCGGATCTAAAGCTCGTGGATTTAACATGATACCCAGTTTCCACTGATCACGCCATCCTAGAACATTAACTCCCTTAACTTCGATGCACAATTTTATTTCTGCACCCCTTCCTTTAAAGTATAACGTGACACTGAAATACCCTTCCATATCGATCCTTGTTCCATCAAAGCTTTCTGCAATCACGTCACTGGCATGTAGTTTCATGCCTTTACACACTTCTTTTAGTTTTTCTTCAAAATATTCTTTTGAAATTATCGTCCATGGTGATCCTGAATCAGCCATGAGTTGTAATTGCACGTGTAACACTTCCACCGTACATTTGGGAGACTCCAATAACTCCCCCTCACTTACATTTCTGCCCAAAATGGACACTACAAAACCTCTCTCACACTCAGCACTAACTAAAGTTCCTTCACTTTCGACATCACTGTGACTCACTTCATTTCCACTGAGTGTCGATACTGTCCTAGGAATAGAATTTGACGAATTATTCCTTCTATTCTCTCTGCAAACACTGCTAAAATGACCAAACCTTCCACATTTCCTGCATTCTCTGTTAATAGCAGAACAACCTGTAAAAGACGCTATGTGCGTTTTACTCCCACATCTGAAACACACACACTGACCTCCAAAATTCCCATTACTTCTAAATGTATTACTACCACTATACCTGTTGATAACAACCCTTTTTTGGACAGCGTCTGGCTTGCTACCTCGCCCCTGAGTATAATTCTCTGTATGATTCTTTATAGCACATACCTCCTCTACAGTTTCATTCTTCTTAGTATTTTGTCTAACTGTTTGCATCCAGCTTTCAGACTGTTCTACAGCTTTTGCATTAGCTATAGCTTCAGATAAACTAGGATCACCCAAAACCCACAAGTTCTCTTGTATTTTTTTGTTCCTCACATGCACAATAATTTGGTCCCTAATCATCTCATCAGCCATCACTCCGAACTTGCAATGAACACATAAAGATCTCAAAGAGGTTAAAAAATCATCAAACGATTCATCCTCCTTCTGTGCCCTAGTGTAAAATTTAAATCTGTTCAAAGCAATGCTGGTGGTTGGCTTAAAACGCTTTTCCAGTCTTTGTAAAGCTTCGTTATACACATTCAAATTTTCTTCCCCTAACTGTGGTAAAACTTGTGGTAAAGCTCTGAAAATGTCTTGTCCTTCTGATCCTAAACAGTGCAATAAGATGCTTTTTTTCCTCTCTGCCCCCATACGTTCTCCGTCTATTGCCTTCATGTACGTCAGAAACTCCTCTTTCCACCTTGTCCATGGTAATGGTGGATCTCCCTTACTTTGTAAGAATTTTGCTGGTGGATCAAACTGCATTGTGTCTTATGTTCCGATAACCAGTTCCTCTCTGATGTTGATAGTACCTTTTTTCCCTTTTTGGACTGAAATTCAAATGCAACTGTATATTCCTGACTTCCACCGAGAAAGTAAGTCACTCAACTAAAAAATTGTATCAATATTTGCTTACACTCCCATTACACTGAGTGTATAAATAATAGAGCAAAATGATGAATTCACAGTTTAAAAAAAATTGTAGCACCAAATATCTTTTCCCTTTACAGTTTATAATGTAGATGCAACTTCCATAGCTGTGTTATCCAAACGACAAAGGCAAAAAAATATATGAACATCTGTTCCCCACCTTAGCTTGATAGCGCTGATCTTCCTTTCTTTATGCACCAAACTGCTTCATCGCGCTATTCGTTACGCGCCTTTCCGCTCTTGTTTCCCCTTTTGTGTACTGGTTGCTTAGCAACCCTTGGCTCCACTGTGTGTTGCACGTTTGACTGCGTGTTACGCTCTAACGCTTTGATGCTCCTCCTAACGCTGCCTCTTACGGCGCTCCACACGTCATCGAACGTCTTGACGAAGACGCCCGTCAAGATGACACACCTCGCAGCCTCCCCGAGCGCGCACCTTCCTTAGTTACCTCCTCCTCACGGTGCTAGGATACGGCCCACGCTCCAGGCTCCTTGGATACACGGTAAACTTGTTTACTTTTGAAAACGTATACTTCTCACTTTACAAATGAACGTCGCTCCCATCGGTAAATAACTTAGTGATCGTGAATTCTCCCATCTGGGTTTTCTTCTTTTCCTTCCTTTACTTGAATTCCTCGGTAACGATACAATATGTAATTCCACGACCACACGACCAAAAAAAAAAAATCCTTGCTCTTGTAGATTCTCAATCTCTCCGTCCCCGTGCTGCTACTGACAGGAGAGTATCCCAGCTCGTCGCCAATATTAAAATCCAAACACAGATAGCCTTCTGATAAGTTTATTCAAACAGCACGGCAGTATGTCCTTCCAGGTGAAGGCTTCCCAAGTAACTGATTACACAGGCATACATAAACAATTCTAATACAGAACCGAGAATGCATTGTACATGCTAATCAAGCACATGCCACCCAAACAAAGCGCATGCACTTAAAGCTATATACACAAACTATAACAGCTGTGTTGGAGACTCTGCTTTTCTTTTCTTGATTGTGCACAGCTACGGGGCCGATTGTGACCCTTTGTGTTAGTATTCATGTTAATTTCGGTGCCCCTGTGAGCTGCAATTAACATGAACGGTGCTGGACCCTGGATAAGGACGCACAGCCCGCCCTGGGCGAACTTCAGCGCTGCCCCTGGATGAATGCCCTCTCCCCGCCTGAAGACTGATTGGCTAGTGTTGAGAGACTCTGGACCGGACCTCTCGCAGGCAGGTAGGGGCCTTCTTTACTTGTCCCCAAGCCCCTCCCGGCCAGGGGTCTTTATCCTCCCACCGAGACCTCGCTGTCCGGTGGCGCCGCCAGCTGCATTGACCCAAAGCTCGTGGCCTGGAGGCCTGCGCACATCTGTTGTGCCAGAGGTCTGATAACCTCCGTTTCATGCACGCCTTACAGGTCCACGGGGTAGGGGGGGTGGTTTCAGTAGGACCCGGTGGCAGCTACTGACGTAACCAACCCAGGCATCCATGTGGGTGGGCACCACCCACGGTGCAAAGACACCCGAAATTAGGCAAGTGACGTCATATGACAAACACAGGTCGCAACGGACGTGACCTGCTCATCCTTTCCACGGAGATTCGCTCTCGATTTCACACAATATGCACACTTTATTTACACGTACAAGTTCCTCGTGGGTAAGGGCATCTAACAGCAGCAATGCGTGGTCAGTTGAAGACAAACGTCGCTCAAAAATGTTAAGCGATGACTGACCATTTTGGCGCCCGGTGGGAAGCGCCAATGCAAGGCTGGCATGTGGCTCCGTATCACCCGCCGGCATTGTCGTCGTAATTTAATGGGGAAAAGAGACGTCAAGTCCCAGATTGGAACGTGCTGTAAGCGTCAGATTGGTACAAGCTGCCACGCCGGGCATCCACCCCTGCCAACAGAGGGCGCGCTACCGGTGGGAGCGTAGGAACGAGGTAAATAATGTAAAGATGACAAACAGAAGCAACCAAAAAAATACCCTAACTCATGGGTGAAATGTAGGTAATACTACTACCCCTGACTAGAGAACCACGCATTGGCGCAGAACAAATTCAGATAAGTAATACATAAAACCCGGAGGCAAATCTCATGCGTCATCCTAAAGGCAAAGGTATCTAGGCACTATAAGACATCAGATCCCCTGCACTGCGGGCAGGTAAATTAGTGATTTTACAGATGACTGTTTTCAGTCGTTTGAAGACTGCGATTTAAATATTTGCAAAATAAAAGGGCATCCTGGCGATTTACAGTACATGTAAGTGTTATTGCCCTCTGTTCAGGGTATTAATTTCTATCAATTCCCCTCCCACAGCTGATGGCACATAAAAAAGAGGACGGCCAGGTAACAGTAGTTAACGTCAACTGCAAGTGGGCAATATATGGCTTTTAGGAGCACATCGCCAATAATCTCACCCAGCACAGGGCGCTAAGCATGTCCACACTCTATCGGATTCGTGTCCGTGACAATAAACCTAGAAAGCTGCACTTACTAGTGGTTACTGCCCGCATTCGAAGCCTCCCGATTGGCTAAGCGAAGACCTGCTTTACATACTGTGGGCTACATTCAAGCCACGGAACCCAGAGACTTGGAGGAGAATCTAGAACGTGCTGGACAGCAGGATTCACAGCTCCGGCCCAGACTGCAGTGTCAGCTGGACTCCCATCTGGCACCCGGAGCTGTGGGTCAGACGGGTTCACCCTCAGCATCTGGAGCCCAGAGCCCTGGAGCCATCTTCACAGGAAGGCACTTTCACAAGAACTACATAGCCTTAGCATGAGGGGCACCCATCGCCCAGCCCCCGGAGGTTCTTACCACAAGCACACGCTGCCTGCCCGAACCTGGCTCCCCTGCCTTCCTGTAATGGGGTTACTGTGGCTTTAGATCACCAGACGCTACTCTACGGAGGTTCGAGGCCAGCCCGGAACGGCAGGATAATGATAATAAAAAAGCATCCAAGTCTAGAAAAAGCTTGCAAAGGAACTAATATATATAAAAGTGCAGCGTGTGTGCGAGGTGGATGCGCAGGGGTTTAGCAGCTCAGTGGTGAGTGATGTGCTAGTGTAAGAAGCGGAGGACGTCCCCAGTGTGCCTCATATCAGACTTGCGTTGGAAGTTGGGGTGGGACAGGTGCTGCAGCATCAAAGGGCATAGAAGAGACTACATTTCTTAGGCGACACGGACAGCCTTAGAGAGAGCTGAACCTGGGTCTGGCCTGGCTCTAAGAGCCAGATCACGAGCCGAGCCATAAAATTTGTAACTCGGGTAACAAATGTGAGGAAAATGGTAGACTAGAAAATAGAAAAACATGGATTTTTCATCATATTAAAGTGTTTCAATGGCGAGTAAATGATTATTTCATGGAACTGAGTGATGTTAATTGAAAGTTATATTTTTTTTAACATGAAACATTCAAGAATACCGCTGTAGCTGTAAGATTTTGCCACAAATTGTCATGTTCGGGTGAGCTCCTTCTATAAATTGAACCACAGCCTGGCCCAATTGCTTTGTACTAGTCATCTTCAAGTGAATCCAGTGATCCCATGCCCAGCTGAACTAATTTCTGGGGACCGTTACATATTTTTCCTCAACAAACTTTCATCCAGAGCCACAGACAGAAAACAATGCACATCTTCTGAGCTAAGCTTTGAGGACCGGCACTTATTGTTTTACAAATTAAGCACTGTTTCCCGCAGTATTTGGCAATTGTTGAAATTGCCAAATGAAGATGAACGCTGCAGTCTACAGCAAGAAGATTCCATCTTTTCACAAAAATTCACTTTGAGAGGTTGACACAGCTGCACATGACCAGCTTTCGCGGGTGGCACCCAGTGCAACATTCTTTTTTTTCTAGTGCCCTCATCTCATAGCTCTCTTTTCCACAAGTTCACCCACTGCCACTCTCTAAGAGAGACCCTCTCTCATATATATTTCATTTATTTTATAGTACTTCTCATACCAATTTAGGATGTCGGATCACTTTACATCACACATATATTGCACAGACATGAAGGCTTATAAGTGTGTAAATCAGAGTACAGGAAATGTTACATAAAACAATGGGGATTACGGTGTAGGACTACCATGTAATTCATGCTAGCAGAATGTATGTTTTTAGAGTGTTTTGTCTAGAGAAGCGCAAACTCAGGATTCTCAGTCAGTCATATTCACTTTATTCGGTTAATAAAAACCATAAAACTACACTCCAAACATCTCCTACAACAATATTAAAACATATACAAGGGTCATATTAGAGTAATCTTAGGTACCAAAAAACTCAGCAAGAAAAAGGTCCTCAGCCTTTTGGTTGTTTAAAAACTCAGGATTTTGAAAGCACACGTCGTGTTTGAGACTCTGCATTTCTTTTGTTAATAGAACGCAGCTGCAGGGCTGATTGTGTGACTTTCAAAAGTATTCATGTGCAGCGCTGTGTACATGCATAACTGCTGCAGCGAATAGCATAAATACTTTCAAAAAGGCTCACTATCTGCCCCGCAGCCATGCTCCTATTAACAGGGATGGCACTTAACTTGTGTGAACGTCCCTCTTCCACACTACATGTTTTCCTGGATGTCACACATTTCACAAACTATCTCTGACGGGATATCCACACATTACTCCGTAGCTTGCACATGAAATTATAAATATGTTATGTAATTGTGTATATATGCGATCTTGTATAGGCTCCTAACATTTCCCCACCCTATGAACAGTGCTCGAGTTGAGGATCTTTAGTAAAATCGTATTACGGTACCACCATTGCAGTTCAGTGCTTTTCTGAACCCGAAGTGTACTTGCCTGTGTAACCAATTCATGTCTTGGCATGTGTATCTAAATTGAAAACCTGTTTTAAGACCATTCATGTGGTGCTGCATGTGTGGAAATGCACTGTCTTTTCACTTTTTTAAGCAAAAGTTTGGAGCGATATTTGATGCAGCATCCCCATGCATGGTCTGGTTCCTGGCGCACATAGTCTTGGTTGTAGCGCACAGAGACCTTACACTCCCGCAAACAGAGGAAAAACATAAGTGGGAACATTGCATGCGGGAGGTATGCAAAACTGCGCAGGGCATCCTGTTGCTAGTAAGAGTTAGTATAGACGGTAAAAGTATTAAAAGTGCTATACTAAGCAGTTGCAAGTGCCAGTGGTCCTTGAAACATAATTTATTCAACTGTCTCTACTCTGGCCGATCGTAATAACATTCCAGCAGCCGCATAAAACTTCCCAATTAGTGCCAGCTCCATCCTTACATGTTTTTACGCCGTAATGTACGAACATGGTTCTTAAATACATAAATATTTAGTCGCACCACTTACCTGCAACAATTTCTTTTGGGTTTATAGTGTGGACACTTTGTTTATTTTGGAGCGTGATGGTTACCGATGATGATAAGAGTGGGCAGAGCTGATGAGTACCAGTCAGCAGGCTCAATTGGTGTTGCGCACGTGAGGTGCCATCTCGTCTCTTTTCACATTTTTTCTTCACGTTTCTTTCATTAATCAACTGATTAGAGAAACATCCGGTGTATTTTACATGAGCTTTTACACCGCGAGGCTCATTGGAGAGACTGCTTTAAGTAAAGTTTTTATTAATTAAAAATTGAAGGTGGCGAATCTTTTGGTGACTACCTCAAAACTTGAAAATATGGGGAGTACAGAATAACCTAAGTGATAGGGTTTTGAACCACATTTTGTTTGACCAGTATACCTTCTAAAGACCTAGGCCTGTAGAGAAATATCTTAAATACAAGCGCCTTGGGGACAGCAAAGCTGGGCAACAGCAAATTACATGTTCTGCGGATTCTGTGTGGTGTTGGCACAGACTACAACCGGACCCACTTGACGACCAGATTTTCCAGTGGGCTCTATAGTCTTGTATGGGCAAAGTTAAGAGCCTCACCCTCATGACATTTTGTAGGGCTTGCCTTCCAAGACCTGCTTTTAAATAGGGTTGGCATACAGTAGTTTCATGTGAATTAATAAGACCTTCTGCACCCAGAACAGGTCTGATCCGTTCAAGGTCTTGTTGCCTCGAGATGTTCTTGCCACACTTTTTTAGCAGGTTCTTTAGACTACACTTTGTTAATGATATGTCTGTTGAGGGTTCGATTGATAGTCCCAGTGTTTTTTTGGCCATCAAGAAATACCTCGCCCAGCGACTGTTGTTATCTGTAAAGACTACCTGTAGCGCTGCCCTGATTGTGCCCGGACATGCATTAATCCAGTTGTGTTGAAATTTGACTATGTCTTTTTTGCATTCAATGTCCATTGCTGTGATGTTGAACTCTAGTCGGATCAGTGAGCGCCTAGTCGTGTATGGGAGCTTGAAGACTTTTCTATATGCCATTATGTATGGGCCCTCCAATTTTTTGGTCAACAAACCAGGGAAGACAAGGTGGCCATAGCTGAGTGTATACATTAGCTTGGCTTGCATTACTCGTCGGATCCCTTCCGTCGAGTGGCTTACAAGCTTGTGGTGTAATTTTCACAAGCTGTATGTTAGCTTAGCTGCTTTTGCCTCCAGTGCTTTAACCTGCAGTGCTGGTCTGCAGGTATCTGCAAATTGTACTCCCAGGTAGGTGTACTTATTAGTCGTGGTTATCCTTACAGGGCCCAACTGCCATACCAATGTTAGTTTTTTTAACCTGTGGCCAAAGATCAACACTTTTGTCTTAGATGCATTAGCTATAAGTTTGTTTTCCATGTTGTAATTATGAAGCGTCTCTCATGCCCTTTTCATGCCTATTCTTGTGTGATCCAGTAAGACGAGATCGTCCGCATACTGCATTATTGGCAGTCTGAGGTGGCCCAATTTTGGAGGAAAGATGTTAGTTTTTAACAGTGCTTCTCCCAGGTCTGCGGTGTATAGGTTAAACAGGGTGGGGGCGAGCACGCAACCCTGTTTTAGCCCCCTGTTCGTGAAGATCTTGGCAGTTGCACATGAGCAAGTGAGCTTAACTCGCACCCAGGTGCCAGTGTAGAGTGATAAGATGGCTGCAAGGAGTATTCTCGGTATACCCCACTTAGCCAATTTTGCCCACAGTATATTTCGATCAACACCATCAAAGGGGGCACTGTAGTCCACAAAACATGCATATAATGGAGGGGAGGTGGCCCCAGTTGCCTTGGTTGCCAGATATGAAAGTGCGATGGCATTGTCCACGGTCGACGAGTTCGGCCGAAAGCCAGTCTGGTATTGCGAGATTACGTGAATTTTCGTGATGCATGACTCTAGCTCTTTCAAGAGCATTTTAGCGAATGCCTTTCCTGCCACGTCCAGTAGTGCAATCAATCTATAGTTCCCCGGGTCAGAGGCATCCCCCTTTTTGTGAATGGGTTGTAGGATGGAGCCTTTCCATGAATCCGGATCTGCAGAAATATTATAGCAATGATTGAATAAGCCCTGAATGTGGGGTGCCCAGTATTCACGATCTTCCCTGAAAATATATCCAGGCAGCCCATTGGGCCCTGGCGCCACATCCTTCCTAATGCCCTGAAGGATAGTTAATATTTCCTTTTCTGTTTGGTAAGGATCCGCCACATTGCTCTCTTCATATTGGTTGTCTTCTGCCTTGACAATGCTTGCCATGGATATTTTTTGTTCAACGTATAGGCTGGTAGCATGAGCAGCCCAATTGTTAGCAGGTACAGCATTATGGGTATGGTGGTCCCCATTTAGACCATTGACATGTCTACAGAATTCCTTACTTTTGTTGGGTGCTAGTAATGCATAGATATTTCTCCATGTTTCCCCTATGCTAGTTTGTTTCAATTGCCAGGCAATTTTTTTATGCGATTTTCTTGCTGTCTTCAATAGTGATTCCGTCCGAGTGGACTTTTCCCTCCCGTGCTTTGTCTCTGCCGAGCGGCATCTCTTTTTGCTCTCAATGAAGATTTTGTTGTTGGTGAAGTTAAATTGCCCCAGTGAAATATGTTTGTAATTATAAGTAGGCTGCTTTCCTAAAGCCAAGGCATCAGATAACGAAGTCATGATTTCAGCCCAGCTGCTCTGTGGGCCAGTTATGCATGTGGTCTGCTTCCATTTATTATACTTTGCCCAGATTATGGGACCCCATTTGATGCGTTTTATTGAAGCTGTTTCATTTTGTAGAATGAGCATATTGCCTGCAGTTAGATGTTCCTCATGCATCATGCTGCTAGTGTTGACAAGAACAGAGATTGGTTGGTGATCACTACCAGGAGTGTGCAGTACCTTAAACTCTCCACATCTCCACAACAAGTTCTTACTCAGGAAGATGTAATCAAGCGTGGAGATGTTTTTAAATGTAGGTTGTGGGGTCGTTTTCAGCTGCCCTACGTTATTCGCAGACCCCAGATAAAATTCATTAATAAAGGCTTCCATAAGATTACGACTGCAATCCTCCTGATTTTGTTCAGGGCCACATAGGTCTCTTATGTTAAAATCCCCAGCGTTGATGCATTCATGTCCTGGGTTCTCGTGGAGATATTCTCTAATTAACCTAATGATCCTTTTTATTTGGATTGACATAAAGGTTAATTACTCCAAGTATGAACAGAGTGCCCTCTACTCCGAACCCATTTATAGTTATAATCTGGACATCTGGTGCGCCATTCCTCGATTTGTAGTTGCAGATTTAATTTTGCGAATATCGAGATCCCTCCACTTGGTCTTCCGAAGATATTTTTTTTGCAGGCCATTGTATGGATCGCCTGATAGCCTTTGATGTAATTGGCTGTTTCCATCCAAGTTTCCTGCAAACATAAACTGTCTCATGTCTTCAGTGATTCCATAGCTTCTTTATTGGTCAGGATCGACTTAAACCCTGCCACGTTCCAGCTTATTAGCCTGAACTTAGTGCTTATTGTTGCCATTTTAGTACCTCTATGTTTGTTTGTTTTAACCCTCCCTAATAGACCATGTTGTTGCAGTCCGTGCGAATTTGGTGTTTTCCTTATGCTAGGAATTTTCCCATTCCTTGGAGTGCAATGCAGAAGTAAGCCATGCCCAATCTTCTTGTTTGTCGACCTGGGGAACGCTCACCTCCTTGCAGTGTCTTATGTAGCTCAATTTTGATATCATTGTTAAATATTTGGCTTGAATTTGACTTGGTGCCCCTTAATGTACTACGTTGTGGGAGAGGCACCTCTTGGTTTTGTAGCCTCTGAAGTAACACTTGTGGGTACTTTTCAATTGGACAATTTTCTATCCGGATACCCCAGTCCTTAAGTGTGTCTGTTTCTGCCGTAATGTTTTGGATGTCTGACTTATTGAGCCACTTTGTTAGGGTCGACCCCTTATTCCCTATCCAAGCGTATTTTTCAAAGTGCACCGCTACGAGTTGGGCAGATGTTAGATAGGCCAGTGAGGGTATACAGAATGTTTGAACGATTTAGAATATCACCTGGGCCCCTTGTCTAAAATTCAGGGGTAAAAATCAACATGGACTCCACGTCTCCCAGAACATCTAGAGCTGCGACATTATCCATACCCTGGTAAATCGGTCCATGAGTTATTTGTGCTATGGGCCCTGTTTGGCCATTATTCCGGCAGGACTCAGCATTTGTTTCCTTTTCTGTATTAATATTAGGGTAACTAGGCTGCTCACGCATCTGGCTCCTTTGGCCAAGCGATGGAGTCTTCCTTGCTTGTGTTGTCTTCCTTATTTGTAGAAGAGCACTTGCTGTATTTTGGGCTTTGCATTGGCATTCCATATGTAGTTGATGGTTTTTCACTAAGTCGGGTTCCTTCTCTGTTGCTAATGTCAATAGCTCGATTTTATCTCCTGGTTGCTTTTTGATGAGCATCTGGCCCCTTGGTTCCTGATTTTCTTTCCCTCTCAATGGCTCTACTGTAAGGTCACAGCTTTCTGGTCCATTGGCTGTGTTGACAAAATTAGTATTCACCGCCTCAGCATATGTTTTTGCTTGTAGATTTAAGGGGGTTTGGATGTTGCAGGATAGTAAATTTTCCTTGTGTGGGCCTTACATTATAGCTTGGCCGACATTTTGTTTTAATACAGGATCAACGAAACATAACTATCGTAGAGCTGTTTTTGCAGAATCTAGGTTTTGTTTTCAGTCAAGCGAATACCTCATAACCCGATTTCATCTCGATCTCTTATTCTTTGGGTAAAGTGGGTTATGAACAGTGCAGGTATTGACACCAAGGGCCTGATTTAGTTTAGTTGACAGGGTACTTCATAGTGAATGTGACAAAGTACCATGTCGGCCAAACTGATGATACAGCCCCCTCATTTAGAGTCAGATGGGCTGTAAGTATTCCATTGATGGAGCTCCCTTTGAGTCTGTCAATAGAATACTTCCTCTGATGGACCGATATAGAAGGGGCTGGTAGTGGAAATACTTCAGACCGTTCCTGTGTAAAGGCTTTTTTCCTTGTGTGTCAATGCTATGAAAAACTTGGCAATAAGGGGCGGTAAAAAAAACATGACCCCACCACTTGGAGGAAACTCCCAGGGTGTGAGGGGCATTATTTTTTTATTTTTCAAAAACAAACTCCCACTTTAGGATTGTTGTTTTAAAAAACCAAATGTTTTAGAAATGTTTGACGAGAAGGCTGACATGGTTGACGTTGCAGTCCATCAAATATTTCCTATTTGACAGGAGCCTCCATGATGCCGGTTCCAGTCTGTTAGAAATTGACGTATTAATTGGTGCGGGTGACTACCCACCTCTAGGACTAATCATAACCCATATCAGGGTGAATCCTTAAAGTCACTAAATTAACCTGAGCTTGATCCCCTTGTATCTATGGCACAGAGCAGACAGGCTTAACTTAGGGCAATTTGCAAAGTATTTATGCAGTACCAAAACATTAATAAAGTCGAAATCCAGCATAACAAAATCCTAAACTAAAAAAAGAGTAGAATTTAATAAACAAAATTACACCAACATTACAAAAATCCAATAAGGGGAACCGGAGATATTAATTTTTAAGTAAGAATAGCGCCAATAAGCATAAAGTCTTATTGATAGTCAATGGTCATGGTAGTCCAGGACGTGGGCAGAATTTGACACTGACAGCGATAGAGCTCATGTCAAATACACCACCCAGGTTTGTCCTGGTCAAAGATTTGACCTTCTGACTTTAGTCATTTAAGTACCAATCTACCACAGGACTACACTTCTGAAGCACCCAGGAGCTTAGGGGAGGAACCTAGAGGCTCACTGGGCATCAGACATGGCCAAACAGTAGGGTCCAGTCCAGGTCCAGTTGCCACTGGTCAGCTGGGCAGTTGTAGGAAAAGGCATCTTGTGGCTTGTGTTCCTTTAGCTTTAATAAGTGGTCATCTATATCACCCTTAGGGTCCACTTTGTCCTTGGTACAAGAAAAAGCAGGTCCAGTCCATCAGGGCTCTTCTCAAGTTGCAGAGAGCAGTGCTCTTCTGATCTTCCTCAGGTCCAGGAGTGTTTTGATGGGGGTACCTGGAGATGTTATATTTATGCCTTGCATGCACTAGTGGGTAGGGAATCACTTCTGGCCATGCCCTAAACAACGGGGTCCAAATTCCTGGGGCCAAACCCAACCCACTTTGGGCATTTTCAAGATGGGCAACTATTTAGCCACACTATTTCTGGGGTTTGAGCACTGTGTGTGTACTACGGTTATCCTAGTATCCTCCCACATCTAACACTAAAATCCAGTTTGGGGGGGCTTTGAGCATCAAGATGGCGGTCACACTCAAGAGTGATCCGGACCCCTCTGTTATCTGCTGGATCATTTATGAAAGTGTGAACTGGGGAGAAGTAAACTGTGCTTGAAAGGCGTTCTGATGCCCAGCGGAGACGGCCACTGCAACAAACCTCAGCGGAGAGGTGACAAGATGGCGGTGGCCTAGCTGAAACCCGCGAGGCTCGCCGGCCGCAAGCTGAAGAGGGTGAAGGAGACGTGCCGGGTTTCCGGCAGCCTTCCCTGTAGTCCAAGCGAAGCAATGCTGGTGCTGCTGCGATCTCTGAAAGGTGCAGAGGAGCGAAGAGAGAGTGCATACTGGGCCTGCAAATTGAGAGAACACTCTTTGATGCACAATCGACAGTGGGCTCCCTTGAGGACTCTTATGCAGGCTTCGCTGAAATGGAAAGAGCGAGACAGCACCGAGCGTGGTCTACTGGCAGAGCCCTAGAAGGAGGAGGTGATGGGAATCCACAGTCGGTAGGGCTCACTAGTATCATACTCCAGCATAGCTGAATCCCTTCCCTCTCTCGCCCCCTCCGGTGGGGTGCAGAGGGTGCAGTCGGTCTGTGCTTCGGCAGTGGCACCAAAGGCTGACCCCCCCCCCCAAGGGCCTTCGGCGCAGCCGTGCCGGTGCTGTGGCAGAGGATGCAGTGACTGGCGAGACCTCACTTCAGATGGAGTCCCGACACAGGGAGACTGTCTACAGAGCAAGCGGACCCATGGGTGTGAAGGAGCCCACTGGTATAAACCCACGGCTCGCCTGCATGAGCCTTCATGAAGCGAACATCAGCAAAGGACACACAAGATGGTGGCGGCCTTGTAAGAACCCGTAGGTCCCGCTAAATGTAAGATGTGAGGGATCGAGAGAGAAGCATTGAGACACGGTGGTCCTCCCTGTGGACCGGGAGGCACAATGTAGAGGCGCCGCAGTGTCTGTGAAGTGCAGGGCCAGGAAGTAAGGGCTCGCGTTCGGCCTGCGGAACAGCAGGACTGTGGCCATAGTAGAGGTGGCGGCGGACCTCCCTGGAACGTCTCATATAACCTGAGCTGGCTCGGTACGCGAGAGACAGCGTCCAACACGTCCATAGGACAGCATCCTGATGGAAGAGGACAGTGCTTTGGGGTCACCAGATGATGGGAGGGGCCCGTGGCACTAGTAGGCGCCCATGGCACTAGTAGGGCCTGCTGCCACTGTCCTGATCTTCCCAATCCCCTCTCCCTCTGACTGTGGTAGTGGGGATTGATTACCGGGCCCTCCACATAGTCCGTACTGGTGGGGCTGATGAGGCAGAGGTGGCACCCAGTGGACTCATACCCCCAGCGGATGCCGGGCACAGGGCGCGGATTTGAAGAGGTCCTCTGATACAAGCCCACAGCAACACCGGACGGCTCTCCCTCATACCCCCTGCCCCATGCTGTATCAAGGACACGAGCCTTGCTGGCAGAATGGGAACACCCAACTATGTGTGAAAGGTAATTGCCCTTGTTGGTATTCGGAGTCTAATAACACCCCGACCTCGACCACGTCCTCACGCGGGCAGCAGAGATACAGACCAGCAGCCATACCGCACTATGGATCTCCTTAGGGGCTGCATCAGACATCGCAGGGTGATGGGGAGAGTTGGAGGGGACTACTGCGCTCCTGAGCACCCCTGAGGTACAGGAAATAGGGTCCCTGGGGCCCCATTGTGACGGCATCACTCCTGGATACTCCCTGGGTGGCTTGAAAATTGAATAGTGATACAGCCGTGGCTTTGCAAATTAAAGAGCCAAGATCTGATGACTCAGGCGAAGCAGTGAAGAAGACCTAGAAAATTGACTCTCTGACGACAATTACATACTGCAGATCCACGCCACCCCTTCAATGGGGAAGGACAAAGGTGCAAAACCACCCCGACCCAAACCCGCATGGCACAATATACCACATGCGGGGCTTGCCTCAGTGTAGCTGCACCGACCAAGACCCCTCTCCCAGAGGAAGATCTTGCCATGATCCTGCAGGCCATAAAGTCCTCACAGGACTCTGTGGAAACTAAAATAGGAGAGGTGCGTGTAGACATGGCCCTCATACGACTAGATCTCCGCAATGCCACTGCCTGTATTACAAAAGCTGAGTCTCGGCTATCAACAGTGGAAGACGATGTCCTACACCTGAAAGAGCAGGTCACGCAGCTATTGTCCCACACAAGTGACCTTCATAGGCATGTAGAAGACGCTGAAAATTTATCACGCCTGAACAATCTCCGCTTGGTGGGCATTCCCGAGGGGGCAGAGCCTGCGTAGGTAACCACCTTTGTAGAGGACTGGATCAAATCCTGCATGCCTCCAGACAACCACTCAGCATGGTTTGTCGTGCAAAGCGCCCACTGTGCTCTCACGCCCAGGCCACCACGCGGAGTCCCACACCAGCCAATCATCAACAAAATCCTTAATTTCAAGGACAGAGATGCCATCCTGCATGAGGCCCACACCCATTCTGCCTTGTCCTATCAAGGCACCAGAGAAATGATCTTCCCAGACTACACCAGGGAGGTGCAGGTGCAAACAAGATCCTACTATGCTGTTGAACAGAAACTGCGGGCTCTCAACCTCCAATGTAGACTCCTCTTTCCAGCTCAGGATGGTAATCCAGAATAGAATGCATTTTTTTTAAACTCTGGAGGCGGCAAGGACCTGGGTAACCGAGGATCATTTGCTCCAACCAAAGGTGGCCGCTCCTCCATCTGCCCCTCTGGCGCAGTCAGTAACAGCTAAAGACATTGGATCTCGCAGGAGACACACCCGATCCCGTAGGGGATGCAATGCAAGCAGAGTGGTCTCTAACTCACTCACTTGCACCCTCCCAAAATCAAATGGATCGCCTGAATCCCGGGACTCATCGAATCTCCCATGGAGCCTGAATGAGGCTGCTGGGTGGGCCGGAGGGAAGCCCCCTGCGTCTCTAGAAGCGAGATCAGAAGATACGGACCTCTTGCAAAGTCCAAATATTTAACTTAGATATGCAGTGTCACCAATACTCCTGCTCAGGAGGTTTGAAACTCCTGTCATGTGGAGGGGTCCACCATTCTGCTCCTGCATTAAACTAAGTGGTTTAATCTTGTTTGAGTTCACGTTACTTGGGCGACAGATGCTTCCTTTGGAGAAGTATAGCATGGGGGGCTGTTTTTCTTATAGTTTTTACTTTCAGCTGCAGCACTTGGCATGACATTCCCAATACGCCAGTGCTCCACCCTCAAGACAGAGCGGGGCCCCCCAAATAATCCCAGACCCTAAAAACTCAAGCGTGATAGATAGCCCATGCCAACCGCCCCCCGCGCCAGCGCTTACTCGACATGGCTGCACCGCACTATAAGGGTGAAACCCTACGGGTCCTCTCCTGGAATATCAACGGGCTCTTACATGAAGTGAAACCCACAGCGGTACTAAATATTCACAGAGATCTACCCCAGATGTCCATTTGATACAGGAGACACCTCTTATGGGAAAGCACTGCTCCTTGCTAGTGCGTCAAGGGTGTGACAGGGTCTGGCACTCGGGGTTCCCGGGGAGTGGCGATCCTCTTGCGATGCTCCCTTCCTTTCACAGCTGTCTGATCAATCAACGATCCTCAAGGCTGCTTCATGGCCCTTACGGGAACCCTATGAGAATGTACTGTCAATCTGGTATCGCTTTATGTGTCTCCAGTGACCCTTGAGCCCACCCTTCGTGCTACTGAAGATGTAATATCCTCTCTTCCCCCGGGTCTGACAGTGATTGGGGGGGACTTCACTGCAGTCTTCAACCCACCAAAGAGGCCATTGGGATACCCTCCTCCCACAGAAAGCTATGCACCAAGCGGCTAGTGGGCTGGACATCCAGACTAGGCCTATGCGATGTATGGCGAACATAGAATCCCAGGACACTCCAGTAGACCCACAGCTCCACAGCACACCACACCCACTCCGGCATTGATCTTTTGTTTTTGCCTGCCTCGGGGCCGTGCAGTCACCAATGTCCAAATTCTAGCTCGTGGCATATCTGATCACTCTCCCTTCATCCTCCATGTCGGCAGTCCTACAGGAACCCCACATCCTGTTTGGAGGCTTATCGCCTGATTCCTCCAGGACCATGACTGCAAGCGACTATTGGGGAAGAACTCACACAATATTTCCAGTCAATTTAGGGCACAGTACACTCCCAGAGTACAGTATGGGTGGCAAGCAAGGCCACAAACAGAGGCTATGCCAAGGGATATCTCAAACGCAAACGCTTGTCACAAGAAAGCTACCTTTCCCAACTAGAGGCCCAAGCCCTTCCCCTAGAGCAGAACACCGCTACTGCTTGGTCTGCTACGGGAAGAAATACGTCACATATAACGCTTGACTCAGCCAAGTTGATATGGAGTTCCTCTATGGCCGGAGTCTATGGCTAGGGCGATAAAAATGGTAAGCTGCTTCATTGGCTGGCCTCACAGCCCCTTACCAACTGAACAGTTCCGGAGATCCTAGACAGTCAGTGGCACACACACACCGCACCCCTGCCGCAGTAGATCAGGCTACTACATGTTGCTCTATGCTCAGATCGATCAGGGGCGCTAGACTCCAGCTCCCATTTCCTACACAGTGTACCCCTCCATAGGCTATTGGAACTAGAGGAACAACGCCTAGACCAACTTATCACAAGAATGAGATTGAGGATGCAATCTCGTTGATTGCAACTGGGAAGACACTTGGCCCGGACGGATTACCAGCGGAATATTATACGGCATTCTGGGAAACCCTGGTGCCATGTCTTCACACTCTATATGATGAGGTGGTAGAGAAAGGCATCTTCCCCCCAGAAATTGACATGGCTACGGTCATAGTCATTCCCAAAACACACCCCCATCAGCCTCCTTTTCGGACTACTGCCCGATCTCTCTCATTAATACCAAAGTCAAAATCTATGTAACTATCCTTGCCACACGTCTCTAACTGGTACTCAATAACCTCATACATTCTGACCAATGTGGCTTCATGTCGCATCACAGCAAGCGATATTGCCTGCAATGCCTACATGTGGCACTGGCTCACCGCCACCTCCTCCCCCCGTACCTAGCCTTGCTGCTAATCGACTTTGAGAAAGCCTTTGACATGGTTGATTGACTTTTACTTGGAAAGTGTGCTAGAGAAGGCAGGATTTGTTCCGCACTTCCAAAAAGTGGTACTGGTACTATATTCCAATCCGTCTGCTAGGGTCCTCATTAATGGGACACTCTTGAATGTCTTCTCTATCAGGAGAGGGCCGAGATAGGGCTGCCCTCTGTCTCCCCTCCTCTTTGCTATAGCAATAGAGCCGTTAGTCCGCCTCATCCACACTGACGCACAGATAGCAAGGATGGAAATGACAAGGACCACACGAGAATCGCATTGCCCTATATGCCGATGACGATCTACTCTTCCTGGCTGACCCGGCACGATCGGGTCCCCTGTGCCTCCATATCCTTCGGCTATTCGGAGAGGCATCAGGCTTGCGCCTGAATCCGGCCAAGTCAACTTTGGTGCCCCTCCATGTGTCGCGAGAATGTGTGGAGTGGCAGACAACTATCCCACTACGACACCTCACTTTTAAATATCTTGGCAACTGGGTGGCGCCCCTTCCGGAACTTACCTGGTCCCTCAACATTAACCATCTAATCAAACGCACAAAAGAGGACCTCCGCAGATGGCAATCCCTCCCTCTTAATCCCATTGGTAAGGTTGCTTTGTTTAAGATGGTGGTGCTTCCCCGGATTTTATACGTAATCCAGAACCTCCCACTCCAGTCCGCGGGTTAGACAGCATGATCACTGCATTTCTCTGGGGGAACTAGAGGCCATGCATAGCCCTCACCCATTGTCAGCAGGCCCCGTACGACGGGGTATGGGGATGACGAGCCTGTTCCTGTACTACATAGCCACCCGTCTCCTGGTGCTACATGACTGGTTTAAATGAGGATGGTCTGACCCGGCTTACCGGCTGGAGCTGGAGAACCTCTGGTTCTCCCGGATCAAGGCAATGCTCTTAGGGGCCCGGGTCCCTCACACTCTCCCGGCAGTGACTCAAGTGGCCCTACTTGCACGGTGCTCCGCGCTGTGGTGCACTCAATCGGAGGCTAAACTTACATTACAGACGCCCCTGTGGTATGGCACCTGACTTGGGGAGGTGGGGACACTGGAAGGGTTTCAGAAGTGGGAACTGATTGGGATTACGCACCTAGGGGATGTGTGGAAAGGGGAACATCTACATTCTTTTCAAGACCTGCAAAACACTTAGGGGCACATGCATCAACCAAACCAAAAGCGATTCCTTAATAGCGAGAAATAAGGAATCGCTATTAAGGAATCGCTTTTGTGCATGCATCAACAGATTCGGTAAATTTTAGCGATTCCTTAAAAATCGCTATATTTACCGAATAATCAATAGCGGGGCATGCAAACTCCGATTAGCTATTAGCGAGTTCGGTAATACCGAATTAGCTATTAGCTAATTCGGTATTAGCGAAATCGCAATTGACCGCGTCGCTCCGGGGACGTGCAGATGACATCACCAACCAGGAAATACTGCAGCCCCACCCTCATTGCCTCGACAGAGGAGCAAACAGGAGCTGTGAGTGAAGACTGCCTGTGCAGAGTGAAGCCACACCGACTGTGCAATTCGCAAAACCTATTTATCATGGAGAAGGAAGTACCATCCAGCGCTGAGTCAGCACGCAAGCGCAAGCGCAAGTTCTCTGACAGGGAGCTGGAGTACCTGATAGAGGGAGTCAGCAGCAAGCACGATCGCCTTTTCGGTAAGCTGTCCCTCAAGGTGCCTGAGCATGAGAAGCGGCGCATATGGCTGCGCATCCGGGAGAGGGTGAATGCAGTTGGTGTAACGCCCCGCAGCATCGACGACCTCAAGAAAAGGTGGTACGACCTGCGGAAGCGTGCCAAGGAGAGGATTGCGGAGAGGCTCCGGGAGGCGAGCAGGACCGGAGGCGGCCCTTCAATGGTACAAGCCAACACTGCCCTGGAGGAGCTGGTGGAAGGGACGATCGAGCGTGAAGCCGTCGTGGGAGTGACCCAGATGGACACGTCCGGCACAGCCACAAGTGCCCAAGGTAAGATGCATGGCTGTGCCCATACCCAGCATAGCGTAAATCCATTCCCATGCCCCCAGCAGGACCTGAGTGTGTATGCAGCTTTGGGCCACACAGTTTTACTCTTAACACTAGTGCATCATGGGAGTTGTAGTCTAGTCAGCCCAGTGTGCATGTACAGGCGTAAATACAATTACGGATCACCACATCAGTTGAACATGGATATAGACTGTTTATTTAGTGGATCACAGAGGGACATGTATGTGTACAACACTACGGAGGTGTAACTATCCCACTAACCATGCACTGTTTCACACACAGATGCATCTCCTGGGGAATCGGACGACAGCGGCCAGCTTATCATATCCGAGACACCGGTGGATTCCGACATGGAGACAGCGCAGGATGCGCATCCATCACCTTCACCTGCCACCCCACCACCACCAGCACCAGCACCACCAGCACCAGCACCACCAGCACCAGCACCAGCCACACCAGCACCTGCACCATCCACACCAGCTGCAGCAACAACAGCCACTAAAGCGCTGAGGCGCAGGTCCCAAGTAGCGCCCTTGCAGGTGATGGAAACACCCTCCACACAATTGGGACAAAGTCTGCGCACCATCACACCGCCTGCTGCACCACCTGGACGCGCCAGACTCCAACAGCGGCGCAGGGCTCGGCCAAGTTCTGTCTCCTCAGGCGACCTTGATCTCCCACACACTTCTGCCATCGAGGAGAGGATGCTGCGTGTACAGCGCCTGCAGGGACGACACATGACAACAATTAGCTCTAATATCGTGCGCCTTGCTCGGGAAATGCGTGCCATGACTGCGGCGGTTAGGGACATGACCACTGTGGTGGCAGAGGGCAATGGGCACCTCAGGGAGGACATCCATGAGCTCACCCGTGCCATGAGGGAGGGCCATGAGTGCGAGAGGAGGAGGCACCGTCAGCAATTGTTGCGGTCCGCGGCCTCTACAAAGGCTATCACACGTCTCAGCAACAGCACCGCAGTGTTGGCACGCCGCTCTGTGTCCTTGCAGGTGGACCTTGGGCACTTTTGCGGGTCTGTAGCAAAGGCACTAGGGCAGATGACCGCTGCTGTCGAACACCTACAGAGCGGCACATTCAGTGCTGGTGCATTGGGAGGGGAAGATGGCAGTGAGGCTGCCTCGAGTGTCAGCAGTGTGTCAGTGGCAGAGGCCAGCACCAGGCGCCGCAGTTCGCGGGCCTCCACGGGGACAGGCCGTGGTGAGGCGTCGGAGACACCTGAGCGGAGGCTTGGTGTACGTGGCAAGCGCCACTAGACAGAATTACAGGCCTACCTGACCGTGGTGGGGCAACCATGGTCCTCCCCTTCCTGAGTCTGCACAGCCGTGACTTTAACGCACATTTGTTTTAACTTTTTACATGTGGAGCATTATTTCCATTGCTTGTTTTGTTGCACATACCGCAGTGCTACTGTGCATTAAACAGTTGCACCCCCAACAAATTAGTTATGTATCATTCTCACCTGATTCAGAAATGATGTTGCATGATGTATGTCCGCCTCCTATGGCCCTCTGCTGTGTTAGGGATGTGTGCCTGTCGGTGTTGGGCGTGTGGTTGGTCATCCCGGTGGTCCTCATTCCTGTCCACCTCTATGGTTATCCTCGTTCTGGTCGCAATGTTGTGCAGCATTGCACATACAACAATAATCCGGCAGCAGGTTTCAGGTTTGTATAGCATGGCGCCGCCAGTCTTATGTAGGATTCGAAAGCGACTTCAGAATCCCAAATGTCCTCTCTATTACATTCCTAGTGCTTATGTGTGCTGCGTTGTAGCGTTGTTCCTGTGGGGTTGCTGGATTGATGTATGGGGTGAGTATAAATTCACGCAGGGCGTAAGCACTGTCACCTAGAAGATAGAAGCAAAGACTTAGCAATGGTGAAGTTCATACATGTGTGGTGTTCATGTTGGGAAGCGGAATTTGTACGTACCAAGCAGGAGTCCCTCTCCAAATTCTCCGTTGAGTAGACGCCTGTGGATTCCACTGTTGCGGAATATGTAGGAGTCGTGTGTGCTCCCTGGGAATTGTGCCACTAGGTCCGTTATGATGTGATTGGCATCGCACACAACCTGCACGTTGATTGAGTGGTATGTCTTGCGGTTACGGAATATGTACTCATTTGCTGCCGGTGGACATATGGCGATATGCGTACAGTCGATGCATCCAATTACATGGGGGAATTGTGCCACCTGGTAGAATGCCTGTTTGTTGCGGTCCAACTGCTGTGGGGTTGTGGGGAAGCTGATGTGGGTGTGTAGCATTGTCAGCATTGCATCTAGGAATTTCTTGAAGAAGCGTGAGAGTGCGCTTTGCGATACGCCTCCGGCTACCGCAATTACCCCCTGGAAACTTCCTGAGGCCAGTAGGTGCAGGCTGCATAGGACCTGGACGTGCGCAGGGATTGCATTGGTCCGGTGTGTCTGGTGCTGCAGTAATGGTTCCAGGTCTGCAATGAGGCGCATGATCATGGCACGATTGAGTCGATACTTCTCGTACACCTCGTCCTCATTCTGGCCGAGCAAGGTGATGCGCAGTCTGAAAACTCTCTCCTGGACCCTTCTCCTGCGCTGTCCTGCCGCATTGATACGCATCCTCCTTGCAAGCACGTAGAGAGCTGCCATTTTGTGGTAGCCAACAGGGTCTCCTTGGCCACATTTAAGGGTTTGGTGATTACCACAATCAGTTGCACCTGTAGAAACATTTTTTTTTATTCACATTTTTTTTTTAACTTTACCTCCAGGTTCTGATACCCCTTATTTAGCTCATGCAAAATAGCGATTTTTGGGATTTTCGGTATTTGCGACTGTTGTTGCATTGGGTAGCGATTCATTATTAGCCATTGGCACTTGCCGGGAGCTATTAGTGATTTCGGTGATTGCTAATTCGGTATTTAGCGATTCGGTATTATTGCATGTTGGTTAATTGCGATTCGGTATTTTACCGGATTTCATTTGGCGAATCGTTATTTGCTCACAGTTTGGGTTGATGCACTGGGATTCGTTTTTTTTTACTCGCTAACGGGTGTTTTTAGCGATTCGGTATTTTACCGACTGGATTTTGGCTTGATGCATGTGCCAGTTACTCGCTACACTTCACTCAATTCTATAAATATCTACAGCTCCAACATGCCATAACCCTTCACACCCCTGCAGGCACTACATTCCCAGAGTTAAGCCCGCTAGAAGCCAAAATTCTTATGGGTAATCTGAGTATGGGTGGAGTGTCTCAGATGTATTGTTCCCTGGTTAACAACTCCCCATCCACCTTAGACTATCTAAAAAAAAAGATGGGAGCAATGGCCGAGTCCTCTTGAGGAAAAGGATTGGAGAGATGCCCTGATGGCCCCCCGAGTAATCATCATCTCTGCTAGGCTCCGCCTGGTCCAAATATATTACGTCTGTATCAGGCTGGATTTCTTCCCACCCCCAGATGTAGTCTGGTCCTGCACCTCCCTCACCCAATATTGGACAGTAATAGCAACAGAATTGAGCACCACGCTGGGTTGGGAGGTCCCACTTAGGCCACTAGCCCTTATCCTGGGAGTCATGGAGGGGACAGACGGCTCTGTGCTGACAAAATGCTCTCGGGACGGCTACCATGGTGGCCAAATGGGACATTGCGGCCGCCTGGAAAGACATGCCCCCAACCATCTCTAAATGGAGCAAAGGAGTAGACTGGTGCACCATGCAAGAAAAATCAGTGTATGAGGCGAGAGGATGCCCCCTGCCAAGTATGATCGAATTTTGGGGCAAATGGGTGGGACTGGCGGACTAAAGACACTCTAGCGGGGTGTTGGCAACCTCAGGAATAACACTGCAGTCAATACAGTTATGTGAATAAAGAGTGACACCTGGGCAATCTGGAAAAAAAATGATTATAAAAAAATATCCAGTTTGGGGCCACCACTGTACTCAGAGACAGAAGTCTGGTAAGACATAGCAGATTTTCTAACAACCAGGCTGGATACTCAAGATTTTTTTTGGTGGCCTGTTTTTGCCCTTTGTAGTGCACCTCAAATGTATATGTATAAGCCCAGCAGACCCGTTAAGCAGGATTTGACACTCAAGGAGGATTTGCCACTATAATGACAAAATAAAGCCCAGTATGATTGGAGTCTGCCATGCTGGGGTGAGGACAAAATAAGGGTGATGTCTAGGTTATGCCTGTGACAGAGGAGGCCTCTTTGAAGTTAATCTAGCTCCTGGTCTCAACCCAACTAGTCATGCTATCAAGGGAATCAGCAACACCTCCCCACACCCAGTCCTTTGTTCTGTGCTCCAGGAGAAGTTTTCACACCTCTTCAAATGTTAAATACTGGCTACCAGAAGTAGGAGTGCAATTGGAAGGCTGGTGGATAACTCAAAGTTTGGCGGGCAGAGGTGCCTCAGGAAGGCCGAGGTATTGTGTTCCACCATCCGATGGTGTTAACTCTGCCTTCCAAACTCTAAATCAGGTCTAAAGTCTTTTGGAGCTCCTTCTAAAAAGAAGTTCTGTGGAATCGAATGGCTTTTGTGAAGGAACTAATCTTGAGGACATTCTCAGATCAGTAAATTCTATAGTAGTACCCGGAAGCGAGGATTATGCCTTCTTTCTTCATTTCATTCAATAGCAGCCATTAACTGAAACTCAACAACGACCAGACGTCATTTCTCATAACAACAAAACATGTCTGTCCAATCAGAAGCTACAGCCTCATCACAGTGAGTTGTCCATCCTCTCTTCCTCTTTCTTCACAGCTGCAGCCAAGTACAGATAGGTGTCGGGGCACCGATCCCCTTTGTTGTTTTTTATTGCCTTATTGTGTGTGTTTAACAGTGATTTCCTTACTAGAGGGGCTCGCAACTCTGATTGTTAACGGCCATAGGAGCGCTAAATCGCTCCATTCGTGGCCGGTATATATTATCAGTTTTCCCTCGTGTGAGGGCTCTAGGGCTGAGGCGTGCAGCAGTACGTTGGCCGCTACAGGGCACACTCCTCCAAAGCGTCTCAGCGGAGTGGAGTGCGCGTACGTTTCTGTCATTGCTGAGCGCCTCCATCCATGGGAGCAACAAATTTAGATTGCCCCTGCCACCCTAGAGCATTACACCCTGCGGGGTAAGATTGTTTTCGAAAGCAAGGTCTCCTGTAAGGCAGACTCCACTCAGGCTGCAACTCCAACAGTGCTCAAGTCAGTTTTATTGGAATAAGGGCAATTTGGTCTGTCTGACCATCTCCCGTCAAGGGTCTTGTGCCTTCAAGGCCTGATTTGACTGCTACGTATGCCTGTCACATACCCTCCTGATCATGCCTTCAAGGCCTGGTTTGCCTGCTACCTATGCCTGTCACATCTGAGAGCTAACCAGAAGCCCAGTCCCACCCCCTCCTTTCTGACTAAGGGTCCAATGAGGCTGGTTCAGGCGTTAATTCAGGGGTTTCCCCCTTTAACTATTATCCCTCTTACCTGATGAGTACACAGCTGTACTTCTCTACTACCCACCCCACCACATGGAGAAATAATGCGAGTACTATGAGGAGGAGCAAGACATCCAGTACTTTCCAGTCACAGAGGATTTCTCCAATGCAGTAGATGCCTCCAACATTAAGGCGGTCTTAGATGCAGTGGCCCCTCTAGAGAAGAAAATCATGGAAATGGCACCAAGGTGCCTACAATCCCTTGCACCAAGGGAAGAACTGCCTGGGCCCTCGGCCCCACAACCTTTAGGGCAAGCCACTGCGTCTCCCTCTGAGAACCCGAGAAAAATGCCCGCACGAGTCAGGGGTAGATATAGATGCCTTTGATAGGCGGAAAGGAGCCTTTTTTGGGGGCTATCCCCCTGCACTACAGGTGCTCACTCCCCCCTCGCAACCAGGTGGAGCACCCTCCCATTCTCGCCCCTCAAACGGATCGCTAAAGAGCTCCAGGGGATTTCAATCACAACTGATCTTGGGGTCTCTTCCTTCAGCAGGGTCTTGGGCCCTTGCAGAGGAACTCGCTGACACTCAGTTGGACCTATTAGATCCAGAGGACCTCATGCACCCCCGCTACTCTGAGTGGACCCCTTGAGACAAGGTGGCTAAATATGTAGCCAGTAGGTTCCACAATCTCCTTGATCAAGAAGTCAGAAACCGCCTTCAGGAGGAGTGCCCCGCCAGCCTTTGGAGGGGAAAGAGGCTGTCACACCAGAGATAGATGCTCGGATAGCCACTTTACTAGCCAAATACATCAAAGACCCTAAGAAGGATATTGACCACTCATGGCGGTCGTGCCAGGACAAGCTCCTGGACATCACAGGCCCACTTGTTAAAATATTTTTTTTTAAATTCTTTTTATTGAACACGCTCAGTAGACAGCATATTAACATTTTCAAAAACATGCACATAGGAGGTTACCTTACATGGGTTAGGCGTACATTTGACGGGATGAGATAAAACGTTGTTTGCCAATTTTAAAGGAGCCTCATTAAGGGGGTACTATTCTCTACACTTCTGGTGCCCCTCTCATGTCCACTTGGCTTTCCAGCACTCCCCTGTAAGCACGCCATGGGGCCCACACCTTTTCCCATTTCTTAATACAACCCCAGCTCTTATATACCATTTCTTCTGCTCTCTGGCACCAGTCGATGTCCCTCTCCCAGGACTTGTTAAAATATTTGACATGGCGGAGGATGCAAAAGCATCTGGGGCTTTAATTTCAACATGCCATCATATTTATAGGCAACGCTAACTGCACCATCTCTATGGAGAGGCGCAAGTCTTTATTAATTAAAATCAACACCAAGCTAGGGGAGTTAGCCATGTCAGAGGTGGGCCAGATGGCATAGGCTGGACTCTTTGGCAACCCGTTCGCCAAGGAGATAGGAACATTTGTTTCCACGTTTAATTCTTTGGACAATGCCCAGTCAACGGTCAAGCGCACTTTCATTGTGCGTGTTTTCAGTGTGGCCTCCATGGTAAGGAATGCTCGACTGGCTGTTCCTCCTATTCTGCTTCCAGCAATCCCAACATGGCCAATGGCAGGATTATGTAGCATTACAGAGGTTTCTACCCCACCAGGGGACGGACACATCACAGAGGTCATCGTAATGGACCCAGGGGTGGAGGCATAGTGAGTTTTTCTTTCACTTCTTGAAAGCGCTTGGGGGCCGACTGGTGCAGTTTATACACAACTGGCGGGATTTCACATTCGATGCCTGGGTGCTCCAAATGGTGCAAGGGTTCCATATAGAGCTCAACGTGTCTCCTTTTCAGCCCGTTACTCGCCTGCCCATACTTTTCTCCGGACGAGAGGCCACACTTATTCAGGGGGAGATTCAAGAGCTTCTGGACAGAGTGGGGATTTGTCCTTCCACTCCTCACCTATTGGGTTTCTCAGCAATCTCTTTCTGATCCAGAAATTGGATGGGGGTCAGCGCCCCGTGATCAATCTCTAGGAATTCAACAAGTAGCTGCTGTATCGCGGCTTCAAAATGTAGGGCATACTCAACCCTCGCGACCACCTTCGGCCCAGCAATTGGATAGTCTGCCCAGACCGCAAGAACCCTTATCTGACAGTCTCCATCTTTCCTTTCGGCCTGTCATCAGCTCCTTTGTGTTTCACCAAGGTTCTCAGACCAGCGATAGAACACTTGAGGGAGTACGGATGATCGTGTACCTGGATTATATGCTGCTGATGGACCAATGCCTGTTAGCTCTGTCCCACCACTTCCAGAGGGGGGTAGACCTTCTGCAATCCCTAGGGTTTGTTATGAATCGGGCAAAGTCATGCCTAGTTCCTTCACTGTCAATCACTATCCTGGGCTTTGTGATCGAGTCAATGGCATCAACACTGAGTCTTTTCTTCAGGAAGATGGCCAATATTTGACTCGAGATACGTAGGACGTTGGCAAAACCGAGAATTTCCCCCATCGCCAGATAGCCAGAGTGGTAGGCCTGTTGCTGTCCTCACTTCAGCTAATTTTTCCAGGCTCCCTACACCTTCGATCCCTCCAGCGGCTAAAGGCCTCTCACCTCCATTGTGGTCTCATGTACTTCCAGTGCGGCCCTCTTTCAGGCGAGGCCAAGGAGAAACTTCTATGGAACGGGCGAGTGATTTTCGGAACAGAGCTGGATCTCTTGATTGAGTCCGATGCCAGCGGTTCAGGTTGGGGAGCTCACTGTGAGGAATTCACCACCAGAGGCAGATGGTCTGCTGGAGAACATTCCCTACACATCAACTGCCTGGAGCTGATGGCGGGCTCCTTCGCAGTCAGATGTTGGACCATGGACTGTGTGCAATCTTGTGTCCTGTTGAAGATGGACAATACAGCGACAGTCCGTTATATCAACCATCTGGGGGGGCATGCGGTCCAAAGCCCTTTCGGACCTGGCAAAGAATTTTTGGGAATACTGTTTGACACACCATATCTCGGTGACGGCGGTACATCTTCTGGGGTCGGCCAATCAGGTGGCGGATTGGCAGTCTCGTCATCTGCGGAATTTGAGCTTGTGGAAGCTTCTCCTGGATATGTTCCAGGCCCTCGCCTCCCTTTGGGATCCGTTCACAATCAAACTGTTTGGATCCCGACTCGACCATCAACTTCCCCGTTACTTCAGCTGAAGACCAGATCCAGGAGCAGTAGTGACTGAAGTTTTTCCTCCAGGTTTGGTCGACAAAGCAGGATTATGCGTTTCCCCCATTTGCCATGATCATGCGTTTGACTACTCCGGCATGCAGACAGCAGGCGGATCTGGTGGTGATTACCCCAGCATGGAAGTCGCAAGTCTGGTTTCCAGTTCTGATGGAACTCTCTTGGACTTCTCCAATCCATCTACACCAGTATCCTCATCTCCCAAGCGATCCCTCCAGGAACCCTCATCCGATGGTGACCACCGGCAACCTCCAACTCATGCGGTGAGGATTACAGGTCACAATGGCATATCCCTGGCCTATTGCGATATACAGCGCTCCTCCTCTCTAAGGCCTGGGCAGATGATACATTCAAGAGGTATTGGTCAGCCTGGTCTCGGTGGATGGGTTGGTGACTGCAACGAAGTCTGTATCCCATGAGGGCAGACATTGTCCACATCCTAAATTTCCTGGCAACTTTGGCTATGGAGGGTCTGGCCTATAGGTCTGACAATACGTTCCGATCGGCAATCTCCACGTGTCACACTGTAGTTGTGGGTCTGCCGGTAGGGGAAAATCCTCTAGTTAAGAAATTGCTTCGTGGCATTAGACTGTCCCTTCCTCCAGGACTGAGATACTCGACCCTTTGGGACGTGAATAAGGTTTTGAATCTCTTGTCTACTTGGCTAAGCAATAGATAACTTTCCAAGAAGCAGTTGTCAGATAAACTGCCCACCCTTTTGTGTCTGATTTCCTGCAGGAGAGTTTTGGACATACAGGCCGTAGACATTTCCGGAAGGTCCTTTACTCCAGAAGGCGTCACTTTTCATGTTACTCGATGCACCAAATGTCACTCCCAAGTGATCTTGTACCCGGCCTTTCCAACAGTGCACAAGCTGTGCGTTGTCAAGTGCATTAAGGCTTACACAGCAATAACGGCGGAGCGTTGTCCCCACAGGGAGAGACAGCTTTTGATTGCATTGCGGTCTCCTCTCCAACCATCGCCAGGTGGGTATGATGGATCATGAAGGAAGGGCGGGCATTGATACCAAGAGCTTTGGTGCACATTCCGCACGTGTGTTTTGGTCGGATTGAGACGACAGGCCAAACACACATGAGCACTTAGGGAGCGGAGTGCACATATCACTCCTCCTCCCACTCCCATGCCTAGGTCCCACCCCTACCTACAGCACTGGCTCAGAGCTGGCAAATGTGAAATGAAACGATGCAAGAACATCATTTTATTTTACATTTGCTGGCTCTGAGCAAGGCAGTGAGTTGACGCCCCTCTGCCATTGTGGATGTGCCGCCACTGCCCTGTAGCACCTGCCAGAATTACACACTGATTTGGGACTCTGCTGGTTGGCACCAATGGAACATTCCACCAATGCTTCAACCATTTTGCATCATTGAAAAATTATCCATAGAGGTTTGGCTGAAAATTACGAACAGCCATACAGAATGACATCCTTTTTATCTGAATGTACATTTTCTCCCTGGATGCGAGAACCCTCCTGGCATATCCATCCACATGATTGTCCTCGTCTGCTTTCCACTGGTACAGCATCACTACCAGACCAAAAAGGCTATTGGCAAATGACAGTGTTGCACTGTCAGGGTCAAATTAGGTTATGGTTGTCTCTGATTTTAGCATGTACTTAATGTCCACAATCGTCTCTTATTGTTCAACGCCCCACTAACTTTCCATACCAACCTTCAATAATTTGCTCAGTGAGTCCGAGCATTTTTCGAAATCATTGATGAAAGCGCCACAGATGGTGGATTAGACAAAAACTTCTGATCAACAGGCAGACGCTATTTCAGACACCGTCTTCACGAATTTGAGTTTCACTGGTTGTGCTTGTGTTCATTCTACAATGAACACACAGCTAAAGGGATCTAGTTCTGTTTTGAGACATTCAAATTTTCACTGGCTAAGGGCGATACCTCAATTCATCTACCTCTGGAGGACCACTCTATGTCCATTATTGAGTTTATGTACATTTTCAGAAAAAAAAGGAATGTCGCTCATGAGGTTTATCACACCTGCCATGCCTGCTAGCTCTTTTGAGATAGTGTTTTGAAAAACGTCTGCTGTTCTTGGCATGCCAAAACCCAGATGTCTATCTCTAAAAACTTCATGTGAGTTGAAAATGTAGTAAAGTAGCTTGGCATCAATCTCAAGCTGGTGGTTGTCTATTTTAAGATCATAGTTTCCTAATAAGAAAGTCCTAATCGTGGGAGCAATGGTGTAATCAAGCAATCGGTCTCTCCCGCTCCCTCTCTTCACCTTTAGTCAGATGGATGTCCAAACAAATGTGTGCCTCTTAGATTTCTTGGACTTTGGTGCGACAACTGTTGGGTACACCCATGAAGTGGGCCCCTCTATTTTGTCTCACATCCTATCACACTCAAACTAAAGTAATTCTTGTTCAGTCTTTATTCTGGTATGTCCCTTTGCCAGATTCTGAATGGTTTCATAATTTCATTGATGTGAATGTCTGCCTGTCAGCCTTTTAGTTTGCCAATACCATTCAACAAGGTGAAAACGTCTTTCAATATTGTTTCTATGCCATTGATAACCTCATTGCACTAGACTCAACTCCACAGGTGTTTTACAGCTTACAAGGATATCTAAACCCATTCATGTGACATAGAATATCACATTGGTTTTGGCAGCACTGTGGGAGGGAAGGATGGAAATATGGCTTTGGAGACTTGGTTGTTTGGCAAATTATGCCTTTTATTTGGGTGTTTAGATATCGTTATAAGTCAATAATATAAACACAATTTCAGAAGGTAAAGAGCGAGAACTGTGGCTTCTTCTTCTTGACAGGCATAGTAATGGTTTCCTTTTTCTCTACAGGTTCCTTGAGGGGTAGTGCTGCCGCCACTCTCCTCCAAAATAAACAGGGACAATGAGGTGAGTACGGTACTTTATTCCACTACTGTTTTCTCCCATCACCAGACCACCTAAGGTGTAGGAATATAACCCTCTGTGTCTCCTTTCTCCCTTGTAGGCACATCGTGGTGGATGGGAGGGAGTGCCCACGGTTATTAACACGTTCACAGGTGAGGGCAAAAAAGAAAAGGTAGTGAAGGAATTACAGAGAAAATAAAACATGAAAACATTTAAGTTTCAGATCTCTCAGTTCTGGTGCCCAACTTAATGGAGACTATTTTTATTATACTCCCCCTACTCGTATACTAGCGCTTTCAAACGACGTGCGTAAGCCTCCAGTTTTTTTCTCCTCTTCATGCAGGTGCACCCACAATGAAACTCCCGCACTCACTGCACAAGCTAGAGCTCTCCTGAGCTTTGGCGGGCTGCAACGGCATATCTAGTGGCATCCACCATTTGGTGTTGAATCACACCTCAGGCCACTCGTCTGCCTTTCTGCAGCCCGGCAGATTCTCCTCCTCCTCCGTGGCGCTGACCCAGGGCTTCTTCTCCGCTGTCCCATTGTTTTGCAGGGCTCCCCCCTCTTTCTCCTCCGTGCCGATCTCTCTCTCTCTCTCTACGTCTCTCTCTTTCTCCTGTATGTCGGCATCTCTTTCCCCTTCCTCCTTTCTGGGCCAATTGGCCACTTTTTCAATTCTGCTGGCCCCGTCCCTCTCCTCCTGCTGAAAAATGTCCTCCGTTACAGTCGGGTTTTCTATTGTCCCTGCCCACCACTTTTCCCTTGACTGTACTTCTACTCTTTCCAGGCCCCGTTGTTCTGCAGGATGATGGCGTAGAGAAGGTAGACATCGGACCTGTTGGACAGGTAAGAAGACCAGCCGGGAGGGGGGCTTATTACAAGGACCATGTGACACAGTGGAGCAAAAAACACTAAGCAACTGAATAGAAAGTGTGGCCCCCCCAATGGTATTTTCTTGGATTGGCTGGTTGAAGTTTGGGTTTGGATTTCGGTAGATGAAGCACTCGTTTCTATTTTAGTACACAGTCCTGTACCACCTAACACTCCTCAGTTGGATTGGCTGTTGCTAATCTTTCCACTAGACTATCAGGAACCTCTCTTCCTTGTATTCCGCTGTAGACTTATTCTTCAATTTCCCAGTGAGGTTTTCTATCAATGGGACTTCCAGAAAATCCACGGAGTTCCTCTGAGATGTGTTGCACATACAAGCAATACGTTCAAACAAATTAGTTTAAAAAGTTAGTATAAGATACACAAAGTTAAATTTTTTAAAAACTGAGTCCAATTTTGTTAACCTATCCTCACTTAAAAATAGTATTATCCTCTGCAAATCTTTTTCTGGTGGATTTTATGCTTTAAATATTGTGTAGTAGAGGACAAAAGTGAGCACTTTCTGAGAAGTAGTAGTACTCTTTTCTGATCCAATAGAATAAGTGAAGATATTTAGAGCCTGAGAGTATTTGCCAATGTGAAACACTTGATACAGACTTGCATGGACGGCATCCAGAGACACATCCTATTTTGGTGTAGTGCAAAGCAGGTTTAAACACTGAAATTGATTTTTTTGTAAAACATTTTTATTGGCATTTATAAACAATAATACACGCAGGCACAGGCGGTGTCGCCATTATCATAGAGACTTACATATCAGGAGCGCCCTAAACACTGAAATTGATATTAACTTTGTGTTGGGTTCTGTTCTAGAACTCAGGGAAGGTGCTGGTGCCACCTTGATGTGTTGTCACGGTGGAACCTGGAATGTGATAGATGTGTCAGTTGCTGGCTGTGGCCTGTTCTGTCAGATCGCTGTTACTTTCAAGAAGAGTAAAAACCTACAAACCTCCTCTGCGGCCTCCTGAACTTTTTTTGTGGCGACGAGCAGTCAAGAACCCCATGACTGGCAGTACAGGCGATTCTCCGCAGCCACTTTTCCACCCTTGGACTTCAGGTGGCTCCAAATAAGCTCGGTGTGCACAACGGATTGTGCAATGTTGACTGCTGAGTTACGCTGGCTCAGGGTCTCCTTCAGTAAGGCTAGCGCTTTATCTGCATTTTGAAATTGGGCACCGGAACTGTAGGTAAAACCAGCGATGTGTCCCTGAGAACGCTCTTCCAACGTGTTGCCATGCAACCTGCCCACGCCACTGTTTCCTTACTCTCTGGACTCCAGACATGCGTACCCTTCGTCATCAGCTTCTCGTGCTGATCGTCATTTCTGTCTTCTTAGTTACCTGGCAACAAGCAGCAGGCTTTGTTTATTAAAGGTTTATACTGCACCGCTACTTTCAACCGTAGTGACAGGCACACCTTTCCTGCAGTATTATCAGCCGCATCTTCGTCAGGTGCTTGGCCTGCACCCACTGTAACAGGCACACCCTCTCTGAATATACTTCTAGTTTTTGAGTTCTGCAGAACCTGCATTATTTATTAAAGGGATACTCTGCATCCGCACCTCACAACCACTGTGACAGGCACACTTTTTCTGCAGAATCTCCAGCCACATTTTTCCAAGTGAATGGCCACATCATCGCTGCATGTTCTACGGCAGTTTTGGAGGACATCTTAGGATAGCTGCAGTCATGCGCATTGTCATTAAATCCTAAAGTCTAAAGCCTGCACTCATGGATACAGACTTTCGCTGCAGTAAAGCTATACAGTTTCCAACTGCGGTGACAGGCACACCACTTCTGTTTTCCAACTACAGTTAGTTCTGGGACATTTTAGATCAGAACTGTGCTAGTAAATATTGTTGGCACATATCTCTATTTGTAGTCTGCATAACTGCAACATTGTATTTGATTGCCGTGACTCTGTTTAATTTGGTTGTATCCATCGTGAAGTGCTTGTCATTTGCCAGGGTTGGTTTTGTTAGTTTGGTTTTTCTCCTTCTTGATTCAACAAGAAGTTTTACCTCCACTTCCTTTTTTATCTTCTCCGGGTCTTCCTCCAGTTAAATGGGAGTTATCGTTAGAAGGTTTTGAAACTCATTTAGACAAAACTGATGGCGAGGATTTTTCTCAGAAGAAAAAATTTGCCTTATTGCAACACTCTCTAAGCACTGAGGGTAGGAAAGTTTATAAGCATTTAACTGTGGTTGTTGTGTGTAACGAAGATAAAGTAGTTGTGTTAGAAATGGGATTTCTGGCTAGCTGAGACTTGCGCCAAAGCGAGGCAGAAACCACCACTCTAGTCAGGATAAGGGAGGTACACGTCTAAAATAACCCCTGCTCACCCCCTTGGTAGCTTGACACAAGCAGCCAGGCTTATCCTAGAGGCAGTGTGTAAAGCATTTGCACATAACCAACAGTAATACAGCGTACACACTACAAAAGGACACCACACCAGTTTAGAAAAATATCCAATATTTTTATATAATTAAAATAAGACCAAAAACGATTAAAAAAACTCCACAATACTATACTTAAAAGTTCACAGTTCAAAAACTACGTTGATTAAAAAGAGTTCCTTGGGTGGATAGCTCCGTCCGGCCTTCCACGGCGTTGTGAGCACACAAATCCGAAAACAGTTCTGGCTGACTGCGGGGTCGCGGAAAACTACGGTGTCTGGAAGACCCGCAAACAGTACCTTTCAGAGATGCAGGGCGATGGGGCCCTTGAAGTCACTCGCGTTGCAGGTCGAGCTCCTCTCTGATGGGATCAGGAGCGCTGGCGCCAACAGGCGTCGGGTGCTGCGGTGCCCCCAGGTCGCGGTGCGAGCAGCGCTCGGTGGCGGCGTCAGCAGGCGTCCTTGGTGAGGCCAGGGTCGAGGTGCAGCGGCGGTGCCCTCTGCGGTGCCAAAGCTTCGGCGTGAAGCAAGGCGGTGCGGAGTGCGGTGCCCACAGGTCACGGTGCGAGCAGCAGCTCGGTGATGGCATCAGCAGGCGTCCTCGGTGAGACCATGGTCGCAGTGCGGCGGTGCCCTCTGCGGTGCCTTCAGGGCACGGGTTTGGCAGTGTCGTTCTTCAGGTTGCAGCACAAAACACACAGTCCCCAGTGCTGCGGGTCGAAGAACCTGAAGTCTTTACTGTTCCAGAGACTTTGTGAACAGGGGGCAAGCTATACCTCAAGCCCTTGGAGAGTCTCACCAATTTGGTTGCAGAAAACCACTTCAGGCCTTGCACTGCCCACGACAGAAGCAGCCACTGCAGGTCAGCCTAGCAAAGCACGCAGGAAAGCGGTCGTTCCTCTTAGCAGTTTCTCCGTCGCTTCTCCTGTGCAGTCTTCTTGATCCAGGTGAGTTCTAAAATTCAGGGGTCTGGGACGCAGCATTTGTACATAAAAATCCTTTGATCTGCCAGGCAGAGGGTGTCGGTGTCCGGCCAGAACCAGTTGGGCCTTCTCTGGCGTGAAATCCTGGCAGGAGGTGGAGACGGCTATGTCAGAGGCAGACCAGGCCCTTTGAGGTGCAAGGAAATTCCTCCCCCTTCCCCCATCGCAGCCCAGGTCTAATTAGCCCTTTCCTGACCTATCCAGACCATCTTGAACCCCTCCAGCCCCCCAGCCTTCTGTCCTCCAAAACCCAGACAGGCAATCCACATTCCAGCAGAGGAACATGGGATGACCGAGCAAAATAATACCCACTTTCTTAAAGTGGCCTCTATGAACTCAGAATAAAAAGGGCACCCTCGCTAAAGGCTGCGTCTTTAGATGCTAAGTTCAGGTATACCAAACTTCATTCACTTATACCTTTTTCGGGCTACGTCCGTGGGTGACACAATCCGTGCTGCAGGCCCACGAGTAGCGGTTGACTCACAAACCCCGGCACCCGCAGTGCCCTTTAATGGGGACTGACAAGTCACACATCCAATCAGAACACAATTCACCACAGGAGCATCAGCGCTTTACCACCGATCAGCAGTGTGAAAAGCGCGCAGAAACGTTATACCAGCAAAAACAGAGTCAATCCGGGAGGGCAGAAAGCAAAAACTCGGGGGAAACACGCCAAAAGATGCAAAGTCTAACAAGTTGATACATATGCTTCTGCCAACAAGGCTTTGGATATGAGAAATAAGAAAAAAATAAGTTATTATGGGGAGGCACAGGTAGAACCCTTTGTGAGGCTTCTCACCTGCATGTGATATTATGGCTTTTAAGGATGCCAATTTGTGACATCAATTAGTGGAAAAAACTAACTGTAAGAAAATTCAGGAAAAGTTATTCACTACTGAAAATTTACCATTAGAGAAGGCTTTGAAGATAGCCAAAGGTGTGAAAGCTACCATAGAGTACATGGAGCAAAAGGCCAGAGCATCACGGGTACATTTCCCGGGTGTGGATGCTGTGGTTACAAAAGAGAGAAGATTTGATTCCATACCCAAGTTGTATGAATGCTACAGGTGTGGTAGCAAGAATCCTCTGGGAAATGCCATGACATATACGGCTGTGGACAAACTTTGCGCCAAGTGTAAAAAGAAGGGGCATTTTGCGAACGATTACAAATCTAAAAAATTATTTGGTAAAACCAAACCAATGAAATCTTTATCTGTGCACAGTGTGCTTAAGACTGTGTCGGACAGTGAGGAGGAGGAGTGTGTTTTGATGATTTCTGATTAGTTGGTGGAGGGTGAAGAGAATGGTATGGTTCTAAAGATTTACTCAGGCATATTTAAAAAATCAATGTGCCAAGAGGATACCTATGGAATCTCTGTATCTATGATGGCAGATTCTGGGTTACTTTACCTTGATAGGTCCTGATGAGTGGCATAAGTCTGACAGTATTGAATTGAAGAAATCCCGAGTTAAACCTGTAGCTTATGTGGTAAACCTGTTGAGGTCCTTGTGAGTTCAGGGCTACGGTGAGTTTCAAAGGATGCAACACTGTGGCTACAGTTTATGTGGCAAAGGATGGGGGATGTTTGTTGGGCTGGTTGGAGCAGAAGTTGGGGATCATTTTGGATCCCAATAGTCCTGAACAAGTTTTGCTCAAGGAATAATGCAAATCAGTGTGGACGTTAGCGGAACAAGTGTGGGAGAGAGCTTTTTCTCAAGTTTTCAATGAAAAACTGGGTAAGATTAAAGGTTTTTCACATCATAGTGTTAAAAGAAGTGAAACATGTGGTTCACAGAGCTAGACGGGTACCATTGACCATGAGGCAGGAAATGGATGTGGATTTGAAACCCTATGTGAACAGGGCATAATTGAACCCACCAAGAGTTCTAAGTGGTTGGCACCTGCTGTTCTTGTACAAAAATCTAATGGTAGTCTTAGGATGTCTATTGACTTGCGTGATCTAAATGAGAGGATATAGGTGGATAGGCATCCTTTACCCAACATCACGGAAATGTTGGGTTCACTAAAGGGTGCGAAGGTCTTCATATCTAAATATGTCTTCTACATATCGTCAGCTAGCCTTGCATAAAGATAGTTGTCATCTAACTTCATTTGTTACACCGGCAGGAGCTTATAGGTTTAAAAGAATGCCTTTCGGCCTTGCTTCAGCTTCTGCTGTTTTTCAAAGAGTGGTGGAAGCCATGTTGAAAGGTCTGGCAAACGTCAAATGCTTCCAGGATGAGATTTTGGTATACAGGAGCAATATGGAACATCACAATGAAACTTTAGATATAGTTCTAACCATCTTAAGGGAATATGGTGTTAGTTTGAAAGCTGCTATGTGCAAGTTTGCGATAAGCTATGTGGATTATTTAGGTTACAAGTTGTCTGCCCAAGGCATTGAACCCAAAGAAAGTTTGGCGAAAGCTATTAGTCATTTTCCGGTGCCACAGAATAAGGATCAGCTTTGTTCTTTCTTTCGCATGTTGGAGTTTTATGCCAGGTTTATTCCTAATTGCACTGACAAAACTTTTCACACATGAAAAAGAATCAGTAATTTTTGTGGACAGATAGTAAAACCCAGGAATTTGACAGTATCAAGCAGGTGTTGGCCAATGCCATTCCATTGCAGCCATTTGACACCTGTGATTTCTCAATTGTGGTGACAGATGCCAGTTAGCATGGGTTGGGCGCTGTTCTATTGCAAAAAAAGGGATGTGGTTGTAGTGTTTGCTTCTAGAGTTTTACGCCATGAGGAATCCATCTATTCTGTAAAAAGTGTTGTCTCCAGCCCATGAGGAGCATTTGGGCATGAGAGCCATGAAAAGAAGGGTCAGAGAAATGTTTTGGTGGCCGGGAATGGATCGATCCGTGGAACATTTTGTAAGGGAATTTGTGCCGTGAGTAACAAATCACAGGTTACCTTTCCCACACCTTGGGGGCTATTCCCTTTCCTGAGAAACCATGGTCCAAATTTGGTTTGGATATTATTAGACCTATGCAGGTGTTGAGTGAGAGGTACAAGTATGGTCTGGTGTTGGTTGATTATGGAACCAGATGTTTGGAAGTCAAATTTGTAAGAGTGGCCAAAAATGAGTAAGTATCCACATTTTTGCAATCTGTTTTTGTGAGGGAAGGCGCCCCAGCAAACTAGTCATGGATAATAGGATGCAATTTGTTTCCAAGGATTTTCAGGAATTTTTAATGTGCTGGGGCATAAAACATATCACAACATCTTTGTATCAGCCTTGCAGCAATGGCCTAGTTGAGCACTGGAATAGAATTATAAAGGACAATATTCAATGGAATGTGACCAGTGGGTTGGATTGGTACGCTGAATTAAGAAATTTGTTGTGGCCGCTGCGAACCACTCCCAGTGCCACCACCAATATGTCACCATTTGCATTATTGGAAGGTAGATTGGCCTCCACCGAGTTGGTCAGACCATAGATGGGTAATCAGAAGTTGTCTGATGTGAAACGTTAACAGGTGACATAGTGAGAAAGTCCAACGCAAATATGTGAGTATGGAAAAGGCCAAAGGAAGAGCTCAAGTCAATTCCAGAGTGGGTGACTGGGTAAGAGTTAAACTTCCAGGCTTAATTTCAAAGGGAAAATATACGTTTTCTGAGCCTGTGCGCATCAAAACTGTTAAGGACAAAGTTGTGGTCATCATCATGGACATGATGAGGGAGAGACTTCAATGTTCAGAGTGTGGACTTCCCTATAAAATGCCACAGATTTTTCCTCTGCATCATCCTCCATAGTCGTGGTGAAAAATGTTCCTAGTGGGTCGATCCATAAATACCATCTAAGTGGAAATGGAGCTGCCGCCAGAAACGACCTGCCCTGGTGTGGTTCCTGGATGCCTGCCCGCCATTTGCCACCACAAGACAGGTTTCTGGACCTCTGGGTAGAGGGCCTCCTCTCTCTGGGTCTAGAAACAAAGCTCATACTGGTCAGAGGTGTCATGCCTACTCGCCCATGATGGGCTGAGTCCACAAAAGGGGAAGCTTCAAAGGCCCGTCGCCTTTGTTAGCTAACCCTGGCTTTTGCTGTCCCCAGCCACTGGCTCCCACTGGTTCTGACCCCCACTTTGGGTAGGAGAATCAGCGGGAAAACCAAGTTAGGGAGAAAGGTGTGCCCATCTTGCCAACCCCACCCCTCAGGTGGGAGAGGCGAGGTGACACACACATCTCAGTTCCATCCATCTTGATGATGAGGGGACCCAGCCAATCAGAGAGAGGCTCATGCTCTCCTCCTACTGGAGAATGGCATAATAGGGGATGTAATCATCCCAAGGAAGGCTCCTATTAGTCGCAACCTGCACACCCCAATAATGCCCCTAAATTTAGTGTTTTGGGGCGACCCTGAACCTTGCCTCCTCAGATCAGAAAAGAAGAAAGAAGAAGGACCAAGAGCCCTGCTGAAGAAGAAAGAAGAGGACACAGTTCTACAGGCCTGTCCCAACTTCGACCAGCAAACAGCAAGACCCTGGTGTGTCCAGCAGCCATACAGAACCCAGTGGACCTGCCCTGCCTTCACCAAAATTACTCTGTCTACCGTGAGCACTGGATTTGCTCAGCTAAAGACTCCAAAACAGAACCTGAATCCAGGCGGCTCCACAATTCTGCACCCGACGCCCACGACCTGAGTTTGAGTGGCCCAACACCACGAGGAGGTCTCCCTAGCGATCCTACCCTGGGATCTGGCGATCTCTGACCTACCTCGAGCTTCTGACCTGCAGCCTCAACCTGAGGGGTCCCCCCAACCGCGACCGGAGCTGGTAAGAAGATCTGATGCCTAAAGACACCCCTGCACCCGACACCCTACGACCTTGGGTGACCCAACCGATGGTGTCCAGGCATCACCCAAGAACCCAACTTACCTCTCCTGGTGGTGGTCGGACTCAGGAAACCTCCTTGCCGGAGCCTGAAGCTTTTCTTCCAAACTGGAGATCTCCATTGACAACCACAGTGCTCCCTATGTCCCCTTGGGACTCGGCATTCGGCTGCCTCCGTGCCACTGGTGGTAAGCTCCTGTGCTGATTGTTGGCCCCTGCAGTGCCGATCTTAACCCCAAGGCACTTTGCTCCCACACCCGAGTGGCCTGTTCGTAACTGCCCCTGACCGACGGCCACCCTTGCCCCATTGGCTAACATCGGGCTCCTGCACTCTGCACTCAGCCACCCCAATGCCGTTACTGGTGCGAATTAGTGCCTTTTTGAACCTTGGTTCTACCTCAAAAAGCTATTCTTGCAGGTCATTTACTTACCTGCAAACCGATATTATTCTTTCCTCCCATAGGAACCCATGTTATGATTTTCCTCTGAAAATGCTCCAAGTGTCAACCTGTTTTTGTATGGAACAAAAGTAACTGTGCTCGAAACTTGAAATTGTCTTACTTATCTTGGTATTGTAGGATCCCTGGTGTGATATCTAGACATATCCCCCTGCGTAGTCAATGTAACTAAAAAGTAACACAACATTCAAAATTGCATCCCTATGTACAGCCTTGCATTTGAAAGTATATTTTACCTACCTATGCAAAGTTCTACTTAGTTCTAGAAATAAAACATAGGTATACCTTTTTATACTTACCTAATTGGCCTTGATTCTGTCTCAGAATGTTTGACATCAGCCTTGAGTGAGTGAATACAATAAATGCTCAACACACCGGTCTGAAAAGCCTAGCTGTTCGACCACACTACCACAAATAGAGCTGTTAGAGATTATCTAATTTAGCCTCTGCTATACCTCTGGGAATCCACTGGACTCTGTGCACACTATGCCTTACTTTGGTTTAGTTTATACAGAGCCAGCTTCCTACAGTGTGCAAGGAGGGAACCTGGGTTTTCTCTTACATTTTCCACTGCCTCGCTGGAAGTCATGGAAATGCCACTTGTCCACTTCCATTACTACCAGCGGGAATAATACCACAGTGTAATGTTAGTATTCCATTTGCCTATTACCCCAGGATTTTTAGACCCTAATTTACATGAACCTATGAATGCCTCTGTTATCTGGATTTTTTTTGAATCTGGTCAATAGTTGTAGAAAAAATGCAGGAATAATCGCAGAGCTAGCTGGTTGAAGATACATCTGTTGTTGCAATTGACTTGGGAAGAAAATTTATGATTCATTCATTTGCATATATATTGTATTAACATGGTAGAGATGATCGCCGCAAAAGCAGCAAGCTCTAGATAGAGAGAACTACAAACGAATTAACGCCTTAATCTTGAGGTAGTACTATTAATGTGTGTTTACTTTTTTTTTCAGGGAAATGAGAGGTTTGTAAGAGAAGCCTTCATGATGCTTCAAAGCGAAGTCTGATGGTAAAGAGATCACCTATATGGTGTTTTTGTGTATAGACAGAAAAGAGTGAGGGGGTTCTGCAATGAGGTCTTTGAACTATTCTTTTTTAGCTTTTTTCTTTTATTCTGGGAGTGTAGGCTGTGGGCAAATATTGAATGTGGTTTGGAAAGATAGTTCTGGTGAAACGTATAATGTCGTGTTTGTCTTTGTTAGCTTGAGTTCATAAGTTTTAAATTAACCTTTCTTTTTCACTTAGGAACATGTATGCCTGTTTTGTCTTTTTGGTTTCACAGTGATGCAGGAAGGCGTAAGTCAAACGTTTTTCCTCCTTATCAGATACTTTTTAAGTACACTCATTGTTTAATTCAATTTGAAACCTTTCATACAGCAAACAGTATACTGCTTTGTCTTGAGAGCTGTGATATCTCACACATTTGGACAGTAGCTCTGTGGGGAATGTGACAAAGTCTCATTAATGTTTAGGTCTTTAAAAAAATATACTAGCATTTTACAGAAACTTGCTGCTTCCATGTCTGATACCTGTCCGTTCATCGTCAGTGCAGGAATGATGATGCAACCTATGTATGCTTGAATAACAATCAGATATATGTTAATTATCTTCCACTTTTCTTTGCAATTTGCTACATTTCTGGTTCTAAATCTCCCTATGATGCCGGGGCTGCAGAAATATAGTCACTCTTTATTCCTGTTTGAGGCATTTTCAGTTTTTAGTCTGTCTTGATTTGAAGGAAACTTTTTTATGAAGCTGTTTACCATTTTCACAGGGCTTGTCCAGCTGCTCGTTCTTTCTAACGCCTGCAGAGCACGAAACTAAATTGGACACTCCCTCCTGGGTTATTAACTTTTCTCATTAAATCTTCTTTCTATTTCAGATTTTTTCAAGGGGGTTTAAATGTCCTCTAGTGGTCGACCACATACAAAATTCAAAGACTGAAAAGATAAATATATACGAGAATTGGGTACGGTAAAGGACATGATGTATAGACCTGTCTGGCACTTAAAATAAGCTAATACCGGAGCAAAACAATAGTTGCCTTCATCAAGATTGGTATTATGAGTGACCCAACTGCTAAGGCAGAGAGGGTGGTGTGTCACGTTGCCGAATATGGAGAACTTTCACTGCACTGTACCTGGCTCGGCACAGTGGAACATCATGAAATTCTGGAAAAAAAAGTTCAAGACAACTCTCTTCTCCAATTTGTTCTAGGATATACCCCCTTCCATGTCCCTATGTAAGTAAGCAGCCCAGTGGTGCACGATGTGTTACATACTTTCTAGGTAATATTAAACCATTTACCATCATGCCATGGTGTGTATCAGCCTCCTCTTTTAATTATGTATCACCTCAAACCAAAACACGTCAAATGAACAAAATAAGTATGGAGCACTCTTACCAAACAACACTAATGCCCCAATCAGTCAATTATTTGTATGCAAGAAGAACATGCGTTGTGTCTTAATCATGCTAAATCGTCGATTTTGAACCGTGACGTCCTTTCTGAGCTTTTTTTCAATTTCTAACTTTTGACTGCTGTCGGCAAACTTCTGCGATCACCTAATATGAAGTTTTTGCGCAGAAACAAACATGTTATTTGCTTCCTACTTTGCTGTGAGAGAGATTTTACGAGAGTGGCCCTGAAAAGTTGGGGAATAACAACTCTGTCCAGTAATGCAAGGAACGGCTCTCCTAGTTTGGAGCTGGCAGTTTTGAGGGACGTACAGATTTGAAAAAAGAACCCTATTTAAAAAAAAAAATCGCTGGGCCGAGCTCAGGTCCTCCTCACATTTATAACATGTTATCAGAATGTGATCTTTGTTTTTGGTATCAAGTGCGAAGTTGGAATGAGTTCTTAAGAGACGTTGCCACACCGGATATTATTTTTGTCTTTATTCAAAATATATACTTTGGTCGAGTTACTTCTACCAGAGTGCTGCTACGTACACCTTAAATGAAATGTTAGTTACAAAAACAATAGTTTTATTAATGGTGTGTATTAAGCGCCTTTTTACTCAAGTGTTGTCCCATGTCTTGAAACCCTTTTTACTGTGGGTAGAGCAGCACTAAATGTGTCAATTTCGCTACTATAGACGTTCGTAGTTTTAATGTATTTCATGTTTAGCTGTTTCATAGACACCAGCCCAGCGACGTGCGTCGTTATTTAATGCACTGCGTGTTAAACATTTTGTCGTGCTGTTATTTTAGTATTTGTTTTGCTTGAAACAGTACTCACGCGCGTGACCCAAATCTGAGATGGTATACAGCCACTCTATGCGCCTGTATTTATGCGTATTATTTTTCGCTACTATCCATTGCGTCCGGTCCTATGGCCGGGCTTCGGGTCCCGGCGTCCGATGCGCTCAGTCAGAGCCCGTGTGAACCTTCGCCTGAGCCGCTCTGTGCCGGGCTGAGAGAGCTGCGCCACACCGCGGCGCGCGGAATCCTGTCTGGAATGGAGGGCGCGCGGACCACAGCTCGCGAGCAGGAGGAGGCAGCGGCAACAGCGGCTGTCTAGGCCTGAGCGCCGCGGCCCACAGCCAGGCCGCCTTCCCTTGCACTCCACTCCGCTCTAAGGGCGGGAATTCCTGCTCCGCGTCTTGTTGGCTTCCCTACGCCCTCCCTCCCTGCCCCGCCTGCTCCCTCCCTTCCCCGCTGAACTCCAGCCCCTCTCTATCAGCCGCTCACTCCGTCTCAATATGTCTCAAGATGGCGGCCAATGTGGGATCGATGTTTCAATATTGGAAGCGCTTTGATTTACAGCAGCTGCAGGTCAGCATATCTTCCTCTCTCCTTGCCTTCTTGTCGCCCGGGCCCGGGGGCTCCCGCAGGCCCGCTGCGGGGCTCGGTGAGCCTCCGGAAGACCAGTGCTGGGCTCAGGGCCTCCTCTCATTGATAACGTTTTATCAGAAATTGATCCTCTTTGTTCAATTCATCGATCAGCCAAGATGGCGCCGGGGCTGCGGGCGCTGCGCTCCCCGGGCCCAGCGCAGCTCTAGCAGCCGATAACCGTCTCTTTTACACTCGTTGGCCGCTCTGTTCGGTGGACTTTATCTTATTTTCCGCCTTTTTGTGTATTTTGAGGATTTATTTTCTGTTTCTCCTCGCTGCCGGCCGCCGCTTCCTCCACTCACCCGGAGCCTTATTCGAGGACCAACCACCCCTCACAGAAACGCGTCAATTATATTTTTTAAAATGTTTATGTTGTGAAATGAACTATTATCGTTCTGGATTTGTGTGTTTTTATCACCCGCCGAAATGTTTTGTGGATTTTAGACGGTTTTAGGGAGCGGGGGTTTGTTTACATTCAGGATCTGATATTTTTAAACTTTTGTTTCACAACAAAAATAATTTTTTACAGATACTATATTGTTTTACATTTTAAGGATATGCCTGGAGTTCGTTAATTTATTATGAAAAAAGTTTGTTCGTGACGCGTGCTTTACTTGTCTTTGAAAAGTAGCTCTGCTGTTAGTCTTGTAAAGGTTGGAGTAGTCGCCGGGCGTTCAGCGGGGTTGTGTTCTTTGCAGGTCTGTGAGGGTTTAGGGTGCAGTTTTAGAACTGGATTATGGGGTTCCTGCAGGACTTTTTTTTTCTTTTTTTTTTTTTTTTGAAGGGCATTTTCTCTATGCCATAGGTTCATGACCATAATAATAGCCATGTACTACAGCATTCTTTCGAACTCTGGAGTTTCCGTATGGCAGTTTTAATGAAGGGTGGGGTTGCTGAAAGTGGGCGCCTGGAGTCCCTCGGAGGGTGAAGATTGGGGGGGGGGGGGGCTCCCCGTTATTGATTGTTAGTCGCTCGGCGGTGCCTTCGCCTGGGTTCAGCCAGCAGCCGATAGTTGCTGACGGGGCTCCTGTGAGCGGTGGATGGTGCTCCCTGCGCATCGCATTGACCATCCCCGATCCCTACTGGCGGGGTGGTGGGGGGTTGTACAGGGTGCTTTCTAGTTTTAGAGGTCCCTATCGATCCATTGAGTTAGATGGGCAGCATACCACCCCTCCCCCCTTTCACGGTCACTCGATTTCTACTTGCACATGACCGGAGCCTTCTGCCCCACTATCCCCCTCCGAGTCTCACTCCGGGGGAGCTTCTGTGTTGCATCTTAGGGCATCAGATAGTGTATCCAACTATTGGGGAGTGTGTGGTGGATCGAGAGGCGCACTCCTGGTTGTGGGTCACTGTGTCCGGAGTGGTTCGCGTTGGTGAGGGAGGCTAGCCGTATTTTTGTGCGATGTCTGTTTGGGAGGTTGTGGCATTATTTGTTCTACCACGAGCCCTTTAATAACCTTTTCCCCACTGGCTTCCGGTGTGTTGTGGGGGTCGAAGGTTCGCGCTAGACCGAGGTTGCTATGCTAAGCTTGTTTTGGGGGACGGGGTGGCGATGGCTGGTCTTATTATTTTATTTATTTATTTATAGTGAGGTGGACTGAATCGCTGTCCGTGGTGGGAAGAGGGTGTTTTCTTAGCAGGGGGTAGTTCGGGGTGGTGGGTAGAAGCTGGCACTCGTTTCTTTTGGAGAATAGGGTGCCCTTTTGCCCTACATGGGGACACTAGCCTACAGTGTGAGAGGTCTCCACTTCTGACTCAGGATTAGACTCACCCATCCAAAGCTTGAGAATGGGAGGGGGTTGTTTAATTGCAAGGGCTCAGACTGCTGTATGGAGAGAGAGGATGGGAGGCCCCCTCTTGTCTGTGGGGATCCCCTCTGGACACAGGTGTCCGGGTTTAAGCCGCCCTCCCCGCTGTCTGCCTGCCCAGACTGTCCTTGCAGCCCTGAGGAATGTGGCCTCAGTGTGGGAATCCGGCTTCGGCCCCAGACAGCAGCCGCAGAGCAGGCTCGGATCAATAGACATTCACACAAACTTCAGGGGGCAGCACCAGGACACAAAGCGGCGTGTTTATCATCGCTTGTCGCAGACACGGCTCGCGGCTTTTACGGGGACGCTTGGAATCGGACTCTTTTTTTTTTTTTTTTTTTTTTTTTTTTTTTTAACGCTCATTAGATGCTGGGATTGCTTGTCCGGTCCGAAATCATGCCCCGAACAGCTGTTGCTGAACCTAGTAAACAAAGGGATCAAACTGTACATTTCAGGAACCTTTTCGTTGTCCTTTGTGTTTTCATTATTGCATTTGATGACACTTTTTTTTTTCTTCTTCAATTGGATCAGAATTTGAAAGTGGATCAGTTTACCGCAAACTGTACACGGTTGTACATCGCTTAAAACGCACCTCGCCGGCATTTTAATTTGTTAACTCATATAAACTTGAACTCAAATTAAATTGCCATTTTGGTTCGTGAGTAAGACGATGATTGTGACAAAAAATGTATCATTTAGATTTTAGTTCTCTGTCAACGGCCTTGAATTTAATAAAACAAGACGCTGCGTTGGAACCTGCCTTACATTTTGCTACTGCCATTTTGTGAACCGTGAAACATTTTTTTGTTTAAAGCATTTTTCCGTACTTGGGGAAAATTCACTATTTAAAATTTATATCGATAATGAGATTAATATTCGTACTGGTTGACTCACTTGAATGTATGTGCATGTTTAGTTCGCAAAAGAAAAAATGACCACACTTTTTGGGTCTAGTCGGAAGTGGAATACAATGATATAACAGATAGTCCTATAATATCGGAACGGCACGCTCAGTTATTTCTTCTCATTTTTAATCGATCTGTAATACACTCACAGAGCAGCCTGACTTTATACTAGTTTGGTGCCACATGTACATAAGAAAGCGTAAACCCGATTTAGTCTTATAAGACTTTTATCGGCATATAATGATGCGGTTGTAGCTTTACACTAACTGTACTAAACTTGAGATTGATGATGGACTTTTTTTAGGGGGCTCTTATTTTATGTATGTTTTCTACTAGTATGCTGAAGTTGTGTATGATTTTGTTGTAATATGGTCGTGTTCAACACGAGCGAGACAGTTTTTTTTTTATATATCATGCGAGTAGGTTAACCTGTGAAAGTTAATTGTACAATAGCAAGCATTTAATATGTGCTATGTAGTCTTAACAGTTTGTATGCCAGAAAAAAAGGGTATCGGTGGTGATTCCATGCTTTGAAACTGTAAAGCTCTATAGTAGAAAATAGAGCTGTAATGGAGTGTTTACATTTCATGGGTTTGCAGAGCGTGAAATTAGCAGTGGTGTAAGGTCACTGAATGCCATCTTCATTCTCGGAGGGACCATCGGATGACCCTCTTTGGTCTAGGGCTGTTCGCACCATTGCTCATTCTGCAACCCATTTTATTCTCTTGTTCCAGAACTTTAAATTACTAGGGTTGATAAAGAACATACCAACTGCTACTTAAACGTTCGTGAAATGTGGCCCCTCATCAGTTTTAGATTACATTATGCGTTGGTGGTATCAATTTTCAGCACACTTTGATGACTTATTTAAAAACAAAAACAATTCAACTTTTTTTTTGAGAATAGTATTTGAAAAACGTAAATTTGAAATGCCTACCACCATGAACTGTAGAACTGTTCTAAACACTTTAGGGACTCTTTGACCAAATGGAGAAAAAGCTGAGTTAGTTTATAAAGTGACAGACATACAATGCGACCTGCAATGCCCCAAATTAATAGTGTGTTAGAGGAGTAGGCCCTACTTATTGCACCTGAAAAAATAATCTGACTCTTCGGGGTTCAGAATTTATCATGTGCAATAAATGGGATCTATTCCAATTCTTGGGGGATAACCAGGATATGTTGTTGTGGTCTACAATTTACAGTGAATACTATGATGTTTTCCCTTTACTTATGGTGTTGTATAATTTTGTACTTGTAATGCGTGATAACACTTACATGCGCACCAGCCTTTTCTGAAATCTTTTTCTGTGTCTTTTGGTTGTAGATGTCTGCACTGTCAAATAGTATGTGGTTCTAATTTGTTGCACGCATAGTTGAAACCTTTTAGAATATGTGGTAAAGCGCAGGTGCATGTACTTCTGTAGACCATTTCATTAGTGCATAAAGACAATATTGGAAATATCCACTGATCAGCCAATATCAGATTTGTTGGGAAATTAAAAAGAGAGCTGAAAAGCTGCTTCTCTTTTTAAATTTTGTTGTTGTTTGGGACTGGTTGCAGTTGATGCTCTAGTTGCTTCTTGCACTGCTGCAGTAGACATTGTGAGATAATAAAAAAAAGTCAAGTGTAATGTTTTGCTACACGACTGATGTAATGTTATTATTACAGGCTAGTGAATAATGTTACAAATTGTAGAAAAAGAGGCAGGATTTTAAACATACCTGCTGTGATGGGTAGTGGTAACATGATAGTTGGTCCCTGAATAGGTCACATACAACCTACGGCATCAAAAAGTGACTGCCTCCCATTTCCTTATAGTAGTCCTTTATAGAAGGAGGAATAATCTCATAAACCAACCAGGTGATTTCTAGATTCTAACTTACACTTTGAAGAAAGCAATCCCGCTAACCAATTGATGCATGGTCTGAAGCTCACACCATTAGAAATAACTTTTCGTAAACACCTTCTGGGATTACTGCATTTTAGTCGTAACAAGAGAATGGTTTTATGCTATGTAGTGCCTTGACTGCAACGGAACGGTAGTCCATAAATGGGTACCCAGTCATGGGCGTCTAGTCGACTAGATGGGAAGTTTGTAGCAGAAGACCTTAGTGGAAATGACAAGGCCACAGAGACGTGCAGTTAAGAGCAAGAGAGGATCAAAGAAAAAATCTAGAGGGGGGGGGAGGGGGGAGTTAATGCATTTGAAAGTAATTCAGGATTATGAGCATCAAAGTTCTGGTGATGAAAATGGCTATGAGATTGGCTATGATCTGTCTGCTTAGTGTGTGGTGGAAGCTTCGTCTTCTGCTCCGTATATTGTCGGAAGCTCGTGCTATGGCTGTCTGTATTGTAATGCCTGAAAGAACCTAGGCATTATACAAAAGCCAAAACTATGTAGATTGAAGGAAGATTGTTTTGCCTCCAGTGAAGCGTAGAAGGTGTACCACAATCTCTTCTACTGTCACTGCTTCTCCATCTGGTCCTGGCTTTGTGCCTGTCCAGTTGGTGCCTGCTGGTACTAGTTCCAATATAACTTGCCTGACAGGTACTCAATCTCTAGTAGGCACCAACATTTTCCATACCGCCTTTCTAGATAATTTCCTGCCTTGATTTGTTGATGCTTTGAAGTCTGTCACCAATCCGTCTAGGGGTGATCAAACCGAGATTATTGACAAATATGACAAATGCCCATTCTCCTAGTGAGACACACTCTGAAGGTCACTGAGCTATGACCATTATGCCCAACAATGGGTTGAAGGCAGAGTGGGTGATTTAAGGGGCCATGTTTCTGTGGCTACATTGAGCTCGAGGGGGAGGGTTTCCCGCCCCTCTTCAGGCACTGTCGCCCATCAGCTTTATGATGCTGACATGTCAGGGGCACCCGATAGTGGGAGAGTTATCCCGGGAGGCGCTGGCACATCTCCAACTTATGATCTTCCAGCTCTCATATCAACTGTTAGCCAAAAGGGGCATGGGGGCGATAATGTGGGTAGTACCTGGCCCCATGATCCCTGACAACGTTGTACTTAATCTTCAGCAGCTGCACTCCATACACCATACAGATGGCGAATGCTCCTCCCCTCTCCCCATATGTGTTAGTCATACGTCCAGCTTAAAAATAAGATGATGCATTGGTTCACTCCAAAACCAACCTTTCCCTTTTGGAAGCCCATAATGTCTTGATGGTCCGTTGTGTTAAATGGGTTGGTTCACCTATCATGGATTTGGAGGGTGGCTGTGTGGTAATTCATTTCGATGCAAAAGTTTGGCACAAAGATTTAGCCTAACACAATCTGATGAATGATTCACTGGGTTCCATCAAGTTATTGCCCCTTGGGTTTTTCTGTAGGCACTTACGGGATAATGACAATTTAGCCCATCTATTTCCTAGTGCTCTTCATCCTCGTGCCTCTTTTCCCACCAAGACTCGGTATGCCGATTTTACTAATCTTTCTGATGCTTACTGACAGTCCATAATCATCCTTTCTAAACTTGCTCAGATTGGGCCATTGGTCATGTCTTCGACCCAAGATCCATCACAGTAATAGAACTAAGGATGATTCAGCTCAAAACCCTATTTTGAAAATGGCAGCCCCCTTACTAACAAGGAAAATATAGGCATCAAATCCATCGTAAACACAAGGAGATGATGGACGGAGCACTGAAACCTTTCAGACACTCCCCTCCAGTTACAGATCTGGGTTAAATCCATCTTCGTTCTTTATCTCACCTCGCCATCCCAGTTCAGGCACAGATATATGCAAATCAGTATTGACCCTGTGCCTCATGGGAACAGTCCAGCCCGAACTGCCAAGCCATGGCTTCCCAGGAGCGGAAAATCCATCGTACCAACTGGTCCCAATTTCATGTCTTTAAATGGGTGTCTCCCTGTTGGCAAAGGAAATTTGGTCATCAAAATTATACCAACTGGTTCTAATTCTGTGTCTTCACTCACAGCATTACAAACCCTGATTGAAAATCCCTGCTGAAAGTAAAAGTGCAGTTAAGATAGTGGGCTCTCCTAGTTGGTCCGACATTCCTTTTTAGGTCGAGCCTGGGCAGCGCACTCCACCCATATTTATCATTGGCTTTTGTCTTTGTCAATGCTGGCTTTTGATTCGGTAATCAGTTTGTTAGTCCCTCCTTAGTACCGCCTTGTCTTCATTTGTAACCTCCCATGAGGACTCGCCCTTTTACTTCGGTTGTTACACGATCTGTGTTATTTACTTTGTAAGAACTATTTTCTTTATTGGGTTTTGACCTACTGCAGGCAGGATGTGCCTTCCTTATATCGAGCACGCCATGCGTGCTTTCACTTTCCAAGCAGCCGGGACAATGGCGGCCGCTTGTTTGCAATGCCATTGGTCTCGCATTTAGGAGAGTTTGAGCTGTTGGCATTGTTATCTGACAATAGCTTAAACTCTCGCAAATGTGGCACCTATTGCTTTACAAATATTTTTTTGTGGGGGGTGTTTCCAAGCACCCCATGCCATGCTTGCACTTATTAGAAGCCACGCCCCTTTCTTTAGATTCAACTCGTCTAAAAAGTGGGGTGGCCTCTTACTAAGTTCAAGCGCGGCATGGGGCACACGGAAACAAACAATATTTGCAATACAATAGGTCTCATTTGCGAGAATTTAAGCTATTGACATTTACAGTGCCAATAGCGCGAACTCTTGTGAATGCGAGATCTATTGCATTGCAACTGCTTGTTTTATATCCTTCTAACATCACAAAACACTATCGGCAATTCATGAGTCCATTCCTACTGCTACTAGTTTTCCTTCACCATAGATCTTAACCATAGTTGTCACCTGGCCGACCTCATCCATGTTATTTCATGGAATTCAGCTGGTTTGAGGAGCAAGCTGTTATTCCCTGACTGCTATAGTGTAGCTACAACAGCCCAAATAATATGCTTACAAGAAAACTGGGCCATGAGTGATATTAATAGCACCACCACCCTCACAACACACTTCGTACGCTACAAAAAGACTCCAAACCGTATGTATAAAACACTGGTCTTTGTATTATACACACATAATGAAATCAACAAGATGTATACATTGAGATCGTAAACGATCTGTACATTGAATAAGTACTTTACAGTTGTATGCGATTGTTGAGCTTGTCAAAAAAGTTGTCTCGTTCTCAATGCATCTCCCAGACGTCTTTTGGTAGTGTCTTATGGAAAACAATACAAAGAGGCGCAGTTTGCTTGGAAAAAGGAGCTATAGGGGAAGGCAGTTGGACGAAGCTGCTGCCACCAATTACTACATTTTGTTTTGGAAGACGATTAACCCTTCTTTTCTAATGCAGGCACTGGCCGATCACTTTTCTAGCAGCTTTAGTTTTTCACATATACCATTCCCAGCGGATATGGATCTATCCCAATCTAGCCAATTTAATATCCGCTGTAAGCCCATAACCTCCATGTTAGATGAAGTTATTAGGGCCATCATGAAGAGTGCCAGCGGAAAGCAGCAAGGCCGGGTGGTGACCTATGGGCACCGATCCTGACACAAGTACTGAACGGGCAAGCCAATGATCATATTCTTACAACCTGAGCAGAGTTATTGGTGACCCCGATTTTCAAAAAAGGTTCTAAAGGTGACCCTAAATGCTACTGCCCATTTCCCTCTCAGACTCCTCTGCCAAGGTTCTGGGCAGAGTAATCATGGAAAGGTTAGAAGATTGAACTCAGGCCAACTGCGTGCTTATAGAGTCTCAATATCGGTTTTGAGTGGATTGGGGACGGTTAAATAGCTTGTCAATCTGGACCACCTTATGGGGAAATGCACAAGGGCCAAGCCTGGCAACCTACATTTATGTCTTTAAAAACATTTTTTTTTATAGAACTGAGTGGTCCCCGTTAACACAGTATCCATATCATATAAAACACCTTTACATATGGATTGAATTACAATTTTCGTATATTGGTACACCCCCATACACCTGCTCATAAATGTCCGTTCTGTCGTTGTTCACGCAGCTACATCTCCACAGTAGGAGAGGTGCATATCTCCCCCCCGGTAAGTGTTCCATTTGCCCCACTTCTTGGGGCAACCTCTGGATTTAAATGCTTCCTTTTCGCAAATCATGCATTTATCTAACTCCTTAGCCCATCCCCCCCCATGGTCGGCACCTCAGTTGCTCCCCAATGTATAAAAATTGCACGTTTCCCTAATGTATAACCCAGGGTGACCCATTGCTGTTCCACAGCAGTGAGGTCTATTGGCTCCCAAATATTCAGAAGCTCCAATCTGTGTCAGTGGGGTATCCTTCCCAATAGCCCTGTGCATGTGTCGTGTGGCTCCATCCCAGAGAACCTTTGTGTAAACCATCCCATAGAGTGTGGTACAGGGTGGTCTCCTCGAGACACTGTTGCAGGCAAAGTGCATTTTTCCTGCCCCAGATCTTCATAAGTGTGGCCCGGTGAAATACGATCTATGCAGTACCTTCAATTGGATAAGTCCGAATTTAAGAGGAATGGCTGCCTCTCTCGGAGACATAAGTGCAGATTGCCAATCCTCGTCCTCTAATGGGGCTATGTCAGCCTGCCATTGTTCGCGAAGGCTCCGAAGTGGGTCTGGCAGATTATTTCTTAACTTACGATAGGTCAATGATATCGCTTTTTTCTTCAGGGGTTCTGAGAGTAACCTAGCCTCCAGGGGTGAGGACTCCGGTATTTCCCCAGTCTCAGAGTGCAGCAGTGAGGGCATGGCAGATTTGCAGACCACGAACCCCCTCCACCCGGCCAGGTCATGGTCTTATTCCAGTTGTGCAAATGGCACCATTTTCCCCTTTTTCCAAAGGTGACCGATGGTAGAGATACTGATAGTGTCCCATCTGTCAAACCCGGGTTGATGACAGTGTCCCAAGTTTTTGTGTCCACCACAGCGGGGTGGCCTGAGTTAGGGTATCCAGCCAGACACGTTTCCTGTTGGCCTGCCTCCAGATAGCAATAGTTTGAGCTGTAGGGCCGAAGAATCGGTTCCTCTTGGTCTTTGAATACAGAGCCCCTAGATATCCCTCCCTCCCCATCTGGTATTTATCCAGAAGATGAGCTGGGTCTGTCGGGGATACGATACATCCAGTGATTCACCACCACCAACTGTGAAGCCCAGTAGTAGAGGCGTACATCTGGTAGAGCGTTTTCTCTTCTCCCCCCCCCCCCCCCCTCCCCACCCTTCATACCAACTCCTGGTCAATTTAAGCAGGGCTATGCGGGGCGCCCTCCCATCCCACAGCAGGGACCTCACTTTGCTCTCAACGTTCCTAAAATAGTACTCTAAGATTTCCATCGGACAGTCCTGAAGTATGTATAAAAACCGAAGGAGCGCAAGCATTTTGAAAAGGGCAACTCGACCCAGTAGGGAGAGAGGCAGAGTCCTCCAGTGCTTAACATTGTTCCTTAGCCTACCCAGGGGTGCAGCTCGATTTTTAGTGTGGAAAATGTTAGGATCTGGGGTGACGTAGATTCCCAAATAGTGGAACCCTTCATCCGCCACCTCCACCTTACATTTATGTTTTGTTTACCTGCCAAGTGCCTTTGATCTGCTAAATCACACAAACCTGGGGCCGACCTAAGCCTCCATGGGAACACCTTCTGAAATGGTTTCTTTGATATCCCAGCTTTACAGGAATCTATTGGCGAGGGTGCGCTATGGGCCTAACGGGGAGTGTTCCCCACCATTGAGTATAAGGTGAGGAGTTCAGCAGTGGTGCTTGTTGGCATCTTTCCTGTTCTCCCTGTATATAAACAGAGCGGACAGATTGCTTCAGGGTGTGGCCGCTGACCCTCCACATGTCAATGGCAGGGCAGTCCTTTGTTTTCCTACCTGTGTATTCTCTTTACTACTAGCGGTTCTTGGACTAAGCACATCGAAAGCAAAGGCAAAAGATGGCGTGGTCCTCTGAGGGTATCTTCAGGTTTGTCTTCAAATTAGTTTAACTAATCTGGGACATGGTGCTATCCATAGAGCCCAATGTACAGCAGCAGCATCCTGTGGCAGTGGAGTGTAGGGCTCACTGTTCCTCAATCCACACCGGCTGATATAGTATATACCGAGTTGGGGTTGCCATATTTGGAAGACCTACTTTTATTGAAACCTATACAGCCATGGCACTCTGTTTGGTGCAAAGAGGAGACGGGGGTCACAAAAACAATCATACAAGGTTGTTAAGTCTGGGTAGTGCAATTAGAATTCCGTGGCTCTTGTGTATCTCCAGAGAGTTGGCCCAGTTTGATGACATCCTGTCCTTAGATTGTCCAGGCAGTATATGGTGCTTCAGCAAGAGGGATTTTAAGCTAATGCTTCTTAATAAAAAATCTGTTGTCAGAAGTACTAATGTCCTTCCAAGGCACTCTGAATGCTTTTTTTTGTGTGACATCAAACGATGGGCTACACCAGAAATTGCTGTCTACAATTGTTAAAGCTGAAATAAAGAGGTCTTCAAACAAGTTCAGTCCTGGATAATCTACAGTATGATTTTTTTTTTTCGGTTCCGCTGCAGCAGTGGAGTCTTAAGCATTCGCCATAAAGTCTGCTTCAGCTTACAAACTACTCCGCTTATATACATTTGTAGTCACATAGGAAATAGTGGAAACCAATGAGCTCAAAACATTATCATAAAATACAAAGGTCCTTGAGAAACGCAGCTGTAGCAGGAAGATTTCAGACGACTTTCCATTTATCCTTAACAGTATTTGATTGGTTTCCTTCATTTTTCGCAATGTCTGGCTACACTTTAAACAAACCATTATTCACTGAGCTTGTCAACACAATGGGTAGTTTGTAGTATTTATAATTAATCTCATAAGAACATGTGTGCAGCATTGGTTTCCCTACCAGGTCCCAGGCCCTGGTGAAAGTTAACTAAACAAAGTGAGCGAGAAATACTTTCCTTAAGTGCTATTTTAACGAGAAAGAAAACGCTCGGCAGTCAAATTTTACCATGGGCACATAATTTACCCAACCTTTCCATGAACCCAGCTGCACTCCGCTAAACTAGATGAACGTGTTTATCAGCAGAATAAATTGATGTAAAAGATACAGAAGTGAAAAAAACTATAAAAAGGACGATCTCTCTCAATCTTCCGTTTTAAATTCTCTTTTTACACGAGCATTCACTCTATCATCTGCCAAATTTCAGGCTGATGGGGGTTTATTTCTGACACCATAGCTTTACTTGCAGTAACATGAGGCTTAGGGACATATTCTGAAATACATGCAGGGAATACATTTACGAAAATACATATAGTGGCCATTACTGCCAAGCTAATAGTCCTTTCAATAACAATGAACCTCAAGACCCAAAGAAGGCCCCATAATCATGCCAGACATTTTTCAGTTGCCTCATGCATGTGATGCCCAATAGTATGCACATTTTCCAATGCCTTATACCCAGTTGGTGCATTATCTGGAATTTAAAGGCAACAAAACCATTTTAATCATCCTACAAACTCCACCCTTCTCAGCTGACATGTCTAAAACCAACCAGTTTTGTGGAACGACGGCCTTCATAGCAACCGTTTCAACCGTTGGGTTTCCCAATGCTGCTGAGGTTTAATTTATAGTTTCCTCTAGTAATGTACAGAATTGTCTCATTTGTGTGTAATTAAGAGCTACTTTCTGCATTATCCCATTCCCTAAGTCACTGGCTTCTTGGGATGTATCCACCTGGTTTATTTTTCTCTTTCTCCTAAGTATGGAATTAGGTTTTACCAATGAATGTTTTTGTAAGTGTTTTTTTTTTAATTGGTTGTTGTCATATGGTGGGGAATACCCATCCTATTTAACAGGAACTTCCCCAATCTTTTGGCAACAAGGTATATGCTCTTTTCTCACATATAAAATACACCTGGTTTCCCAGGTACATGGGATAGCCTAATGAAGAGGTTTGGCTATTGTGAAAGTACTGTTTACTAAACGAAGAAAGTGAATGTGAACAGTTACTCCCCTTTAATCTCCATACTAATCCCGGAAGTACCTGGACAGGAGTGGCTGTACCATTCCATGTTAAATCCAGGAGTCTGCTGTGATGTGTTATATTTATTATTAAGGGTTCTTCTTCCTTATTTCCTGACCTAGCCCATTTTATACAGGCAGAAGGTATAGTAACATATTATATTTTGATGATGATTTTATTGTGGATGTTCTAATTCTTCCCTGCCCCGTCCCAAAATTAAGATTCTTAAATAAAGAACAAAATGCATAGCGTGATACTTTAAATAGTAGAGGCATATATAACAAATGGAAACCCTTTTTCACCTTGACGGGCATCTGCATACATATCCGGCAATCTGAAACGCTAATTTATTTATATAATACATTCATCAATTGTATTGCAACATTGTCCCTATACGCCGCATGATGATACTGGTGTAGCTTTGTCCGACACATCAATTCTGCCTTTAGTTTGTTGCTCTGTCACTAAAATACAATTAATTCTGTCATTTGATCCTCCATGGACAAAGGCATCAATGTGGCTGGGTTCAAAGAACAATGCAAAGTAATATTGTCAGGTGAAAATATAATCCAGTTCATATCTAATCAGTTTGGCATTAGTTAAATGCAGTTTACATGTTTTATTCAACAATGCATCAACGGAGTGAGGTACATACACATTCAATTTATTTCCTAAAACCAAACTCTCACTTTGTACTGCCACCCTCAGACATTTGGGAAGTGCTCTAGCTTCAGGGTCAAATATTGCAGACAGATATGCACACGGTATCTTAAGACCCCGTGTTTCTGTGTGAGTACTGCAAGGGCACATCCTTTTTACTCATGTGTAAAGAAGTGAAACTCTTTATTGGAATCTAAAACCCCCAATGTTGGAGGCTCACTGAGAGCGTTTTAAGTTGTGTGAAACCTTTCCAGATGTATCTTGCATCCAGGGGACATAGTCCGTAACATCCTTGTGTGTCGGGTCTTGTAAAGGTTTAGAAATGACGGAGAAATTTGGTATCCACTGCCTGCAATAACCTGCCATTCCTAGAAATGAACATACTTCCATATTGTGTTGTGGTAGCAGGGTGTTGCATTATTGCACGAATACCTTCAGGTGATACTCTCATTCCCCCTTTAGAAATCAGGTGGCCCAAATAGGACCCCCGTTTTTCCCAAAACTGTAATTTCTTTGGGGATGCTTTGTGACCAGGGGATGCTAAGAAGTTACGCAAACTTATAGTAGCCCACTGCACATACACTGTTCTACCGTATCAGCTGCTATAAGGAGAACATATATGTATTGAATCAATGCTTCCCCGGGTTTCCAAAACATGGTGATCAAGGTCAGGGTTTAATATTTGTAAATATATGGAAGGAGATTCTGTATTCTCTTGAGGAGACTGTGTCCAAGAAAAACTGCCCCCCCCCCACCCCCTGAAGGCAAAGGAAAATAAATATTGGCTATCTGGGTGTAGGGGAACGGAGAAGAATACATTTGTAAATTCTGTGACTGAAAAATGAGTGGCCGAAGAGGGTATGGTAGTCTGGTTTGGCACCACAGGAAATCTGGGCTGTACTATCTTTTTAATCTTGTGAAGATCTTGCATAAGGCTCCACACATCAGGCGTTTAGGGGTCCTTACTTCGTTTAGGCACTGGGAGAATCAGAAAATTCCAGATACTCCCCTTTGTCTCTACTAGGACTCCCTCTTTAACCAGTGCTGATGTTATTTCCTGCAAACCATCTCTTTCCCGTGAAATATGGTACTGTGGAACTCGAGGCAGCACAACGTTTTACTTAATAGGCTCAACATTCAATATTCTTCCCACATCAGATTTGTATAAAGCCCAGACATCAACCATTGAATTGTTTTGAACAATAACAGGTAAAAAAGCAAAACCTCATATTCAACTTCAGTATGATGTACATGCATTTGAGTTTTAAATGGATAATCATGACTATTCAAAGAAAACACCCTCCGGTGTACATATTATGACAGCATTCATCTTTCTCAATAAATCCGAACCCAACAAAGTAAAGGTACTTTTGTTAGAAAGCTCAAAATAATGTTCATCCTTAATTTGACCAATGGTAAACGTCACAGGTTGACTAATATGACTTGTAATGGCAACAGTTGAAATCCCTACAGAGGTGTTGGTCATCTTCAAGAGGGTAAGTGGGGAGCAGTTTTAGCTTTTACTTGCGTAAGTGGCACCAGTGTCTATAAGGAACTTAACATTATGACCATAAACTTCTCCTTGAACATAAGGACCCGTCTGGTCAACTGACAATGCATTTGCCTTTACTCTATTTCCCCTCTGGGGCACCTTATGCTTCATAACAGACCTCAACATAGGTGTCCTGTGCAATCATTTGATGTGAAGTCTGCTCATATCGCTGATGAAAATAATTCCTATTTATTGGACCCGACGGGAGCCCTGGATGGGAAGCGGGGGAAGGCAGAAGTAGAACCGGGGTCATCTAAATCCCTCCCACTTTGGGCCTTACAAACCTTCCTCATCTTCTCATAATAGCAATGAACTGATTCGTCCTTCTTTTTTGTTTTGTTTTGTTTTGAAGAACTACCTGGAATATTTTATCCCGGTCAATACGTTTACGAGGTACCAGTTAATTGAGACATTCTAGAACCTTTTGCGGCAGGTCCAAAGTTTCCTGGGAAATGAAACCATCTTCTTGTCTATTTGGTTCTTCCTTTGGTCACTGCACCTCTTTATCAATTTTAACCTTAGCCCACAGTTCTGAAGGTATTATTATGGAAAGCATGGTTTAAAGATCTTTCCAGGTCAGATCACCTAATTTCAATACCTGTTCACCCTTTAAATACCATTCGTCTGGGCTTTCTCGTAAATTAGGAAAATCTTTAGTAAAAGTGTACAAGTTCATCTTTGTCCATGGGGTCTAAACATAATGAAACTTGTAAGTTGCCTTTCCCGGGACATCCCTCATAGGAAGACCCTTACTAGGGGTAGTCTCAGACTCTGGAACTTTCAGTGAACCAAGTGTGTTTGCAGACGTACCATCACCAGACAGATTGTGCTCTGTAACCGTCTGACCAGTAACATATGTCTCTCTTTCATTTTCTGTCTATTCCTCTTTTGCAGACTTTTACCTTCCTTAATCTCTTCCCATTAGTCTGCCTGATCCCTCCATTCCTGTATCTTTGGTTCTCTTCCAGGGGATCTTCATCAATAGTCATAAGCACTAGAATATTCCCGCCCATGCGCGGGACCCCGGAAACATAATCATATATGTGATAAACATATATGAATCTACACACATATATATATATACACACATAAAAAAAAGTAAATGCAGCCTTTCATAACCAGAGCTGAATAATGCTGTAAGGACTCACCTGTATATTATAAATAATATATCTAATATAAACGATCTATCACAAAAACAGGGAAGAAACAACAGCAAAGCATGTTTGAAAACTGTTTTAATGCTTAGCATTTAGCCCAAAACCTCAGATAGGACTGAAAGCATTGACCGCTCACAGGCTGCATTGTAGAAAACTACAGGCTAGAAAGCGAACTCATAGCAACATCGAAAAACTGGCACCGTGCCTTTAAGGCAACCATGACCCCTAGCTTCCCATCATGCCTCAGGGGTGACAGTTAGGTCAGTTCTTTCAGGCTCCTTCAGTCAGGACCCTGGTTACACAGCTCCACTCTTTTCTGGTTTTATTCAGAAATGATCTACTTTTTTCAGGAGAATGTTATCTTTCTTCGACGTTTTACATCTAGTCAAGTAAGGTGTTTACTTTTTCTGACTAATTTTGGCATTTTTTTCCCTGCCCTTCTTGTGGAAAAAAGAAGGCCAGGCCAGACTCTCACTTGTCCTCCTTGCCAGTCGCTCTCTAAAAGAACTTTGAAAGACAGGGAGCGTATACGTCTTTATGGGCTGGCAGAAAAGGCTTCCAGAGGCAGGTCTCCGGTAAGAAAAGGCTCTAAGAGGCCCAGATCCTCTTCCAGACCATCAGCGTCGGGCTCGGCGCTGTGAAAACAGCCACCGGACGGATATACTTCTAAGAAACGACCGTCGACTGCGCGTTCGTCGTCGAGAGAACGCAGGCATGAAGGTACGTCATTACATTCGACGTCGAGAATAAGGGAGCCTCCGCCGTCGTCAACCTGGCGACGATTGGCGTCGAGGAGTTCCAGTCCACGGCCGACGTCAACTCGGCGACGATTGGCGTTGAAGAGCCAAAGTCCTCTGCCGTCGTCAACCCGGCGATGAACGGCGTCGAGATTCGGCAGACCTCCGTCAACGTCGGTTGGAGAGCTAGCAACCCTCCGTCGCTGTCACACAGATGACGTTCGACGTCGAGGGTAGGGAGTTCTCTGCCATCGCAAACCAGGCGTCGAGAACGAAAAGCCCTCCGCCGTAATCCCGTCGGCGATCGATGTCGAGGACCAGAAGCCCTCCGCCGACGCCAGTCCAGCGATGATCGGCGTCAAGGAGAGGAAGTCCTTCGGCGCCGTCGATCCCACAACGCTCGACGTCTAGACGAAGAAGTGTATTGCTGTCGTCGAGGTGCCATTCGCCATTGACATTCGACGTCGAAACAAGCGAAATCAACGCTGAGACCGCTCCCAGAAACTGGTCGAGCTTCGACGGCTAGAGGAAGATCTAGATTGACGTTGAGGAGGGCTCCGTCGGAGCGGGCTATACGCTCTGTCGAGACCCACATCACATAGATCTGAAGAGGGTTCAGTGGTTTTAGTAACTGAATCAGCCTCGAGACTTCTCATTCCTCGAGACGTCCGTCGACGCACTCTCCATCTGCGTCCCCAGAACATCATTCGAGGAGATCACGACAGAGGTCCCTATCGCATCAGAGGAGGACCTCTCCTTCTATACATCTATCTCCAAGATGGCTTTTACTAGTCCATCACTGGAGTAAGACTCCGGGGGAAGCATCGAGAAGGGAGGAAGAATACACAAGCCCTATCCACAGATCCCCTCTACAAAGATTGGTGCAGGAGGTGGATAGATCGCCTTCGCCGGTACGTCAGCACCGTGCAGGAAGATCTAAGGAACGCAGGCCTTCTACGTCTCATCACCGAAGAAGGTCTCCTTCATGGTCGTCTTCCTCCACCCACTCCTCTAAGAGGGACTATTCGCCTACTCTATCGGACAGCGCTCAGTCGAGAGTGTCTCCGATAGACGACATTAACACAGATCACGATGTGCTGCAGAGAGGGGCACAAAAACTGAACATTGAAATGTCCACCCCTCAGGTCGCAACGACAGTGATCTTCGAGAAGCTGCACCAAAGATCTGCTTCGTGTCCGTTGCTGCCTCTGGTTCCTGGACTTCTTGAACCAGTAATGGACATTTTTCTGACACCCTCAGCGATTAAGGCTACACCGGCCAGAATTCAAAAGAAATACAAGCCTGCTGATGCAGACCCGGTGTTTTTGAAAACTGATCCGCCTGCGGATTCAGTGATCGTCGCAGCGGCACGTAAAACGCACGCAGTCTCTGCTCATGCGTTTGGTCCCTCCGGATAAAGAGAGTAAGTCCCAGAATTCTTGGGGACGAAAGGTTTGTGGATCTGCAGCATCTTCACTTAAGGTCTTCAGTGCAGCAGCCTTATTAGGTCGGTACAACAGATCCTTATGGGACTCTTTGGATCGTTTCAAAGAGAAGCTACCAAAGGAGGATCAGAAGGACTTTGAGGAAGTCATTACAGAGGGGTCCCTGGTAGCTAATCAAATGATTAGCACTACAGCGGATGGTGCCACACTATCGGTACATTCGTATGCGCATGGCATTTGCGAAGGAGGTCTGCCTGGTTAAGGCTTACAGCGTCTGCCTGGTTAAGGCTTACAGCTCTTAAACCGGATGCTCAGCAGAGGATCCTTAACCTGCCTTTTTCTGGTTCTTCATTGTTTGGCTCCCACACAGATGAAGAGATGGCTCGAATGAAAGCCGAACTGGTCACTTTGAAGGCGGTGGGGTTAGAAAAGAAAAAGGAATTTAGAAGAAGATACAGACCCAACGAGCACAAGGGATACCAACAAAGGGTTCAAACCCCTCAGTGGTCCCAAAGCAAGAACCAGGGAAGATCGCAGTTTCAGGGTCGAAAGTCGAACAGAGGTAGAGGAGGTAATCCACAGCAATCCTCCTCCACAACTCGAACAGCAGGAAAGCAATGAACCAGAGCTTCCTCTGACGCCGTTGGCCACTCCAGTGAGAGGAAGTGTTTCACGTCATCTGAAAGAGTGGTGCAACATAACAAAAGATCGTTGGGTGCTCAGTATACTGCGCAATGGATACGCACTACGTTTCCGTGTGTCTCCAAAGGACATTCCTCCAAAAAGATCTCGTCCTCACCAGCTAAAGTTACTACAACAAGAAGTGGTGGCTCCTCTGCAAAAAAAGGCCATCGAGAAGGTTCCCCACTCTCAGCGAGGAAAGGGAGTGTACTCCAGGTACTTCCTTGTACCAAAAAGAGATCAGGAGCACAAGTTCAGACCTATCTTGGACCTTTGGTCGCTGAACAAGGGCATCTTGAAAGAGAAATTTCGCATGCTGACACTTCATCAAATATGTCCACATCTGTAGGCAGGAGATTGGATGTGTTCAGTGGATCTCCAGGATGCGTATTTCCACATTCCTGTAATCCCCCGTCATCGCAAATCTCTGCGATTCGTGGTCGGCAGCAGTCACTACCAGTAAAATCTGCCCCACGAGTCTTTACCAAGTGCATGGCGGTGGTAGCGGCGGCTCTACACAGAAGAGGTCTTTTCGTCTATCCGTACTTGGACGATTGGCTCTTGAAAGGGCCATACTCCTCAGCAGGTAAAGAGCGACTTCCAAGTCTGTCTATCTCTGCTCCGCAGGCTAGGCCTGCACGTGAATATGGAAAAGTCAGTTCACCAGCCTACACAGGTGATCCATTACCTGGGCTCCGTTCTACATACAAACCTAGGAAGAGCGTTTCCTTCGGAGCAGAGAATTTTATCAATCCGACAGAAGTGCGAAATTGTTCTCCAGACAAATCGCTCAATGGCCCGGCAAGTGGCGTGCCTATTGGGATCAATGGCTTCTTGCATATTCCCAACGCCAAGCTGAGAATGAGGCCTTTACAACAGGACCTGGAGGACAATTGGAACCAGGCAACGGGTCTCTGGGAACGGCAAAGAAATTGACTGATTAACATGAAAATCAGTGACCGAAACAAAAGAGGAAGGTGCACCAGCAAAAAAAGTCCAAATCCGAACAAATGTCCTTGGTATTTCTTTTATTCTTGTAGTTCAAAAAGATAAAATTCAGCTAACGCGTTTCGTTCTACACAAGAACTTCTTCAGGGCAAAATAGCAGCTTTGTAACCTTCGACAGTAAGAATGCAATGAAAGCAGTCCCATGTGCATGAAAGATTCATAAAAACGACATCCGAAATAGAAAAGATATTCAACATGAAGTGAATATGGACCGAACAGATACATCTAAGAGTATGTCCATTTGATATTTCATAGTGTCACTCCATGATAAGAGTGCAGTCAATAGGGTTCCAGAAATCTTAGAAAAGGTCACTCCATTCCCTAGACCTTAAGAGAGTGCTTAAATTCTATCTAGAGGGAACAAAGGTCATAAGAAAATCGGAGCAATTGTTTTTAAATTATGGTTCCATGAGGACAGGTTTGCCAGCTAGCAAAAGATCCATTTCCAGATGGATAGTGTCCTGTATAAAATTGGCTTACCAGCTGGCAAATAAACCCCTATTGTTGTCACCTAAAGCACACTCCACTAGGGGGAAAGCGGCTACAGTAGCTTTCTTGCATGACGTTCTGATGGCAGAAATTTGCAGGGCAGCAACCTGGAGATCTGTGCATACTTTCACAAGGCATTATTGTCTTGAATCCGACTCCAGAGCGGATACTCAAGTAGGCCAGGCCTCCTTGAGAAATCTGTTCAGATAAGAGAAATGTCTGAATTGTCAAGTTTTAGTTGTCTGAGCTTGATTGGTAATTATTATTTTCCTTTGCCCGCAGTGGATGTGGTGAGGCTCGCTATTCTATTCTATTCTAGTGCTTATGACTATTGATAAGGATCCCCTGGAAGAGGATGATTAGTTACTCACCTGTAATCCTAGTTCTCTTCCACGGGTATCCTCATCAAAGTCATAAGCAACCCTCCCGTCTCCCCGGGCAAGGATCCTTATTCTTAAGGATTTGTCAACTCTTTGTGTCATGGCTTTGTGTCACCGCAAAGAACAACTGACCCAACTGTCACCCCTGAGGCAGGAAGGGACGCTAGGGGTCATGGCTGCCTTAAAGGCACAGTGCCAGTTTTTCTATGTTGCTATGAGTTAGCTTTCTAGTCTTTCTAGGCTGTAGTTTTCTACAATGCAGCCTGTGAGCTGTCAATGCTTTCAGTCCTACCTGAGGTTTTGGGCTAAATGCTAAGCATTAAAACAGTTTTCAAACGTTTCTTCCCTGTTTTTGTGATATATTGTTTATATTAGATATTATCTATAATATACAGGGGAGTCCTTACAGCATTATTCAGCTCTGGTTATGAAAGGCTGCATTTACTTTTTTATTATTTTTATATATATATATATATATATATATATATACACATATATGTTTATCACATATATGATTGTTTCTGGAGTCCCGCGCATGGGCGGGAATATTCTAGTGTTTATGACTTTGAGGATGCCCCTGGAAGAGAACTAGGATTACAGGTGAGTAACTAATCCATATGAGTCAACTATTCAATTCTCAGCTTATTCCCTTTCCCATCCGCCTTTACCCAGCTACACACAGTCGTTTGTTAATTCAGTGACCCATGATGCTTCTAATTGCTTGTTATCACTAGGGAGCCTTTGAGCAAAGAAAAGAGCATCAGTATGTGCTCGATATCCCAAATCTCCCATGTCATGAACAACCCCATTCATTGTTCTTTCCTCCAATTCAACTAGTACTGAATCATATCCACTTTGTAGCAAATGTCGGGCTAATTCCCTCCATCTCTGTATCTGTTGGGTTGTTGCCCTTCGACCTGTGCCACTCGAATTTATTCTGCTCCTCCTTTACTTTTTCTTTTTGTAACAGCATTCTCTGTACCTTCATCACCCACCTTAGCCCCAAAGGCCTTCTATCAAGGCATCTGGAACTAATAATGTCCCTCTATTATTGGATCTGCTTCCTCCTCCTGTTGTGGCACCAGAAAACTTTGCGCAACAGTATTCCTTACTCTTCTGCACACTATTGACCTGTCTGTTCCTGTAACTCCTGTTTCACTGTATTACGTAACACCCCCTTCACCTGTTTTGCACACCTCGGTTGTCTTGCATATGTCTCCCAATCATTGAATCAATCAAACTGAGCCAATCTAATCTTCATGCAGTGTCTTAAATACTGTATTTTCGGTAAAACAAAGGTTCTCTCCAAAGAGGATTGCAAATGAATATTGTCCTTTGCCATTGATAAAAAAATAAACCTGTTTATGTAGAAACGTTTATTTCATGGGCTGGAGACCCTTCATGCGGCGAAGGCTGACTCTGGTCTAACCTATTACATTTTCTAAATGTTTGACCCATTATTAAAATTAACCTTAGGCACTCTAAAATCGTAACAAACCCTGGCAACTTCAAATAGCCTACCATGGAGGACCCAATCTCCTGAACTGGGATAAAACTGGATTCTTGGGGAAACCAATCCCCATTGTTCCCTTCATCAGTGCCTCTTTGTTTCATTTATCCTGTTTGCTACCCTTACCCAGTAACTGACTTCTCAGTAGTTCTTTGGGATGTGGGATGAAGCATGGGTCAGTCACCTTGTGTCTGGGTCGCTCAGTCAGTCCCCCCACGTTTACCGACTCAGGAAACCAGGCCCATTATTGAGGTACTAACTTTGTGATATGTTGGTGGTCCATGCTGGCTCTTTCACTGCGGTGCTTAGAACTGACTGGAGGGGCCCTTGTTCATCTCCGTATGGGCCACCAATTGTTTCATGAACACAACTGCACTTAGCTAAACTAGATACAAATGTTAATCCTCTGAATAAATTAATATAAAAGATACAGAAGAGAAAAAAATATATTTAAAAGAACTACCTCTCTTGCAACCAACATCCAATACCGCTTTGTCCTGGCATAATTATGCTTGAGCATAGCCCATGTCCTAATGGCTTTCCCTAAAATGAGGCAATCGCCGTGGGAAGCCAGTAAAATGCCTGTGTGATGGTACATTGTCTCAATACACTTTGCATTTTATTCTGGTTTATAGGTTTTATACTAGTATTAGGAAATGTTACTCAAAACTTAAATTATAGCACATAACATTAAGAGGCATCGGCGTTTTTATGTTCTTTGGGGGACTCAAATACGTGTCTCATAGTTGCCTCATTCATACAGAAAGCAACCCACAGTAGGAAACACATAAGCCATATGTAATGGAATTCTCAGCCGTGGGTGAAGAATGGATTCACACAGCCTTGGGGTTAACTTTTGGATACTGTAATAGCAAGTTAATCCCCATGTTTCACATTAACATAGCGGACCCTAGCTAGAGGTTTTTGTTGTTGGTATATGGAGATATTCCTGCATGTTTTCAGGAAAACTAATTGGCATGTAATGTGCCTTATGGTATTTTAAGCACTTTATGGTGGCATTTCCTGATGTAGCCTGGCATGCGATAAGCTGTGTTGTGCACCCACTTGACGACCTACTGCATAATTTATCCTGCACTTTCGTCACTTAATACACTCTTTTTATGTATTCAGTATATCATTTTGCTATCACTATAAGGCCAGCAATTTTAAGTTGACATATCTAGCTGTGCTGCCTATATCATAGTTTTTAGTCAGTATGTGTTCATTAGTGGCTGCTATTGTCAAGATTTATATATTGACTTGTATCACCTTTAAAGAAATTCCTCGGTTTGTCTGTTCATTTTGCTAAATTTTATTGTAATTTTTTATGGTGTTTTAATTTGTTTTATTATTTCTTTAGTTTTTGTGTTCTTGTAAATCTGTTGTGTTTACTGATTGATTGCTTTCACTTATAAGCATTTGTTTTTATGGCCTTTTTTGCTAAATAAAGTTATTTGATTTGAATTTGTTGTACAGTGGTAATCTCAGTTTTCGTGGGTTTCCAATTTCTGATTTCCTTGCAGAGGTCCTAGCAAGTGGGTTGTGCTGCAGCCATTGGTGAGATGCTCTGAGTTTGAGGAAAGTAGTGTTACCCAGTGTGGTAGATAAACTGTCATTCATTTCTGGTAGTGGACATAAGAGGCCGGAACTCTAATCAGCCTGTTAAAGGGGCTGGCTAAGTGGCTGTGAAATATCTTATTTACGAAGCAGTGCTATTTCAATTGTCTTGCGCAAATGCCTGAAACTATCTAGATTACTTACTGGTAATTCTAATTACTCCCGAGCCAGCTGTTCCTTGTTTCTGGCAATGGTGATTGGGGTTGCTCCTATCTCTGAGACATAACTCCAAACTCCAATTCAAATTAAGTTGTTCCATGAAATAGCCCTGCCACCTCGAGGGAGTTACTGCAGCTCCTCATTCTTTGTTAACTGGAATGCAAGATACTCCGATATGTTGCGCCTTTGTTGGATCTAATCCGCAATGTGCTGTTTGGGTCTTATGGCACAATACGTTATTCTGTATCAAGGCCAAGAGTAAATGCCATTGGCAGATAGCAATTCAAGAAATCCATAATTCATATTGCAGTCTTTCCCATTTGTGTCATTACTAATTAATACCATTACCATAGACATGACTGAACCAGCCATAGACCAGAATGTGGACATAAAGAGATCTACAGCTGTACTCGTAAATGTGTTCCCAAAGTACCCAAAAATGTATTCTTTACCTGAAACCCTTCATCACTTTAGAATCCCTAGCAGTGATGTGCAAAGGTATGGAAGGATGGCTGTTGTTTTGTGGCAACATCCTGGGAAATCTTCTAAACCTCAGCTACATGTACTACAGCAGAATTGTTCTGGAGGGCTCTCAAAGGAACCGTAAATGGTGCAATACAACTGACATGAAATGAAAATGGTTAGCAATTAAGTACTAGGCTAACCCCTATGACCTCATTATTCGCCTTACAGAAAGACCCTGTGTGCTCCAGCTGTACCACCACCAGTCACTGACCATTTTAGGTTGTCAAACAAAACCTCACCTAAATAGGGATAAGATTCCTTGTGACGTGTACAAAGATGAGGCTTTGAATGAGCGACCAATCACATAGGGGAAACAAACCATCTGTTTGAACCAATGTAGTCCATACTACTAAACTGAGCCATAGCGTCACCTGTAGCAAAGATTCCACCAAAACCCCCATAGAATTCTTTTTTCTTACATACAAACTATCGATTGGCAAAAAAGGGGAAGGGTATTGGGTATGTGTCCAGCTAGTAAGACCTGGAATGATTGAAGACCCAGTGAGGAAAAGTGCCAAAATAAAAGTACGGAACATGGCAACTAGCAAGATTGGGACCAAAGGAGGAAGGCTGGGAAAAAGGAGTACCTCTTTGTACATCAACTGCTAGAAGAGTTGCCATCCAACAAAAACGCTTTTGAAAGTTAGATGGCCTTGCCCTCACCTTATGATCTGCCTACACCGTACTCAGTTTTCTCATGTAGACCACTGTAAATTGTTGTACTGATGTCTGTTCATCATAACTTATGATCCGAGAAGTTCTACAGAATCAAGCATATGCCCTCTATTCATGTTATTTTTGTTGTATTCTCTGCCCTCCTTCTCAGACCATTTTTCCTGGCTAGATTAGCACCTCCACCTAAGCCTCTGGTGGTGGTTAGGCAACTTTAGACCTGGAAGAGGGAGTTGATGGTAATCTAGGGGAGGGAGTCTAGATGGTTATCTGAAAGAACCCACTGTAAGTGAGCAGAGCAGCACAGCACATATCTATCTGAACTCTTTCTAGATTTCCTGGATGGTTAGCTACCAGGATGTATACACTGTATTGAACAAAATATGATTGTGCAGATGTCATAGAAATTAGCCCAGATTAATATCTGGTTCTGAAGGAGTATTTACTGCAATTCATAGCAGCTCTCCAGCAATCCAGATGTCAGGAGAAAACTATACCATATTGTTCACCTCCTTGTAAATAGATGCTAGGCATAGCTGTCGATGGACTTCCCTACTTATGGAAGCATGCTATGTGAGGCACTTGAACTCGGAAACTACTTGAGATAATTGTAATTTGTGTGGAAATCCAGAAACAATGATCTGAAAGTGCCCCACACACACACACCACAGAATGAGGATTTGGACATGCCTATCAAAGGTACTAACCTGTTAATAATCCTATATCACCAAAAGAAATAATTCAGAAGGCCTCCATTTGGACTGCTCCGTATGGTTACCATATCACTTGCTAGCTGCTGATCAACTGCTTTTTAGGTCTCGCCTAGCGAAAGCAGCGCATGCGCTGCTCTCGCTATAATGATAACCTTTTGGAATAGATTCTGGCGAGGGCTGTCGTGCACGCGTCTGCATGGACAAACATGGCTGCTCTTGCCATTTGTCCATAGCAGATAGCATGCGCGTGTCCGTAGTCCGTAGGGACTGTGGACAGCCCGACGTCATTTTGCATCTTGCATTTTGGTGTCCTAGCAACGGAAATGCTACGCACTAAAATTTAACGACTGCCATCAGTTTTAGTGATGCGAACACTTCCGTCACCCCTTGGGCGCAGTGCACTAAAGCTCACCCGAACTCACAAAGCTCTAACACGATCTCCCTATGCAGTCCACCCCTTATCACCTAAACCCGAAAAATCTGCTGCTCCCGGGGGCACTGTCAACCCCGCTTTGAGCCCTGCGAGCACCCCCGGGGCACCGCGAGTGCCCCGCTGGTCCCACGAGCTTCGAAGTTTGCTTGTTCACCTTCTTTGAAACTTTCCGACCCCTGTGCTCCACACACCCCTCTCTCATCGGCTGCTCTTTAGTCGTCTACTTCAATGCTGCCTGCACGTCACACACTCGCCTGTAAAAGGCGAGTCTCTTCCTGGCCAGGCGTCCACCTGCCCCCCCATCCCCACTCCTGTGCTTCAGATCAACCCCCCGCCTCTCCCTGTCACAGGCTCGCATGGTTACACCCCAGCCCCGCCACTTCCCCCCTCTCCCCCACTTTCCAGCAGTTTTCACGAGAGAGTGGAGGGGATCTCGCCCGAAAACCTTCTGGCTCAGTGTGAGCTAAACTCCGCTGCTCCTCTCCCCCTCCCTTGTGTGCCCGCCTCCTCCTCCTCACACTACACTTCCCCTTAAGAGGCGGCGGTAGCATGTGACCCTCCCACCCTGACACAACCAACCAACCACAGACACAGCAAGGCGGGGTGTGGGATCAGCCCGCAAGCCGCTCCCTGCAAGTGCACGCCACTGACAACATACACTCCGGTCTCTACAAGCACATGCCACCAACATTTACTCCACTCCCTGCTAGCGCAAATCGACCAATATTCACGCTACTTCCTGCAAGCACACACCACCAACATTCACTCCGCTCCCTGCAAGCACACACCAACATTCACCCCACTCCCTGCCAGTGCACACCACTGACTACATTCACTCTCCCCCTACAAGCATAAACCACCAACAGTCACCGCACTCCCTGCAAGCACACACCACCAACGTTCAAGCTACTCTGTGCAAGCATACACCACCAACAGTCACTCCACTCCCTGCAAGTATATACAGCTGATAAACATGCAAGGCACACTACTTCCTGTGTGCACTCTAACACGCACAGCACACTGGGATACTCTTTACAAATACATACCTACTCACAGCTGAGGTGTCCTTAGCCACCCACTTTGGGAGGTGGGGGGAGGTGGTGCCAGGTTGGGGGGTGGGGGTACCAGGTTGGGGGTACCAGAAGGTAGTTCTGTGTAACATATAACTTTTAAATTGGTGTTTAAGGCCGCGTTGACTTTGATCAGTAGCTCATAAACTCCAGCTCTTGCAATGGAAGGAAGGGAGAGATGGTGGGGGAGAGGGAGGAATGGAGAGAGGGAGGAATAGAGAGAAGGATGTGGCTGAAGGAGCGCTATAGAGGAGGATGGAGAGGTTGATGGGTGGATGCTGAGATGAATGGCTAGAGAGGAGAATGGATGGGTGGAGGGAGGGAGGGATGCATCGAGAGAAGCAGGTATTGGGAAAAGGATGGATGGAAAGAAGAGTCAATGACTAGAGCCGAAATAATGGGAATAAAGAAGGAAGGAAGATAGATGAAGAAGGCAAAGATGCACGCATAGATAGAAGAAGGAAGGGTGTATGTATGCAAGGTAAAAAGGAAAGGTGGATGGGTAAAAAAGTAAGGAAATACAAGATTGGAGTGCAACAACATCAACTGTTGCATTGCTAAACACTTATAAGGTCCGAAAGGCGCGACCTATTGGCCATGCCAATGCTAGTTCCTGTCTTGTACTCCTTTCAATTTGTCCGAAGACATAGCCTGACATTTGACCTCTGTCTTTGAAGTGCAGCTAATGTGACAATTTCTTTATTTATTGCATGGACTTATGCGACCGATGAACCAATGGGAAATATAAAATATTTATCCTTCTTTGGGATAATCCTCGTTTCTATGTTCTTATTAGAATTGAAACTCTACTTCAGCAACAAAAGCAAGCGCTCCTGAAGAAATCACCCAAATGTCTTGAAAGTGTAGTACACACAGTTCTTTATTGATTTTCCCTCTTTTCCTTAGATGAGGATCTAGCCAGACAACGTGTGTTTCGTCACATGGAAATAACTAATGAATTCATTGGGGCGAGAGAGAATTCACATATGCCTTATGCGATCCGATAAAATGTTAATATTCAGACCTCAAGTGAGTATTACAAACTCAAGAGAAGTGATTATTCTGAAATGAAGTAGAAGAAATGGATCAAGGAAAGCACTTGCAAGTAATTTTGAATGAGTGTAGGAAAACATGGAAAAGATTACCAAAGGAATGCAAAACATAACCATGCTCTCACAATAATTAACAAGCATTTGCAATGCAATAGGTCTTGGCATTTACGCGAGTTTGAGCTATTGGCATTGTTAATGACCGCCTTTTATTTAGGTTTTGTTTTTTAAAACAAAAATAAAAGGCATTGTCATTTACAATGCTAATAGCTTAAACTCTCACAAAAGCGAGACCTATTGCATTGCAAATGCTTGTTGTGCCTTTTAACAGGAGCATTCTGGCTTCTGGCAAGTTACCCACGCCCCCTTGAATAACCCAGCCTCTGAAAGCAGCCGAGCCCGCCCACCACAAGCACTCTTCTCCGGGCTCGTATAAGTGTCTGAGGTAGACTGAACTCCATTCGCGCCTATTGGGGTCGGTTCCTAGCGCACTTCTTGCGTCTGCCTTCCTCCTTCCTGGTGTATGAGCAAGAACAAGGCATCCTCCTCTGCAGTTACAGGGTGCCCAAATAGCTGGCTTCCTTGCCAAGAGACGGTCAGGTCCTAGTTCCCGGTTGGCATGAGTCACCGTGCTGAGGGCGGGTTCCAGGCAGCGTGCTGCATGATGCAATATTTATAGTATGTGAACGAGTAGCGAAAGTGTTCCCTGGCTGCATCCGGCAGCAGGGCGTACTTGTTAGCAATGACTGCCTCCCTCACACCGTGCTGGGCGCAGCAGTTCTTTATGCAAACAAAGAAAGGGCAGCTCCTGCCCTTACAGAAATGGCATTGGAGGTCTCCATTTATACTGTGAAGAGCACGGGTTAGCGATGCAAGGGTTTCCTTTTCGACATCGTCTTAACTGTTATACATTACATCTAATATGCACACTGGATTCATTTTGTGCGCATTAAGAAACCGCAGTGCCTATTTTTGTTTCCATTGTTATATAATGCGCAGTAGCGTGAAACATATTCCAAATAACGTGCCTCTGTGTTGACTTGCTGTTCGCGCTCTCCCAGCTTACGGAAAACATTCCTTCTTTTTCAGAACCTTAAGAACTGATGTGTAACCCGTTCCCACACACACACACAAGGAAATGGTGTCCAAAGTGTGTTCGGCCCAGGAAGCTTTGTTTCTATACCGAAAATAAGATTATTATAATCTGTGTGCACGTGGGCGGCCCTGCAGTGGCTGCATTCCAAACAAGCTTGGTCATTTTACAACCGGAACCTATGCTTTCATTTTAAGAGTTTATTATATTTTCACTGGGAGAGAAAACCAGCACCAGTTTGCGGTGGTGGTACACAACGGAAGCTTCTCAGAGAAGGGGGTCCCGAGCGTGAGGCAGGGACACAACGCACGCATGACTAGCAACAGGCGGGTGGGCGGGGCCTAAGGGAGACGGGGCGTGCACCAACCCCACTTCCAAAGAAACCCGACAGAAAACCGACGACAATAGATCTCGCAAGCGAGCAGTGCATGCGCTGAAACGCAGGCGAGACCTAAAAATGGAAAGCAATAATAATCGGGTAAAGAACACAACAATTAACACTGATTCAAGTGTGTGAAGAAGATCAAAAAAAGATATAAAAACGTATTTGTGTCTTATTCTCGCCATATACTCCAATCGAATATATGACGATACAACGCGTTCCATTACAATGCAGTATGTCACGTCGCGGTTTTTACAATGCAAGTCGTTACAACAACTTGCGCTAGACTTAGGAATATTATGATTTACTATTCTGAGTCCAGTCTACGTACAGTAGGGAAGGTGTTGGAATAATAAATCATACTATTCCTTATGTTGGAGCGCCATCCAGCGCAAGTTGTTGTAACGACTTGCATTGTAATGACTGCGATCTAAAGGCATTGCGATGCATTGCACTGCGTTGTAATGGATGTCTCCCACACCAATCAGATCATCATAGTGTAAGTGCCAGGATCCCCTTACGGGTTGTGGTAAATATTTCATTACAGGTACTATTTTTTATGCGGTAAAGTCTAGTAAGAATAACTCAGTAAATATAAGAGGCAGAATCCGTGGTATTAGAGGTTCTAAAAGGCTTTATTCCTCTACAAAGGAATTACAGTTCGAACTGTAGGCTTCAAATTCCATCACCACGAAGGTTCAGGAAGGGAAGGCAATACATTATTGACAAGTAATGATATTTATATGAAAAGTATTACATTAAGACAGATGCAAGAGGCGTAACAACTGATAGTACAGATAATGATACACATACGTAATGGAAAAAAGGCGTAAACATAGGCGTAACTAAAAACGTCATTAAACATGATGTCACAAGTGGGTGGATCCATGAGAGAATCCTGCAATGTTAGCAGAAATACTTGGCAGAGATGCGCGCGCAGCCTTATGACTTGTGATTGACGTGCAACTAGAGGGTGAAGGGGACTTGACATTTAGCTCTACATGTGGAGACAGAAGTCTGAGGGGTCATGTCAACCTAATCCCAAATCATATCTAATATCTTATGTTTAAAGAACTGTATTATCCAAAAGGAAAGGTCTCTCGGACGGAATCTATTCTATACTGACTGTTAGTGCGTGTACAAGCGTCTAAGTGTCTACATGAGATGCGAGGGGGCAGGAATCTTCCATGGTAACGGGGGCTATGAATTACTTGCATGAGGACAGTGAGGCCGGGCCCTTTGCTCGGTAGCTGGAAGAATGTTTACCTAAACTACTAGACAGGAATGCATCGGATGAGGAGCGGAGCAGATAATCTTGAAGGTGAAATACAGTTTTTGGCAGGCAACAGGCTGGATCAGGCACCGTTAGCCGCGCAGGGAGTAGGACAAAGTTCATGGATACAGATGCAGGCTCGGACTGGAGCTTTCAGAGGCAGAAGGCAGGAAAAGGCTTGATGGCAGAATTCAGGGCCTACTCGCCTGAATCTGTAAAATGTGGAAAGTGAACCACATAAAGTCGGTGGCCTTTCATACTTAGGAATGGAATATCAGACCCATTCATGGCGGATCTGAAAGAGGACATGTTGACGGTGGACGCACATGTATTTGCGTCTTCATAACTGGAACTGGAGGGAACATACATGTACTTATAGCATGCACATGGAGCCGTTGGGGTCTACGATAGGGGACATAACTGATCACAAAATTCATATTTCCTCATTCCCTCCTTGTCCCCTACGGACCCTCAGGAGATATCGATCTTCATCAATCCATCGATCTGTTCATATAGCATCATTTGTTCTTCTTTCTTCTTCCGGGATCTTGAACGAAAACTTGGATGTGGGATACACGATGTGGCACACAGACCACAAATCGCTGGCCCACATTGTAGACATAAGCAGCAACTGAATAGTATGAGAAAGCCAATACCTAGGAAGGATAGGATCCTCCATCCCCAGGCTGACAACACGCTCCAGAACCAACCGGACCAAGTCCAGGTGCCTGGACTCTGGTGTATCTGGCTTATAATCTTATGAAGGCGAGTTATGGCTTTATATACTGACGGCGAGTTTTCTGGTATGAAAACACAGCAACTTGATCCGATGACCTTACAAGCTCCGCCCCTATCGGCCAGGATGACGTCAAGGACAAGACGATTTTGAAGCACAACAATCCGCATAGCAGACTGCTCTTCTGTTAAATTGCCTAAGGCGGAAGTAGTCTCGTTCACTACTGCTTCAAGGGTTCTAGTTAATCTACGTATCAGCTTACTATTAGTGACTGTACCTATATAGGGAAAGAAACCTTTATTGAAATCTGTGTATTGCTCCCATGCCGTTTCAGTGTAATCGACAATCGGGAGATCTCTCTGCTGTCTATTGTGTACTAAATGGGTATTTCTGTGATAGTCAGGAGGGGCTAGGAAAACAGGTGGCAGAAGGAATGCTATGTAACAGGTACCATCCCAATCTAGAGGTAGACGTATATATGCGGTCTGGCCACATATGAAGTAGGAATGACGGGAAGCTCTGAATGTAGACTTGCCTTGATCACTGAATTTTATTACAGTGGTGCATTTACTATGGCCCATGTGTATGGAACCATTCTTTCTTACACATAATTCCCCTTTAACTGGGAATACTGACATAGCGGACAAGATTGGCGTAGCTTCGGATTCAACATTCAGAATCAGGAGGTTAAGTGTAAAATTACCTAATCCATATACTTCATTTTCTAGATCAGTTCCTGTTCTTTTGGGAAGTCCCTCCTTGTTAGGGTAGCAGACTTTAAGCAAAACTAGGTTCAGGTTTCCCCATACCCAGTTGTCTTGATAAACTACTGAATTTGAATCTAGGGAATTAATCAAACTAAACCATGCTCCACAGGAGCCATTGTGTGTGAACGGATACGGAAAGAGGGGCAAAACTCCCTTATAGTTCTGATAGGGAGGGAGTCGGCCACATATCCAACAATTTGTAGCATTGCTGGTCTGATGGGAATGATGTAACATACTAATAAAAGTGTTGTTGCGCAGCGCAAATCTATAGGACAACTCATGCGGAGGTAATTCGCTAAAAGAATGTTCAGCAGTAACATTGTAAGCACGCTTAGAAATAGGGTAATACATATGTAACAATACACTAGAAATGATGATCAGAAGACTTAGAAAAAACAAAATTAATAATGTAACTGTGCAATGACTACGAAGCGATTTACAGTACGCATGTTTTTTAAGCTTTATCTGTCTATTTCTCTCTCTATTTCGGTCTAGAGGATACATGTCAGAGACAAATTCAACCGATTCACCTTGGAGAGGACTTAATCAAATTGTCTGACTTGCTAGACCTTAGTTTCAGTTTATAGAGTTCGCGTTTTGTCTGTTCAACCAAGGGGAGCTTTGAGTCTGTCTGTGAGGGAATGCAGGGCTGAGTGTTCACATCGGACGGTAGTCCATAAAATTTCTTGATATGACTCGAGTGTAACCACCCTTTACGTCCCTCAACCTTCACGGCTGTCCTTGTTGTCAGCAAGACGAGTTTGGGCGACTTCCACCTGGGCTCCAGCTGGGTCTTTCGGTCGAAGTTCCTCACAAGAACCAGATAACCTGGAACCACGTCATGGGTCTTCACCTCAGTGTTATCGGGAAAAGCTGCAGCTACCTGTGAACGACAAGATTGTAGTGCAGACATCAAGGAAGCCAGGTAATCTGTCAGCATATTACAGTCAACATCAGTGATTTTACGAGGTATAGGCGTCCCCCACATATTTGGTGGTCTACCAAAGATCACCTCGTACGGGGATAGCCCTGTTCGAGAATGTGCTACCATTCTCATGTAAAAGAGCGCAACTGGTAAGGCTACTATCCAATCAACACCTTTTTCTCTACATATTTTGGACAATCTGATTTTCAGAGTTCGATTATGACGTTCCACAAGACCTGCTGACTCGGGATGTCGAACACAGTGGAATTTCCATTGGTAACCTAACAGAAGTGAAACGTTTTTCATTAGTTCGGATGAGAATGGCTGGCCGTTATCTGAGTATACAACACGTGGTAAACCGAATCGTGGGAAGAATTCTCGAACTAACTGTTTGGCAGTAGTCGGGGCAGTGTAATCTGAAACCGGGTAGGCTTCTGTCCAACGGGAAAGAGCACAGACAACTACGAGAACATATTTGAATCCTCGACATCGTTCCATCTGGATATAATCCATCTGGAGGACTTCAAAAGCATGATCGGGAGGTTGAAATCCACCCTGCTCTACGGGGATGCTTTTACCTGGATTAAACTGACAACATATCATACAGGTACGTACTTTCTGTTTGGCTGCTGCTCGCAGATGTTTGTTGAACCAAATGTGTTGAATGCTGTCTAGCATAGCTTTTTCTCCTAGGTGCGCTGGACTATGTATTGTGTTAATGATGACTTGAATCATGGAGTCGGGAAGAAACCATATAGATTTTTCCTTCGTCATCCATCCTTGATCCGTTTGGATCCCTCCTAATTCAGTCCATTTCTTTATTTCTTCTGGTGTAGCATGTGTCTGTATGTCAATTACATCAAGGGCGGGATCCTTAACTGTCATGCAATGTGTTGGTGTCTGAACTATTGTCTTTGTCGTGTCAGTTGTATGAGTCTGATTCTGAGCAGTCTGTTTAGCTGTTCTGTCAGCTAGGTCATTACCCTGAGAAATGATGTCGGTAACTTTTGTATGAGCTTTGCATTTCATAATCGATATTGCAGTAGGTAGGTGAATCGCGTCTAATAGGGCTTGAATGAGGGGTCCGTGTTGGATGTGGGCACCGTGAGAAGTTAAATAACCTCTCTCTCGCCACAGTACGCCGAAGTCATGGACGACTCCGAATGCATAACGTGAATCTGTGTATATGTTGACTTTCTTATTTTTGGCTTGAATACAGGCTTGTGTCAAAGCGATGAGCTCTGCTGCTTGAGCTGACAAAGTGTTAATACAATTTGTTTCAATGACTTCAGTGTCTGTTGTGACTGCGTAAGCGGCCACTAACTCTCCTGTACTTGTTCTCATACATGAACCATCTACATACAATGTCAGGTCTGGATCTGATAAAGGGATGTCTGTCAAGTCTTGTCTGGGTTTCGTCGTGATGGTGATGACTTCAATACAATCATGTGCTAATGGATCTGTTCCGTTTACTGGCAAAAGTGTGGCAGGATTTAACGTATTACAACGTCTGATTTCTATATGTGGCTGAAACAATGTTAATTCATAACCTGTGAGTCTTGCTATAGTCAAGTGTTGTGTTTGTGTGCGGTTCAAGAGAACCTCTACTGCGTGTGGTACTTGTACTGTCAATTGATGTCCTAACACTATGGCATCGCTTTGTCTGATTGCTAAAGCTGTTGCTGCCACTGATTTCAGGCACGCAGGAAGAGCCTGAGCTACTGGATCTAATGTACTAGAGAAATAAGCACATGGTTTGTGTGATCCTGCTTGTTCCTGAGTGAGTACTGACAAGGCAGTACCTTCGCGTTCTGTAACAAAGAGTGTAAACTGTTTACTGTAACATGGTGTGGCTAAAACAGGTGCTTGACATAAAGCTTTCTTTAAGCTTTCAAAAGCATGTGTATGTTCTTGAGTCCAAGGGAGGACAGTCGATGTGGCTGCCTCCTGTGTTGTCAACTGGATGAGTGGTTTTGCTAGAAATGCATATTGAGGGATCCACTGCCTACAGTATGAAGTGAGACCTATAAAAGCCCGCACCTCCTTTTGTGTCTTGGGTGGTGACATGTTAGCAATTAACTGGATGCGGTCGGGTGTAAGCTGTCTTCCCTCCTTGGACAGCGAGTGCCCAAGGTAAACAACTTGCTGGACACAGAATTGCAGCTTAGAAGGGGACACCTTGTGCCCCTTGTCGGCCAGAAATTTCAAAACCGTCAGTGACGCTGTTTCACATTCAGGTTCGCTTCGGGCGGTGATCAGCAGATCATCGACATATTGAAGCAAGGCAGTGTTAACTGGCATGTGAATACTGTCAAGTTCTCGTTTCAGTGCTTGGCTATAGATGCTGGGACTTTCTGTGAATCCTTGAGGAGCGCGTGTGAATTTAAAACTTCGTCCATTTAAACTGAATCCGAACAAATATTGACTTTCCGGATCTATTGGGACGCTAAAGAAAGCATTCTTGAGATCAATTACAGTGAAGAACGTTGCTTCTGAGTCAATAGCTGTTAGTAATGAAGAGATATCTGGAACCACAGGGTATTGTGGTACAATACATTTATTTAATTCGCGCAGATCAATAACTAATCGATATACTGGTGGTGCTTTTGGATCCGTTCTCTTAAGAATCGGAATTATCGGGGAATTACATACATTGGAGTCGGTTTCTACAACCACTCCTTGTGCAATGAGCTCGTCAATGATTTGCAGCAAAGCCACAACAGCATCTGGTGGTAACTTGTATTGTCGCATTCGTGGTAGTACTATTCCTGTTTTTAGTGTGACTCGATATGGTGTAATGTTCATGCAACCAACATCAGTGGGGCCTTGTGCCCATAGATGTGTAGGTAAATTCTGCAGCCGGTGATCCATGTCTCTGGACACGTAGTGACCTTTGAAATCACGTAAAAATAATCGTACTCCTTCCGGAGAACAACATATTATGGCTCCTAGAGCTTTCAATGTTTTTATACCTAACAAGTTTTCTGGACATGATTTAGTAAGTAATAAATCTGTAGTACGTGTCAATGGACCAACCGTAAGTGGAAGGGGTTGCGTTACTTCATTAATGATGGGCCTTCCTGAGAATCCAAGGGAAATATTCTGTGAGCCTGAGAGGGGTGCCCCTTTTCTAGTTTTGATCTGTCTTAATTTTGAAAAGAGCGGCATTTTTAGACCTTATTACTTAATCTTGAACACACTTAATACGATAAACACAATAATGAACAATCATTCACACCACAATATGTAGAACGTATTAAAACATTTAACAGTTTAACGAACGATGATAACTAATAGAAAACTAATCACTGACATAATACTAACATTAGATAATACTGAATTATATGCAAGATATACTAGATATACTGCTAAACAGTACAGATACACTGCTGAAACAGTGCAGACCGGATTTGTGTACCCAAACCCGTCTTGACCGGCACAACCTATGTGCACGTCTAAATGCCTCCCCGGCAATGGTACTCACCGGGTAGCGCGGAACGGAAGGCCTCGGAACTGAACTGAAACTGGACCGGACTGGACTCGACTGGACTCGGAACTTCGGAACCTGGTGGGCCTCTGTATACCTCGGATCTTGCTCTCTCAGCTAGGCTCTGGTCGGGATACTTCGCACTTCTCACCGCCTCGTCTGGGTGTTGATCGCAGCCTCAGTCACCCCCGCTTGGCCGGAGGGAGATACAGGAAATCCTGCAGGTACGCGTTTTTGTCCGTTCAGCTGTGGCAGGAGACCGGGCCTGCAACGCACCTCCGGCGCGTGAGATGAGAAAGTGTCCCTATTCGGGCGCCAATTTATGTGGTAAATATTTCATTACAGGTACTATTTTTTATGCGGTAAAGTCTAGTAAGAATAACTCAGTAAATATAAGAGGCAGAATCCGTGGTATTAGAGGTTCTAAAAGGCTTTATTCCTCTACAAAGGAATTACAGTTCGAACTGTAGGCTTCAAATTCCATCACCACGAAGGTTCAGGAAGGGAAGGCAATACATTATTGACAAGTAATGATATTTATATGAAAAGTATTACATTAAGACAGATGCAAGAGGCGTAACAACTGATAGTACAGATAATGATACACATACGTAATGGAAAAAAGGCGTAAACATAGGCGTAACTAAAAACGTCATTAAACATGATGTCACAAGTGGGTGGATCCATGAGAGAATCCTGCAATGTTAGCAGAAATACTTGGCAGAGATGCGCGCGCAGCCGCATTACGTGTGATTGACGTGCAACTAGAGGGTGAAGGGGACTTGACATTTAGATCTACATGTGGAGACAGAAGTCTGAGGGGTCATGTCAACCTAATCCCAAATCATATCTAATATCTTATGTTTAAAGAACTGTATTATCCAAAAGGAAAGGTCTCTCGGACGGAATCTATTCTATACTGACTGTTAGTGCGTGTACAAGCGTCTAAGTGTCTACATGAGATGCGAGTGGGCAGGAATCTTCCATGGTAACAGGGGCTATGAATTACTTGCATGAGGACAGTGAGGCCGGGCCCTTTGCTCGGTAGCTGGAAGAATGTTTACCTAAACTACTAGACAGGAATGCATCGGATGAGGAGCGGAGCAGATAATCTTGAAGGTGAAATACAGTTTTTGGCAGGCAACAGGCTGGATCAGGCACCGTTAGCCGCGCAGGGAGTAGGACAAAGTTCATGGATACAGATGCAGGCTCGGACTGGGGCTTTCAGAGGCAGAAGGCAGGAAAAGGCTTGATGGCAGAATTCAGGGCCTACTCGCCTGAATCTGTAAAATGTGGAAAGTGAACCACATAAAGTCGGTGGCCTTTCATACTTAGGAATGGAATATCAGACCCATTCATGGCGGATCTGAAAGAGGACATGTTGACGGTGGACGCACATGTATTTGCGTCTTCATAACTGGAACTGGAGGGAACATACATGTACTTATAGCATGCACATGGAGCCGTTGGGGTCTACGATAGGGGACATAACTGATCACAAAATTCATATTTCCTCAGGGTGATACTGTGCTTTGCAGATAATCATAGCGTACTATGTGACATGTAAAGAATGACCAAAAAGGCTGTTTAACCAAACAGCAAAATTGATGCGTGGAAAAGTGGAACTGTCAAAAGTGGAACACAACACATCTGCATAACAAAGGTGAACCAAAAATGAGCTAAAGGCTTTGAGAGGGCATTGTGTGGTAAGCGAGTGCTTCACAGTGATATTAATTATGTCATCCAAAAATATATGGTAGTGAACCATACAATATATTGGCAAGAGATGATGTGTGTGGACAGAATATCTAGACTACAGCAAAAATATTAATCACCTGTAAGAAAATCAATTTTGAGTCAAATTTGAATTATAAAGACGCAGAATAATGACTCGGAAAAGATGTAACAGGCTGCAGTCGGTCTTAAAAGTCAATAAGCTATAAACAGTAAGCAAGGAAAAAAATGCCCTTGTAAAACAGCTTAAAAAAGAAGACCAGCATTGGCATAGCCAATAGGTCTCGCCTTTGGGACCTTATAAGTGTTTAGCCATGCAACAGTTGATGATGTTACACCAAGGATATTGTACTGCATAACTAAATACTTCTAAGGTTCCAAAGGCGAGACCTATTGGCTAAGCCATTGCTTGTTATTACAGTGGGCGGGCCTTCCTTATTGTAGTGCACGAGGCAGGCCAGGATTAAGTTATAAATCGGGACAGTTGTACTGAAGAGCCTCTGTTGTTGCCTCAGCACTGGCATATGAGTTCATAATGCAAGTGAGCACTGCTCACAGGCATGCTGAAGAGGGGATGCAGGGAAGGGATCGCGTACTGAAGAAGAAGAAAGGCATGCGTGCTGGAGAGGGGAGACAGGGAAGGCGTGCAGAAGAAGGGGTCAGGAAAACCGCGCTAAAAGGGGGGGTGGGGAGACCAGGAATGCGTGCTAAAGAGGTGGCGGGAAAGGAGTGCTTAAGATAGGGGGGGTGAGGGGGAGGCCGCAAGGAAAAGTTGGCAGAGATCAACAAGTTGACACGGGGTGAAATAGGCAGTGGAGGAGCAAGCACAGGCGGCCGAAGCTAATGGAAAACGCACCACTGCACGACACCTCATTTCAAGCACTCTGAAGGTTTGGTTCACACATGACAAAAATAATCCACAGTTTAACCACAGTTTAACATGTCAAGACACCCAACAGAAAAGAAAGTAGACCTCCTATGCAGAAAAGGGTACACAGCACTGGAATATAGTGAAAACTGGGCTGTCCTTTGTTCTTGACACCCATCTTCTACCACGTCCCCATCTTTGCATAAGTTTTCAATTGTAATACTCAGCTGTGTCAGTGTTTGTGACGTGTGCCTACGAAGTGGTGTTGTCTGTATGTGCGTGTTGTGTGTGGCAGAGATGGTTTGTGAGTAGCATTTTGTGTGCGTGAGATGACGGTGCTTTGTAGCCCGATGCCTGTGTTGTTGTGTTTCATGTAAGTGTAAGGTTTGTGAGTATCACTTTGTGTGTGTGAGATGACCGTGCTTTGTAGCCCTATGCCTGTAGTGTGGTGTTTCATGCATGTGTGGTGCGCTATCTTGTGAGTTATGCATTTTGTGGTCGTATGTAGTATGCGTCTCAGAGTGATTGTTATGGTTGGTGGTGAGTTGTCACCCCCGGGCACCCGTCCCCAGGTGAATGCACGCAGACAACTCCTAATAATTATACGGCAGGTCGCGGTGGCCGGGTAATATGTAGAACATTGTGTAAATGTTATATTGGGGCAGATAAAGTTGCTGCACACATTTCCTTAAGTTGGCCTCAGTCCCAAAGGCCAGAGATAGTAAATATTTCCTTTGAACTGCTCACAATAGCAGCTCTAATCAAGGGCTACTCAGTCTTAAAACAAAATCAAATTCACTAGTAACTGTTCACATTGATTCTGGAAAAAGTGAATTCCAGAAAGAAGGTGTCCCTGTTTCAAAAGCGCTTCGGCACCCTAAACATTACTGGAATGCACTAAACAAATATATATTTAACACAACATAATATAATGTTTCACATGGAATTGCCAAAATGCCTATTTCGAGGATGTTCATGACTAGCCAGACTCTCAAAAATAATTGCTTTTATTTTGAAACTTGTAGTTCAAAATTGAGCCTTTCGACAATGTTTTGCAAACTGAGAGGAGCAAGCACGTGTGGCCGAAGCTAATTGAAAACGCGCCACTGCATGACAGCTCATTTCAAGCACTCATGCTTGTACCCACCTTGCGGGAGCGAGCAGCGGCGAACGAGCCGTCTGTTTTCAATTAGTGCGCGCTGCTGCTCGCTCCCGCAAGGTGGATGCCAGCACCAGTGCTTGAAAAGAGCTGACCTATTCCTAGAGCAGCGCTACGCTCTAGGCGCGACCTAAAAAACGTACTTTACAATACCTAGGGCATTTTATAGTCTGTCTGGAACAAAGGTGAGAATTTTGCAGGATCAAAGCTTACTCATCATTAATGAGGTCACCCCGATCACTGATTTAAATGAAAGTTTTTCTAGGTCGAATCCATCTACAAGTGTGCTGCGTTGATAATATCTCCCAGGCAGCTGCCTGAAGTAAACGCCTTGAATGCCATCACATCCTTGCAGTGTGTCTCAATACCAGCCTCTGCCATAATCTATTACAACCATTTTGCTATGGTGGATGCAAAAACTCCAGCAAAGGGTTTCTTGTGGGGTTCTCATAGCCATTGAGGCATCTAAACACAGTAAGATTCGGAACTTCTAGATAAATCAGGTAGGAAATAGTTTTGGTGTTCGATTTGGTGCTCTTGGCGCCATAACGTGATACTCTCCTCCTCAGGGTGGACACCTTGCCAGCCACAATAATACCAGGCAGAACAGCGTTTTCATTTATGCTGATAGTTTCTTTGTTGAGAGGAACTCATTATCCGGCTTGATAACCAGTACTTGTTGATGTCCTATAGTTACAAATGCCTTGGTTCTGGGGGGCTTGCTAGTCTGATGCCCATTAGTAGCTGGCACGCTAATGGGTGTTCCCCCATGGGGGCTTTAATATATGCGTGACCCATTGAATTAGAGGACTTGCAGGCATTAACCATTCTGTAAGTTATTCTTTTTAGATCCGGTTCCGATGAGAAACTTAGAACATTTCTCCCTAATGGATTCTAACTGCATCCTACACACCAGTAGGCCTATTGTCTCGAAGCTGTACTATAGGATTTGATTGCAGAGTCTGCTTAAGGCCCATTGCCTATATTTTGGACCCTGTTGAGAGAGGCATGGAACTTCCAAGCTTTTCTTGAAATCCTAAGGATCACGCTAAGACCAGTTGATGCAGGTTCCGCTGGCAGTACTTTAGAATGCTCTGAAAGTGGAAGAAGGATTGAAAAGTTCAAGAAAGTTCCAGAAGAACTGTAAAGCAAAGTTGCGGCCTTCTGATTAGTCACCAGGACAACGTCTGTTAGTCTACTCGAAGCTGATGATGGAAAGGCGTAGTTGTGACTCCTTCAACAAGTTCTTCAAAGTTTCCATTGCTTCCAACTGTAATACCTCAGTAGTTCTTAGTCTAGCTGTAGGTTTAGGCAAAGAGACTTGCCTCGCAGTCAACCAACCTGTCCATAAGTGTGAGGAGCATATGCGATATGCATATTGCAGTAGCAAAGCATTAGAATCTCTGAAGAACCTGGAGTTCCAGGCTGCCACATGGTTCTACTTGGCTGGTAGGTTCTTTGCCATAATATAAATCCTACTGTTCAGGCAAAAGTGCTAAAATCCCTTGAACAGGGTCGCCAGTGCTTTGCGGCATGTGCCCCCTAGGTGTTTAATGTACTTCACTGCCAACAAGTCCATTCTCAGAAGCACTGATCAGAGGACTCTGCATTGTCATGCTATTCAGTACAGAGGATCCTGCTAGGACTTACAGTCAATTGAAGTTCTAACTCTTGTTCTGACCACTGTCCTCAGGTTGTAACCTTTCACACAATGCCCCAAGCATCTTGAGTCTGTGATCAGATCCAGGGTGATCACAAATATCGTCCTGCCATTCTAGGCCTCCATATGAGCCAACAGCCATTTTGAAATCTAGCTTAGCCTCCTCTAAGACTTTCAGATTTATTTTCTTTAGGTCCTATGCTTTTTTCTCATGCCCAAACCGGTGCCAGAGATTGTTGAGACAAAGTTTGTTGGTAGGGGCTGTTGGTTTCTCCCAGAGAGAATGAATGGTGTGCTTGGCACCGAGGAGGAGATGGAATATTCTCTGCCTGCATTGGAATGGAGTGGATAGAATCCCGCAGAGGGTCTGCCAAGGAGGGCAAATTGAGGAAACCTGTCTATGTCCTGGATTGGTGGATTTCTCATAACTGCCCAGCCTCGGGAATCCCAATTCGTATTTGTTCTCTTTGAAAGTTTTCAATTGGCCATCGGAGTAGAAGTCCTGAAGGCGAAAGCAATCCTTCTACCTCAAGATCTGGAAGACTACTGTTGTCTGGCCCGGTACGAACTTTGTTGTCTATGATTGGTGTGAACGGGGAGGTAAAAAAGTGATGCTCCGTTTGGTAACAATGGAGTTCCAAACTGCTCACGTTCCTATACTGATGGGGGAGACTTACATAAGGCGACATCAAATGCTCTTAAGAGCCCATGGTACCTCACCCAGCAGCCTGGCCTAGGAAGCACCATTGTTTATCAGTTTTCGCTCTGAGACATTCAACCAAATAGCCTAATTGAGACGCCTGATTGTAATTTTGTAAAAATGTTTACTCCCCAAACAAATCCCTGTGGTGTTTTGTGCAAGTCTTGAAGGCCAGTTCTTGGAATAAGTACAAGATATGTGGCAGTAATGTCATTTTAAGTGCTGCAAAATACCCCACCCATAAGGAGTGATTTTTTTCTTTTCTTCAGACTGACCGCGACGACTAAGTCTCAGGCAGGAGGAGTTCAAAATTTGTCTTTCTGCCGGTGGAGAGGGTTTGCGTCAGTAGGATGCTCAAGTATTGAATACCATAATTCATCGTCCAATGATACTACGTTGTCCCGAATAAGGAGTCATCTAAAGGGTTTCTTCCAACCAAATTAAGCCTTCAGATTTGGTCATGTGTATGTAAGCCAGTGACTGCTTGAAATTCAATCAAGTCTTGAAGTGAGCGCCGGGCTTTGTGAGTGTAAGTAGGATATTGTCAGCGAAGGCTGACACCTTAAAGGTATCTTGGCAGAACTAAATGCCTTGAATCTGCAAGTCTTTTCTAATTTTCTGCAGGAAGGGCTGCAAAAAAAGTAAAACGAGTGAAGTTAAGGGCCAGCCCTGATGGGTGCCTCTACAAATAAGGAAGGGGGCGTTTGATTGATCATTGACGTTAACCTTTGCCTTGGGATTGCAGTATAATGCAGAGCTCCATTCCAGGATCCTATCGCCCAGGCTGAATTTCTTGAGGACATTGAACAGCATAACTCAGTCTCCCCTGTCAAGGTAGGTGAGGTTTTGTAAGGAAATTGGCTGATAAGAGGAGCCGGATACTTGCCTGGTATGGGGGATCAACGCAATAGATGATTTAGTCATGCATTAAGTGGTTCCCTTGTGTGCCGTGAAGGCATTTAAGGGAGTGGTTAGGATAGGGAGGAGCTGAGGGGCCAAATGCTTAATTCTCTGATTCTGATTGTAGATGTCTGGGATAAGCCAGTCATCCTGGAGCTTTAGAAGGTTTGAGCTTATTGATGGTCGCCAAACCCTTAGCAGCCGAGATGGGTATGTCTAGGTTTGCAGCAAAGTCTGCGGAAAGTCGAGGTAGAGTGACAGGTCTCAGGTACGCAGTGCAGCGTTCAGGGGCTATCAGGTGATCTGCATAAAGTAACTAGTAGAAAGAGTGGAAGACTTGGAGTTTGCCCTCCGTGGCAGTAAAAGTGGTGCTGTTATTTCTAATTTTGCCAATAAGCCTGCAAGCTTGGTGGGCCTGCAGCTTGTAAGCCAAAATAGTACCTAGTTTATTGACCCCCTTGTGGAAGCGGGCCCTTAATCTGGGGAGGATATAATTAGCCAGTCTTGTCCAATAATTAGTCCAATCTTGTTGAAGGGTGTACCTTTATGTTTAAAGTGCAACCGGTCCAAAGGTAACTGTGATCTGCTTCCTGGCTAAACATCCCCCATGTAACTGGTTTGAAGGCATCTCACACTGTGCGCTAGTCCGTGTCCCCTGTGTTATTTATAGTTCGATATTCTGTGAGCGTCTCACAATTCTCTGTCACGACCACTGGGTCTTGAAAAAGAGAATCATTGAGGGGACAATGTTGCTGGCTTTCTACCCTTCCTCCCATTGAAGGGTCAGTGAGACCGGGCTACAGTCCGAGAGTGGGGGAGTTGGTCTGCATCTACTATGGTGTCCCCAAACCTATTGTCTAACAAAAGGATTTCAATCTGGGCATACATGAGGTATAATGCAAAATAGTGAGAATAATGTGTAGTGAGAGGGTGACAAGTACGCCGGACATCAAGCAAACCCGAAAATGCGAGCCAACTCGCCCTTCCAAGGGTGGCTTTGGAGCCCTGTCATGGTGCTGGTATGATCTGTTCTGGGTAGCACGAAGAACAAGTTTGACCTCTGGCAAAAGCAATGCCTTCTAGAGGGTGTCCTTCAAAAATCGTTCTGGCCCATAGTTTGGGGTGAAGTTTGATGCCATGCTAATAGGGCAACCCTCCCAGAGGCCCTTGACCTCCACCCGCCGGTTGCCTTTATCTGATGTATGGTTATGTTTACTAAAGGGCAACAAACTGGCAAGTAGGATTGGCGTCCCCACCTTCTTGGAACGACAAGAGGTGTGATCTTGCGGTGGAATCTCGTTGGATCGCAGAATGTATATCTGTACACAAGCAAAGAGTCTCTTGGAGGCACTTGATATGCGCTGGTATTGAGTTAAGTTTGCCAGGATTGCACAGGTGTTTTAAGGGATTGAGCCCTATGACATTTCAAGTGATGGCTTTCAATTGACTTTGTTAAGTGGCCATGTCACAATAACTGTAGGGGCAATGGAGCAAATGTCATCACAACCCCAAATTCATACTGTGTATGTGCTAGACTAGAGTGAGTGGTCATCTATGTGACACCCTTAGAACTTCTAGAACTGTGAAACCACAACAATCGCCCAAAAGTGAGTGAGAACAGATCCCACAGGACTATCAGCTTGAGAAAACATACTGTGTGCTTGGAGGTTACCACCTTCCTGTAAGAAAAGAAGAATAGGGGTGGGGGGTTATTGGCAGGGAAGACACAAGAAAGTAGCCAGTCCTCCGCCCGGCCCAAGCAAGCTGGGAAAGCCTAAGGTAGCAGTAGGGTTCCCCGGGAGGCAAGTCCATCTTCCATCTCATAGGGAGAGGGCCATCACATTAATCTGTTTATCCTTCGTCCTGTGCACCATCATCCGTCGGATGTGCTTCAGAAGTTGGACTGTTTTCGATTTTGGTGGAACTTGGCCGGTCCCTACAGGTGCATCTGGAAATTCTCTGAAAAACAGAACCTCTAACTAGAGGAGCACCAGGGACCTGTTACCCGGGCTGATAGTTGGTAAGTCCAGGATCATTTTCTCTTCCTGGAGGGAGGCCGTAATGTGGGTGAGGCCACCCCAAGTAGAAATGATACAGAACAGATGTGCCCACCTGTATTTCGTATTGTGGCAGATCAAGCCTGTCACAAACTTTCTGAAGTTGCACTGTTTTGCAAGAGTGGTGGCGGATAGATCTTGGAAAAGTAGAAGCTGTGCTCCATTAAATTCTGTGCTATCACGCTTTGGCCATAATCTCTGCTTTGACTGTGAAGTGATGGATGCGAGTTAGAACCTTTGATGTTCGTTTCCCTGGTCTGCAAAGAGGTATCACCATGAGCGCCCTGCCCGTATGGGTGGATTCTCTGTTGCTCATCTCCAAGATGGCTTCAAAGTGGTCATTTGGCTACCTAGGGAGATCGGCATCCAAAACACTAGTTGGGACTCCCCAAATGTGAGTATTGTTGTGGCAGGACCTGTTTTTGAGGTCTTTGCATTTCTTCTGTAGGCAAATTTGCTGGTCCTCCAGCTGGAGGATGCGTTGCTGCAGCGCCTCGCACTTTTTGACTTGTTTCTCCATAGATTGTTTGATGTGAGCCACCCACTTGCCAAGGTCACTGACGTCGGTTTTGTTGGGGGTCCGTCTTGACCCCCTTGATATCCTCTTTGACCTCTTGAAAGAGTTGGAGGAAAAGGTCATTAGTGATGGGTTGGCAAAGTCCTCAGAGGTATTACTCAGACCCTCGGTTGAGCAGTGTCGGTCTATCGTTGTGGGGACCGCTTTGTGATGAGTACTGAAGAAAGGATTTAATAGTTTCTTTTGCCTCGAACCACCCCCTCCCTCCCACTCAGCCCCCCCCCCTCCCCCCTCCCCCCCCACCAAAACGGACATGGTGCTGACACTACTCAGAAGGCTGCCTCTGATTACTGGGTTGTGGCTGTCAGCTGGCCTTCTCTCACTTCTCAATTGGCATCCTGTGGCTAAAGACTTTCCGTGGTCAAGAGATGCTCCCCTCCAGGGGTTTTGTTCAATGTCTGGCTTTGCTGCTCTGGTAGGCCCAAATCTGTCCGTGGGACTGTCGCTCCCAGGCATGTTTCTGCCAGGGGCCTGCCCTCCTAGGCCAAGGACTGCTGATAGTGCCCGGGTTCCGCTCTTCTCAGTCCCCAGCCCAGAAGTGGTTCCCCCAGTAGACTGAAGGCACCTGAGCCTCAGGGTCTTCACTGGACCAGTCATTTTGCCGCTTAGACACCAGTAGACACCAATGTCGCTTATTTTGTGGGGTCCCCCTAGGTCTCCCCAAAGTCACCAGATGCCCATGGTCTGGAAGGGGATTGGGCCGCAGTGCAGTGGGGGGAGAGTGTCTCGCTGGATAAGGCCAACAGCAATTGGTGGCAAGACAAGGTAGCCCACTTCAGACTCCAGATCCACCCCTCTCACCCACATCTCATACTTGGGGGACGTGGCTCCAGCAGATCCAGGTTTCAAGGTAGGAAGTACCGCACTGTTGTGCCAAATCGGGGTCTCACACCTGCCCCAAGCCTCTGATCCACAAGCAAGCATTGCTCCCGGGCTGAAGTCAGCAGGTGCGCCGATCAGTTGGCTGCAGCCATTCACAGCCTGGGCCCAGATTTCCGGCTAGGGCTGGGTGCCAAGCTGAGCAGAAGGGCTGAAGGGCTGTGGGGCCCACCAAGTGCAGAAATGAGCAGTGGTTTCCCTTGCCACAGGAAAACCAAAGATAGTATTGGGCCAGGCGGGGAGCTCAGGGATCAGGAGTTCGCCATCTTGTCGGGTTGGCCACACCCCTACATTTAAAAAGAAAATACAGTCAACCACCTGGTGCTTGGTGCTGATCACACAGTATTCTTATGCAGACCCTTTGAGTGTTGTGGTGGGTGGAGATAGATCCTGAAGTTTTTTAAAGAATTAAATGGGGCTTTGAAAGCCTAGTCTAGTGTATCAAGGTTCTGGGGGCCTAAAGACAAAGGGGCAATAAATTAAGGCAGGGCGCTTGTCGTCTTCATGTGTCTGTAGGCTGGCATGGCCTCGGGAGTGAGACAGAAGAAAGTGTGTTATGACCTATTCAATGCCCTGTGACGGTTGGAGACAATCACTGCAGCCCAGGTGCCTTGGACCCCTTTGATCAATCCGATATCAAAGTGTCACACATTCCGTACATCCACTGTGTCGAATTGTGATCCTGCAAGCTCCCTGATGCTAATGGTGGCAAGTTGTCGAGAAACAAAATGCAAGCGGGAGATGCACTCCCAGAGGGCCTTCCTTCTGCCACCTCTATGCCTGCCAGGCAAAATCGCTACTCTAGACGCAGAAGGTAGGGCTGGGCTTGCATGTGGGTAGCAAGCCTGCACATGTGAGGGTATGCCACTAATTACTTATAGACAACACCACAGTCTCGAACAGTTAACCAAGCTCCAAAAGCATAAGCCTCAGGAGAAAAGCACTTAACTGCCCGCTGAGCAGAAAAGAAAGCGTTTCTTCTGCCAGCTAAAAGGCTGATGCAAAAACAACAGTTGATGGACAGAATGCAGAACAATTTCATACATTCACCCCAGTACAGAGATCTGGGCCTAAATCCATCGTTTTTTTGCTCACCGTGCCATTCCAGTTTGAACCCAGCCATATGCAAATCAGTCTTGACCCTGTTCCTCATTGGAACAGTCCAGCCCGAACTGCCAAGCCAGGTCCTCCCTGGACTGGAAACTAGCATCCTAGGACCGGTTTCGGGGTTTCACCCCTCTTCAGCCAGGATAGCTTGATTCCTGTGGCATGGAGAGCACCGGGACCCACGTCTGGGCATACCCGTCCCACTCGGGGTGACAATGCAAAAACAACAGTTGATGGACAGAACAATGTCATACATTCAGACCAGTACAGAGATCTGGGCCTAAATCCATCGTTTTTTTTGCTCACCATGCCATTCCAGTTTGAACCCAGCCATATTCAAATCAGTCTTGACCCTGTGCCTTATGGGGGGGAATGCTTGCAATGTTCAACACTCCGTCCATCATCTCCTTTGGTTTTGCTTTGTTCGCCCTAAGTTGGCAGGCTATGCCCAGATGTGGGTCCCCTGCTAACTTTGCCACTGGATTCAAGATAGCCTGGCCGATGAGGGTTATGAACCCGAAACCGGTCCCAGGATGCTTGTTTCCGGTCCATGGAAGACATGACTTGGCAGTTCAGGCTGGACTGTTCCCATGAGGCACAGGGTCAGACTGATTTGCATATGGCCATGTCTGAACTGGGGTGGCGGAGTGAGCTAAAGAATGATAATGGATTAAACCCAGATTAGTTGACTGTGGGTGAGTGCTTGCAATGTTCAACACTCCGTCCATCATCCCCTTTGGTTTGGCTAAAAGGCTGATGTCTCGCAACTATAGACTAATGATTGGCGGTTATTGACTGTTTCTTTCGGGACCTGGGTCATGTATTTTCGAGAAGTGTTATATATTTTTTTCTTGTTGCTGAGAATTAAAAGAACGTTTCATGCCTAATCCTCGCCTCAAATTCTTCCATAGAATTTAGTGTGCATTCACAGCTCACTGAGTTTGCAGTACTTTTGCATTGGGTGCTCACATTTCACACAAATGTGTGTAGAATAGTAAGAAAAAAAAGAGTAGCACATGTAAACCACTCCCTCACCCTTTTCGGGCATGGGATGGGCACATGCTACAACTATAAATTGTTTTTAGTCGAAGGGCAAAGTGGTAGGCGATCAGTGGCAAACACTGCTCATCGACCCTTAGGCAAGCCAGGGTAGGAATGAAATCCCATTGCACTTGGTCATGGGTCAAGGCAACGGAGCAGAATAGAGGTATGATTAGACATTGTGTCCAGGCCAATCTATGCAGATGTTTGGAAAGAAGGGCCTCTTTTCCCATTTTTTAATAGTACATCTGTACTTGGCCAGGAGTCAATGCGCTTGACAGAAAAACAAGTAGAGAGCTGCATCTCTACATAAGTCACTTTGCTATAAAGAGTTCCTGATCGCTACATAAAAGTAGAGATCTAGAACTAATTACAACAGTGTGATTGTCAGAGAGGAGAGAGATTCGTAATTAGGCTAATTTACCTACACACATATGAATCGTGCAGCATCAGCTCTTCATAAATAACATTTTCCTCAGGGAATTTGAGGGTAAGTTATACCATTTATGGTTAGCTAAACAGCCACAACTCTCTCCTTAGTGCTCTAGAAATTACCTCACTCTTCAGCAAAGTCATAAAAAATGAAATGATCATCATTGGTGACATCACCTCGCCCCATCAATTAATGACTTTCATGGTCTAAGCAGTTTAACGTTTTACCAACATTGAAAGTTTTAATTACCAAACATAGGTCCTCCAAGCGTGGTAGTTTTAAGTAGGTTCTAGATAGGATGGTTATAAAACTAGAAAGCAATATTACTGCATCAAATGGACTAAGAATGCAAAGTCTGCCTTTCATCCCGATGCTGAACAAGACGTAAAGCATTCAGTTATCAGAAAGGTTAAGGGGTTGCAGCTGCCCCTCAGTGACCGCCTTCTGACCATCCGATTTATTCAAATGTCCCTATCACTTAAAAAATACCAGATCTAAGTTTCCTAGGTCGAATTTTCCTCCCACCCTCTGCAGGATCATAGCATCCCTCCACCCCTCCCACCGCACCTTATTCGCCCAGTAAACAAAGTGGTAACCTTTGAAACCAACCTTGAAATATGACCACGTAACTACTAACAGACTTATTTAGTTGGCCCACTTGTTCAAGCTTCTCACTGAAGATTCATCAAAACCTAAATTTGGAGCTTGTCAATGGTAGTTTATACAGACAAACTGTATAATAAGAATATATTGTAACTAATTGCCTGAACTGAAGCTTACTTTGATGTCTACTCTATAATTAGCTTCAACAATCTGCTCACAGAGGACTACAAAATAATGTACAGGCATAGTGTTTGTTTTCATTTACAAATTGGAACTGGTGAACAAACAACTCCCCTATACATTGTATTTGTCATTTGAATACATTGCATGTAAACCTCAAACAGCCTTCTGGCATTATATTATTGACCGCCCCCCAGGACACCAAACCTTTCTCCTGGATTAAATTCACTAATTGACTTTTCACTTCAGAAACTTCATTTCAGAAAATTGCACTAGTCGATGTCAAGCTTTTTGGGTAGATAACCCAAATATCAAACAATCATTTAAATTAACAAAAACATGCGTGCATTGGGAATCGGAAACTACTGAACAGACTTGCTGTCAAAATGTTGTGAAACTCGGGCCTACCTCAAACCTACCACATTAAAAGTTTGGTTGAAGAATTGTCAACTTATCTTTAAGAACGCTAGGAATGTGAGCCTATTCTTGATGAGCGGTAGGTAGCCTGGTTCAAGAGAAGAAACCGTGCCCATTCTGCACTATCTATGGCTAATAGCAGCATTAACCTAGAATACAAGTGTTAAATGTGGATCACACCCGTATCCGTGCCATTTCATTGGCCTGGAAGTCCAAGCTAGCCTACAATCATTTGACTTCTCTGGAGCCTATGAAGGACTTCAGTGCTATTTTTATTTCATCGAGTTTCTTACAAATAAAAATTTCCTACAAAGTCATATTTTCGCTGGCATTTTTTGTTGTTGCAGTCTGGTTATCAGTTTTTTTGGAGCTTATATAGATTTGTATAGTATCCATTAGCTCCATCACTTGTCAACTCCGTGCATTGATTGGTTTTTCTTAATGTAGACAATTGTCGACTTACACCGTAGACTATTAAGTTTTTTTGAAGGGATGAAACAAATACGTTAGTGGAATACCGTTAACGAGACTGATACCATGGTGGACTGTCACTGAAAATATTGTAATTCTACCTCATGTTTGATATATTAGGCTTCCTGCCTCGTATTGTAATATTGAGACATACCCATGCGCCCCCATTTATTTACTTCTGTTTGGTTAGAACTATACATGCCAATAACAATGGTCTAACAAAAAGACAGGGAAGATGTTTGAGAAAAGGGGAGGAGACCGAGATGGGGAGAGAACAAATAAGTGACAATTAGCAGAAGGTAGAACAGAGGTCAAAGGTGAGAATTATGGGTAGGAGAAAGCGGGGCAGGTTGCATATAGGAATGTTAGGGTGCAAATGAGAATGTTAGGAATGGCAGACTTAGGGAGGTGAGTTGTCAATAAGCAAATCCGATAATACTGATAAGAAAAAATGGTTACACAAAGTGACATAGAACAAGTTAAAAGAGAAGGATGGAAATGGAAGGCAGAGGGAGACCTAGGAATAGTGTTTAACTTATTTCATATATATATATATATTTTAGTGCAACCCAATCCACATTTAATAAACTTTATCTTGAGTTTAACTGCCGTCTTTGTTCTATTAATTTATGTGAAGAATGATCGTAGACCATGTAGGAGATAGTTATGCTTGATGTATTGTAGTTGGGGAGGGGCATCTTTTTCCAGGGTTTTAATGATGTAAGACAAGTCAGTGATGGGTTCATGATCTAAGATAGGTTAGTGATTGCTAGGTTTTGTAAGGTTGCCCTCGATTTACTCAGGAGGCAGGTTGTAAAAAAGGAAGAGTCTGCAGTAGTAAATACTATTTGAAAACATAAGTTAGCCAATGTTATCAAGTATGGCTCAGCTTCTGCACCAATAGCCTAGCCATCCCCTTAAAGGGGTGCCTCGGTCCGATAAGGAGGTGGTCCTGTTATATGCTTCAGAACAGCCTGCCTCACACACCGGCAAACCTGAATATTTGGCGGCCAAACTCAAAAAAGCCGGTCAGACCAGGAACCTCAGAAGCTCGAACTCTCATCTACTCATTCTGCTGAAAATCCGAAAACAAAAAACTGCGGCTCAATCCTATTTCCCCTCCCCCCCCCCACCCCCATCAGAACTATTACCTCTTTTGCTAAATTCAAAAGCCAGCTCAAAGCCCTGTTCCTAGGAGCAGCCAGAGTGCGGAAACAGTCTCCTCCCACAGCTGCGTATGTCCACAAGCCGCATAACCGAACTCGCCACTAATCGACCTACACCATTCTGTATTTTGTATTTTTTTTGGCATTATAACTGTTGTAAAGCGCTCCGATACCCTTGGGTCAGGCAAGCGCTTTATAAAACTTCTTAAATAAATATGTCCGTGGCTTCTGTACTGTGCTTCACTTTAACTAGTCGGGCAACTGACCAATGAACCCATCACAGATGGTGTGCAATTCAACTCCACCATGACACCCTCACAAACTACATTATGAAATACTTTATAAAATTGAACAGTTGCAAATGCGAACTTTTACTCAATTAAAAATATCAGCTGAACATATTCTTTCACACATCAGCCTTCGCGTTTCAAGGACCTCAGATCCTTAAAACCGCCAAAGATGCACATTATGGGAACATTTTACTAGTAATGATTATTGAACTGCTTTTCAGTACAAGATCTGACCTCTGTTATATCTTGGAACTAAAATGCTTTCCACTATGCCAGCTAAGCCTTTGCCAGAGTTGGGGTCAAACGTATACAAAGAGTCTTCAGGAAACAGTGCAAGACAACCAGACATCTGTTACATCAAGCCTCAGACAACTCATGAAGAAGTATTGTATTTATGTAAACACCACCATAAACATTTGGTCAATAAGTCTCGTGTGAAACATAGACATAGACAGTCAAAGACTCAACTTCGAAACTGAAGCAGTTGTTGTGTCTGTGTAACTTTCATGGTGGAAGGGCTCTGCACACTGCAACACAAATAAAATAGAAATGTTTCACAGAACACAGTCAGTTAGCTAACATTCTACTATAAGGCGCACACCTCTCAAAATCTGCAAATTGGTCTGCATTGGAAGACTGAGGACTGGAGTCAGAGGGTGTACGGGTAATCCCCGCCCATATTTTTATCCAGATCTTGGGAACCTCTCCATAAAGGGACAGGATAGACTGAATAAATTCCCTTTGTCCTTGTAATACGTATATATTTTTTAAGGTCTCGCCTAGGCAGCGCTTGCGCTGTCTCTTCGAGACATGCTGTATTCAGGATATGGGCATAAAGCTCCGCACACTTTCCTCCCACTTTTTTAACTGGCTCCTGTCACTGTCCTTTATAAATGTTGGCTTTTCATTGGTCAATCGGCTTAGTAGTCCCACCTTAGTACCACCTTGTCTCTTCTTGTAACCCCAGCCTTGAGGACACCCCCTGTTACATGTGTTGTTACTCCCTAGGTTTGAATTACAGCCTCAACGCACTATTTTCTTTTTACTATCCCATTGACTTTTTACCGTGAAGGGAAAAGGTCACGTTAGTCAAATACAGACGATAAATAAGTACATTTACTCTACCGGTCTTCATCCTCCTTCTCCTCCCCCCTGTTGCCAACCGGTTCCTGGGTTAAAGAAAAAAGGACAAAAACAGGTTAGTGGCCCCTCCAGGGCCCACCCCGTGCAAGGGAACAAGGGGACCCCTTTGGGTCCTCAGTTGTCTTAATCTGATCCGTCCAGTGCAGCGTAGTTACGCAGGAGGCCGTGGATCATCTGACGGCACACCAGGGTCGATGTCTCCTTCCATAATACCAGGCGATTTCTGGAAAACAGAAGAACATCTTTAAAACAGCACAGGAGCCTCCAGCACCCCCGGAGGTCACCTAGTGCATGTGTCCCTGGGAACAAACCAGCCTCAAGGCACTATTTTCTTTAAAGGATTCAGGCAGGACACACACTTAGTCCTAAGCGAGGCTGCCAGTTGTTAATTCACTCACTAGAACATCTCACATTTATATGAGACCGTCTATAAATTTCCCTTCATCAGCTCCACACAGAGTACAACCTAATCCGGAATTAATATAATAATTCTTTTGTCACATTTCAAAGCTTCTAATTGTATATATGGACATAGCTATTTGAATGTACTTGTGGTACTGTCGTGCATGCAATGAATTATTAGTAGGGTGGATTAACCATATCTTCTGCAGGGTGCAGTACCATATGTGACCAAGAGGTCCCCTGGGACCTCTTTTGGCCACATATAATACTGCAACCTACAGCATGGCTAGGTAAAAAACATTGGTATTTATAATGCCAATACTCCAACAAATGCCAATGCAACGGGTCTCGCATTTATTAAAGTTAGAGCTGTTGGTGTTGAAAATGACAATCTTTTTAAAACTTTTGCTTTTTTAGGTCAAACCTAGAGTCAGAGCACATGCGCTGCTCTGCGAGGCATGCTGTATTGCAATATGTACTTGTAGCCCCGCCTACTCTTCGCCCATATTTGTCATTGGTTTGTGTCATTGTCCTTCGTAAAAGCTATCTCCTTAGTACCGCTTTGTCTTCATTTGTAACCTCCCATGAGGACTGGCCCTTTTACTTCGGTTGTTATACGTATGCTTTAATTAGAGCCTGGGAGCACTATTTTCTTAATTGGCTTTCTTCTGCCTGCTGTACACTCTCTCCCGCTCTCGCTCTCGCTCTCGCTCTCTCTCGCAACGCTTTTTAAAAAATTTAAGCAGCACTGCCGCCTCAGATGGGATAATGGCAGACGTGCTTTTCTTTTGCCTGAACATGGGCGGGCTTGTTTTGTTATAGTGGATCGTCCGCTGTCCAATTATGTCACTATGGCCTTACGACTTTAAACATATAATTGCTCATATTTCAAGCAGCTGTGTACTGTTTCGCTTAGGTAGTTTATGATGCTCACTAGGGACATCTAGGAGCAGGTTGTGGTACTCCACATAGACATGCAGTGCTGGTGCCTTGCTCACTATGGACCTCTAGGAGCAGCCTTTGGTACTGCACCAAGACATGCAGGGCTGGTGCCTTGCTCCCCCAGGGACCTCTAGGAACAGCTTACGGTACTGCACCTAGACCTGCAGTGCTGGTGTCTTGTTCACTAGGGACCTCTACGAGCAGCGTGCGGTACTGCACTGAGACATTCAATGCTGGTTCCTGGCTCACTACGCAAGCATTTGCAATGCACTAGGTCGCGCATTACTGAAAGTATGAGCTATTGGCGTTGCATTATTATTTGCAATGCCTATACCTCAAACTATCAGTAATGCAAGACCTATTGCATTGAAATGCTTGTTTTACATCAGTGAACATGTTTATCAATATTTGGTGATGACTGATTTATGGGCCCCTGTTGCCTAGAGAACAATTGATCTTCTGTGCGTTAAAAATAGATATGAGCACCAAAAGGAATGCAAATTTCTGTTGATAGGACCTGCCGTATATAATTTCATTTAACACTGGCAGCATTCCACTTTATGGAAGCGTTCACATTATAGTTGTCCATGTTCCAGTGAAATGTTCCTACAATTATAATTGTCCTCTTTGAAATATTTTTGGCCTTACTTTGAGGCAAAATTTTGCCCTGGATTTTGTTTTCCCTTACCTTCTCTGCAAAGGCCCACAAAAGGGCCCAATTATGCACAGTTTAATCTCATACGAAAAGATAGAGCGACCATATTTAGGGGAAGCCGTTTAGGTAGATTTGAATCGCAGAGTTCGCTGTTGGATAGAGCGACAAGTTGATTGAGCATGAGGAGTACGTCTATCTACAAACTAATATAAACTCCAATTTTTTTTATTCTGGAATTTGAGCAGATTTGCTCATGTTTCAGTGATGATAGTTTCAGAGCCATTTGGCAAGATGGGAAAAAGATCAGTTGCTTTTGCTCTGGTTGGAACCACTAGTAAAGAGGCAGTGGACTTGCGTAATGACCTTAATGGATAATGTTGAGAAAGCTTGCTGTTAAGGAAAAGTTGTTTAAGTTCCATGGTTTGGTCTTTTAAAACTTTTTTGTGAATGCCACAGTCTGCTTGTTCAACAGGCTGCCAGTAAAGTGCATGACCATGGTGTGTGGTAGAACATCTGAAATGAATACAGCTGTTGCTGGTTCAGTAATAACGTGAGCGTCGTGGATCAATACTGGGTTCTTTTGATCTGATTAAGCTGCCTGAGGCCCTTATTTTGAGGGACAAATGAAAGCTTATCCATTTTTGCATACCTGATTCAAAAGGAATCGTAAAGGATGTGGTCATAGGGTCCCTAACATCTCTTAAGTCTTGTCCAGGTGTGTGTGTGTAACCTCTATATATTTTCTTTATCAGCTGCTACTGAAAGTCTATTAAAGCTCCATTACGTTGGTTAGTCGCAGTGATAGGCGCTTTTTTAGATCGTTGACCTGATTGGTATTAATTATTTTAACAGAATCATTTTTCACAGACCTGTGTGACTGTTAACAGCAACATGTATCTTAATTATTCTACTGAGCAGAAGACAGTACAACGTGGAAAACAATGTATGAAGTGTTTCAAGCTTAGAATGGCAACTATTTTACCTCAAAAAATCCCGACTCTGCTTTGTTATATTGCATTGCTCTTGTTTAGGCGGAACTGCCTCGTTATTGTGGCATTATGGAACTCGAACTGCTTGCAGTAATTGCATGCATAGCTGTTATGATTCATTAGCGACTGTCCTTGCAATAGATCCTGTATAGCTAGAGTTTAGTGTCACAGGCATGCTTTGCTGTCACCCTTAAGCTTAATTTCCCATCTGTATGCAGACGGAACTGCATCGCCCGAGGCTCAATAAAAGTCCTCATAACCTAATTTGACATTATTCCGTCCTCCATGTGAACGAATCAAACCTGGCTATGCATTTAGCTGGAATGAGTGACCTACTGAGCTAAACGTTAAACACTCATTTATGCAGTGATCTAAAAATCATAAGTTCCTATGGCAGCAAGTCAAGTTCACCCGTCAGAGGTTGCTAAATTAATTACCCCAGCTTGGGTAATATAAACATCTGCTGTTTACAGCACTCACTAATTTCAAATGTGTTGTATTAAACCCTATATAAAAGCAAGCATTGGCAAGACCAATAGGTCGCACCTGTAAGAGAGCTGTAGGCTTTGTCATGGTGTTTTTGCCATGTGTACAGCAGGAACAAGCTACATGGAAGAGGGAGGGAAGAACACGGGGAAAGAAGTTCACGTAGGAGCTAGCTGAGAAATGTGTGCTCAACTTAAACAGAAAAAAGTATCACCTAAAACAATGAGCAGTAGAAGAACACAAGTAAAGCGGCCATGCTCCAGGGGACGTGCAAGTAAACGAAGAGGAGAAAAGCCGAAGGGCAGCTGACCAGTAAGAAGCAAGCAAATAAGATTGCAGTAAATGTTTAACAGTGTAAATCAACTGAGGGCCTCTTTAAGCCCACTATCTTCAAGAGACCGCTCACGCACTGTCTAGGTGAGACCGAACAGGTTATTATTCTACACTTTGAAAAAGGCTCATCTGTGAAACCCATTCTCTCTGTCTGCCAATAAGTCTTAGCCCTCACGCCAGTACCCAAAACTTTGTTCTTGTGAATTTACTGCTCAACCTTTTGGACCGGTTTTTTGTGTTCATGACTCTGCTTTGCTCCAAAAGAAACCCCCACACACATCACCAGCTGTTAAAAATCCTCGTAGCAGGAATCCTCTTCTGTGTGTGTAGAAGAGCATCCAGTGACTCTTAGTAGTAGAAAGCATACAGTTCAAGGCCCTTCCTATCTGTCAAGAAGTCCATCATCTATCCTGCTCAATTGATACTGCGTATGCACCCTGCCTCTGAAAATCCAGCCTCTGTCTCATCCCTCCCTTTCCAAAATTCTGCTTGTACACCTTGGCAGTACATGGATACCTTCTATGACACTTTCCGACTCAAAGCTCTCACTGCACATTTCAGTTTGCAGTCTGTACGGTACCACGATGCTGTTGATAAGTTTGGTCATGTTTTTTTTATCAATAACATCCATGTTGATTTTGTTCACTCCTTGAAGTCATTATAAAATATTCTCCACGATGGAGATTCCAAGGTAAACTTTTGAGGTATTAAGTGGACCCTTGTAGGTAGAGAAATGAAATGAACATGATTCTAGAAAGTGCTGTGTCTTGTCTTTTTGTTCTGTGTACACTCAGGTAGGCTGCAAAGAGAACCCTGTATAACAGTTCCCCAGCTTTGATGGGTAGGCGTTGCCAGATTGTAAACTTGCTGGTTTGAGTAAGTAGCCCCAGATTAAAGGGATAGGGTGCAATTAAAGAATTGATCATTTTTAGGTCTCTCTTGAAACAATGTGTGTTGTCTGTTGCTTGCAAGGCGTTTTTTTAGATTGCTGTGAGTTACCCCGTCCATTGCTTACCATTGGTTGGCTTCATTGTCTCTCTCATTTGCTTGCTTCTCTTTGGTCAGTGCGTGCCAGCTTCACTTCCTTTTTGTGTCACTCCTCCCCCCCCCCCGGGGCATGGCGCAAATCATTGCAGCCTTCCACTACTTGCACTTTTGGAGCTACGTTTTTTCTTTTTAGGTCTCGCCTGAGACAGCGCTTTAGCGCTGCTCTCGCAAGAGCTTTTGTAAATGGGGGATCTGGAAGTGCAAACGAGTTCTTTCAGGCCTCCAAATACAGTGCATGTGCGCCGGGCGCGCGCACCATTTGGCAGCCTGAAAGCACTCGTTTGCTTTCACTTTCGCGGGCCGCACGGCCGCTTTGATGTGATCGTGATCCCCATTTGCCACCCCCTCCCTTATCCCACTTCCTGCTTGTATTTCCATTTCTATAGTTCATCGTTCTCTACTTAACTTCTCGCCGCCAGTTTCTTCCTGAGCACTTTTCCCGTCCCCTGTTCCCCGCATCTCTTCTTTCTTTCATTCGCTCCTCTTTTCTCCTTTCCTTTCTTCTCCCCGCGGCTCTTCCTTCTTTCCTCTTCTCTCATTTCCTTTATTCTCCCGCTTCTCTTTTCCTTCTTTCTCCGCGCATCTCTTCCTTCTCTCCACTTATCTGCAGCTCTCTCTCCCCTTTACATATCTTGGTCATGAAGCTAATGTATCGTGTGGGGGAAGGGAGGGCGATGCAGAAGCTGGGCAACGGATACAAAACGTGCTTGTAGGGTCTAGTTACTCGCCAGCCATTTTCCCAGCCTTCTCCCGACTGAGTGCCAAGCATGAAAGGAAGCCGCCAACTTTAAGAGCAAGTGCAAATAATTGAGATACTTTTAAAAGTTGATAATGTGCTTGCATCATGGAGTGTTTAATGCTGAGTTAGAAAGCCGCTCAGCGTTTGAAGTGCCGGGTTGCTTTATTTCTGAATTGCAAGATGGTTAACCTCCTGTTGTATCGTAATTGCATAATGTCCCATTGTTTGTTGAATCTCTGCGTGGCATTTTATTAATTGGTAACTCCAGTGCCCGGGACGCCAGTTGATTCCTCGCCTCACAATTTAATTTCAGTGCATCACGTGAAGTGCGGCACATTATCACATCTGTGGATGAAGACGGCAAAATGTTCGCCACGAGAGATGAGATGGCATCGTAAAAAATACAATTTCCTGTTCTCTTGCTGGTGGATAAAAATGCACATTTTGGATGGGAATATGGAGATGTTTCGTTTCCTTTATCGCTGCTGTCAAGAATTCAGTGAATCCACTTATACAGGCCTCTTGCACAATAATGGTGAAGGCAGGTAGTAAACAGTGGAAAAGTAAAAGTATGCTGCAATCTAACCTAATGTGTGTGAATACCTGTGCACTCCGAACGGGTGCTAAATTTCCCCTGTAGCTAAACGTGCGTTTGTCATCAAATAATACATGCAGAGATGTTTTCCTGGATCCTCTCACTGTAATCCACCTGGTCGTGAATATGGATATATCATATGTGATTGGATAGGGAAAGGCTCGGCACACCGCAACATTTTGTCTATCTTACTGCTTTATCAAAGGGCACAAAGTGCGATCACGATCACTTTCACACAGTGCATGTGCGCCGGGCGCGCGCACCATTTGGCAGCTTGCGTGTACATTTCACGGGCGCTTTGATGTTCTCAGTGAGCCGCGCGGCCACTGCGATCATCAAAGCGCCCGCGAAATGTACACGCCATTTGCCACCCCCTCCCTTATCCCACTTCCTGCTTGTTTTCCAGTGGAGCATTACGTTACACTTTGCTCTGAAGTCCTGGTGACTTTACTGGATTAAAACTACTGCCTATACATTTTCCCCTACAAAACAGAAGACGCTGCATCCACCATCCCCTGATTTGCAGCAAATCCTCCTTGTTTTTTTTTTGTCTCTGGGGACCCGCGGTAGCGGATGTAATATATGATCACGTTTTATATAATTGTTGCATACATGCCTAGAGACCCAATTCAGGAGGGATACACCCGATTGTTTTACGCCAAACGTGTCTATTTTGGTGTCTACATTGCTTCTGATTCGATACAAATCAATGAAGAAAATACATTCTCCCGATTATCGTTTTTTTAAGGCTCCCAACTTTTCCTCTTCCAAAATCCTGGCACGTACGTGGTTTCATTCCTTGCTCGTTCAGGGTTTCCACCACTCAGTGACATGGCCGAACAGGAGGTGATTAGATATACGTAAAACAAAGTGAAATGACTAAAGTCACACACATCCTTTGCTTACGTTAGGCCAGTGTGCGCTGTTTTGTTTTATGTTAATTAGATGCTTTTTATTTCTGTGCATGTGCAGTTTCAGTGAGAGGTTTTTTCCGTCGCTTTTTGTTTGTTTAAACGATTGTGCGCAAGAAAGAATCATGGTAACAGCTTGTTTATTTTACCTTTTGTAAATCACACGGATTGATGCTCAAATCTGTGATTTAGCAAGCACTTGTTTGGGCGTGATGTTTTGTGCAACTACTATTTAGCGCACGCGGATGTAAACAAGGGGCAGTTGCTTTTGAGTTTGTGCTTTATTTTGCTATGTTTGGATAAGTCTAATAATGCAAAGAACAAACACGATTAGAATACAATTCCTTGGAGTTTAGCCAACATGCGAAATCAGTGGCAGCACATGTAATGTTTGCCCCTTTTTTGCCGGCTTGTGATTGCACCTGGAAATCCGCCCTTGTGTGTTCACCCGTGACGACTTTGCGAATTGGAGCCTACATTTATTATTATTATTTTTTTTTAAAGATTGGTGACAAACATTTGCCGTGAGCGGAAGAGGAATAGAGAGGACATAGAATACCAGACATTAGGTAGTGGATACTGCGAACTGTATAGAATGCAGTGGCACAGTCATTCGACCAATGAAACAGGATAGCTTCTGCGATAGTGGCAGATGTAGGTGCTGTCATTACATTGGCAAATACAGGGAGGATGGTGGAAATACAGGCAGTGTCAGAGAAGGGACCCAGACGCAGGAAGATAGCTTAGATTCAGACACTTTTGTCGTAGCACTCAGGCACTTTGATGTTCTCAGTGAGCCGCGCGGCCACTGAGAACATCAAAGCGCCCGCGAAAGTGCTCACCATATGCCAGCCCCTCCCTTATCCCACTTCCTGGTTGTTTAGCGAGCAGTAAGTCGAAGGCCGTTTTAGAGGTAAGGAATTTTAGGAATGAGATCAGCAAACAACCTTTCTCTACTCAGGCCACTGTCCACTTTCCTTAGTGAAATTGACAGAGTGCTTCCGGGTCTGTCTGATCTCTCTACAACATGTAGCTGATTAGTGTTAATAGACTAACATTGCAACGTCTTTTCAACAAACAGTTTAAAGTATGACAGTCTTCTAGCGTGTTTTCAGTTCGGTGTAATATTTTTAAGCATAGCTTTCCAGTTACTCTCACTGTGAAAGTATGACCTTTATTGAAAACAATTTGTCCGTGGCATTTACAAAGTATTTTTAATACTTGGTTCTGCAGACCAATCGCCATGGCTTGTGTGGTTTTTAGCCTTGAATTTTTAGTCGACCGGCCTAAGCCCATGTCTTGTATACCTGTACGTGTATTTATATTTTTAAACGTCCCCGCATGCTTAGCGATGACTCTGTAGAGAATGAAAGAAATATTTTTTCTCCAGGGGCAAACACTACAGGCCTTTATTTGCATAGCAGGCATTTTTTGCAGAAGTGTATTGTTATAGACAACAATCAAAACAATTTGTATTCCATAATTCTGAAATATACAACATGTCCGTCAGATTACCTGCCCTGCGAGCGCATATTTGGCAAAAGCAGATAAGTGTGTAGTGAATCATTTTTTTTTTTAACGGAGTTTTATATAGCGCGAACTTGATCCGGTATCGGAGCGCTTTACATAACACCAGTTGCGTTACATGAGGACACATTAATTTTTCTGTTAGGCACGGGGAGATTAGGTGATTTGCCCAGAATAACAGGATGTTCAGCGTCGTTGCCGCGACTCAAACCTGGTTCCCCAGATTCACGGTCGACCGCCCTAGCCGCTAGGCCAACCCCTCTCTTCATGTCGGGGGCACAGCAAAGAGTTACATTTCAAAGATTCTTTGTACACACATCTGCTAACAGTAGGCAAATTTGTTCCATCCAAATAGAAAGCAGAACATGACAGAGCAGGAATTACATGGAATTGTATGTTTCTTTGGAAGGACTGAATTTTGTGATCCAACTGAGCATGTTCTTGAACTTTGTATTCTGCTGTCACAGCGGGTGACTGGCAGACAGTTTTTCCAACGTTTCTAATTTAAAAAAACATTTGCACATTTGCAATGCAACAGGTCTCACATTTCTGCGAGTTTGAGCTATTGGCATTGTAAATGATAATGCCCTTTCATTTATGTTTTGGTTTTTTGAAACATAAATAAAACGCATTGTCATTTACAATGCCAATAGCTTAAACTCGCGTAAATGCGAGACCTATTGCATTGCAAATGCTTGTTGTTGAAGCACTCCATAAGAGTGCGTCTGTTGATGGCTGTGTCATGTGTTCCCCCTTCCGCTCTCTTAACCACTAAACCACTAGACTAAATGGAGACATCAATAGCTGACCTGGAAAGCAACTCTGCCCGTGGCTTTCCATTGACTTTTCCTAATGCCACTCATATTTTCTTTCTTTCGACTTGATGATTTTATTTGTTTTAGACCATCCAGCTAGTCTTCGTCCCTACTGTGGAGCATAGCCTCTTTACCAACCGTCTGGTTGGCTTCTTTTATCCTCCTCTTAAGTGTCTGCTTTTTAGGAACAATTTTTTTTCTTTTTCTCAAAGCACTCCATGAGAGTATATGCATTTCTCCGTTATCTGTTTTCCCACTTCTCCAAGCATGGTTGCTGCACATGCCCTCAAAATGGCACAGTCAGCTGCGTTGTTCTTCTTCCTGTTTATTTTCCATGCTATACTGCCTTCAGGATGCTATACTCATGATTAAACTATTGACAAAGCCAGTAGGCCCCAAAGGCAAGACGTAATAGGGTTGCCAGTGCTATTTTATGTAGCATTACCGTAGTTAAGTCAGACATTTGTGATATCAATTCACTGGAATATTTAGTCAAACTTATTATTCTTGTGGACAAAGAAATGTTAGGTGCAATCTCAATAATTGTCTCTATTAACAAGGCTACCGATTTTTACCAGTGCTGTCTCCTCTCCTGATAATACATTTGTAAGTTAAGGATGCATGAAGCTGAATCCCGGAGCTGTGTGGACTTCCCGGATAGATTGCTTGTTGTTTCACCCCTGTTCGCAGATCTTGCTTGTAGTACAGCTGCAAAGGGAAACGACATTTGAATGTTCTAATAATAAAATGTCAGTTCTGAGTAACCATTCCGCTGAAATTATGTTGGGTCTTTGCATAACGTTTAATTGTTGCTGTTCCCTCAACAGTGCTGATTCACTAAGCTGTATTGTCTTTCATTTGAAATCCTGCTGTCATAAAAACCCTGTTACATTAATGTATACCTGCCGTTGAGCGTTTGCTGCTCTTCACAATTCTATAATGCCAGTCAATTTACCTAGCTTGTAATTTAGTGTTTAATGGAAATGTATTCATAGTTTGTATAATCGCATTCATTCATTTTATTTAAACAACGCAACTATGTTGAAACTAGTCGAATGGCTGTAAATTGGACAGGCAAGGAAAAAAAAGATTCGGAACTATTGAGTTTTATTGATTCCAAAGCATGTACAAGTACATCATACGGTTGTGCAACATGATGCCAGGTAAGTATTTTCCATGTACCATTTTCATTTAGTTTAGTCCTGTTTTACCACATACACGTAAATCTTATTTAATGCATTTCACTTTCAGCATTTTTGTAACATCATATGTTAGTATTTCACAATCGTTGGTAAAATGTCTTTTGTTCTGACAGTGAGTCTAGAAATCACCATCACACTATGTACATTCCCCTCTCTTCTGCTCCAATTCGCTCGAATCCTTTAGTGTTGACCATATCAGTCTATAGGGGAGGAAGCTGAAGTAACCTACAGCTCCAGAATGTTAGCATGAATTCCACATCATTAATTTATCCAATCCAATTCTGTTTCAAGTGGTTTTATGCCCAGCTGGCTTAGCGACAACTCTCACACACCCACAGAAGCAGGTTGGCCGCTCTGAACTCAGCTGTGACCATTCCACTCCCCAATGTTGGAGACAGCAGATATCAGAGGTGTACCTGGATAAAGGAAGTAATTGATCTTGAAAATTAAAATTTGTGGAAAACGTGTGCAGTGCTACTATGGAGCATACCAACTGTGAAAAGACCAGAATAAAACCTACTTAAAGGATCTGGAAGATCCATTCTGTGCAAATCTAAACAAAAGCCTTAACATAGTTCTGTAATTAAGCACGGAATGCATACATTCAAATGGGTGTAGCTTACCCGGTTCAGTTTTTAAGAAAATTTCCCTTTCACAATGGCATCTTCATCCTGCTAAATAACAGTAAAATATGCGATACAAATTATCTAGAAAATTCCATGCCTCATACAAAGGGCCAGTTCCAGTATTTGCAGATAAGCAAAGAACATGCAATAAATTAGGCAGAACCAGAGTGGTTTAACAACTTGCAGCGTAGGAGTAGCTGTGAAACTCTTCAGTGTTTCTAGCGACATAAGTATATTGAGCCAATCCTATATCCCCACCTTACATATGTATTACTAACTCCTATTTTCCTCTGGGCCTGTTTCAGCGCTCTTGTGCAACCTCCATCTTAAATAGAGCCGAATCTCTATACCCAAATCTTTGCTCCTGGCCGAGGCCATGAAAAGACGACTAAAAGGATGAGTTGTTTGAGAAAGTCTCTCGTTGTTTGATTTCATATTTGGTTGAAGGCTGTAGTTCACTTTTGCTGCCTTAACATGAATCAATTCATCGTTTAGTTCCCAAGTATTGAGTCAACAAAATAACATGGTGCATGTTGGCCAGAGATTTGAGGTCAGCAAGGTCAAGTTTGGCAACAATGCTTTGGGAGGCGCAACTCTACCGGTGTTCGGTCCAGAACCTTCGAAAGAGCGCACTCTGCAGCTAAGAGGGATCTCTCATTTTAGATGGTTTAAAACGACCCCTAAACCTCGTGTTTGCTCTACCGTGAGTTTGATGTGTTAAGAACGATTATATTTCTGAGTCTAACTACTTTATGAATCCAGCTGAATTTCAGACTGTCGTTAAGTAGGAGGTTAATGGTCTATATGCACCAAGGAATGAAAAGCGGTTATGCTGCAGCAGAAGAGCACAAGTGGCTGTAAAGGAGCCGCACAACGCTATGTACATGCCAGCTGTTTACTAGAAGGACAAGCTTGAGGTCTGTTAGTAACAGGTCTAATTCAGTTCCCTGTCAGCCTCATGTACATTTACATGGTCAAATGACGATGAGCGCATTTTAATCTTATCTTGTGTTGTGATGATTTTTTATTAAAATTCTTTTTGCCACCGGGTAGAAATTGTGAGGTCAAGACTTTAAAGAGCCCTGCCAGGTTTGTTTTTAAGGTTCATAATTTTTGTGATAAGTTTAGTACTGCCACTTTCAGTCACCCTCCAGATTTGTGAAATGTCTTAACTTCAGTGCTAGGGACAGTTACCTCTACTCAGCAAGAGGACATTTTTCAATGGTAATCAAGCGCACAGTTGCAGCAACAGCCTTTTGTGCCTCTTGGCTGCTTGTTTCGTTCTTTTGTTTTGCTACTTGGAATAGTTTCTTCTCTGGCTCTTCTCCTGGAATGAAGAAGTTGAATTTATTGCTTTCTACAGCTAGAAATGTACCCCATTGATGTGTCCGCAAACTCTTGTCCCCTCCCCCTATAAATTTAGAGCCACATCACCAGGGACACTTGGGCCTTTTCTGTTGTAACTTGGTATTCATATGCCTTTCTGCAGATTTAGGGAAATTAATTAGGTTTTTTGTTGGACTGCACCACTGTGAGTATATGGTGTTTTAAAAAACAAAAAATGTATGAGCTCATTTCTACAAATGTTTATGATGGTGAAGACAATCTTCCTTTTCTAGAAAGGGGTATATCCAGCCCCTCTTGGACTACTGGATGCTGAGTTGCTCTCTTCAGAAATTCTGTAATTCTCTTCCTCTGGCCCTCTCAGTCAAGCAGGCTTCCTCTGTCGATGTGTCGAGGTTACTTATTGCTCTACTTCTCTCTTTAAAGTCTTAATTACAGTTTTCTCTCTTACTTAAAGTCTGTCTACTTCTCCTGTGGAGAGGGTTCAAGCTCTGAAGGCGGCTCAACCCTTATTTTGAACTGTCATTCAACACTGGGCCTGCTGGTCCCCAGAGGCATAGGGCTTTCTATGTTCAGGTTGTTCGTTTTACCCAGTTGTGTATGCTAAGGAGACAGTTGCTGCTGTTGTGGTGTTGGTGTTAGGTGCTGCACTTTAGTTAGAGCAAGGAGTTAAACCCCCACATCCAAAGGTTAGTTGGACTCATTTGAACCAACATGGATTTTAACAAGGAAGTAAAAATAAAAGCTCAAAATAACAAGAAAAATAAAGTCTTGCACCAACACCAGCTAAAGCTTGAAAAAACAGAGGCGACCAATGGATTTACATTTACCCCATATTTAAAGGGGCAACCGCAATGAAGGGCTATCTCATTCGCTAAAAGCTAAAAAGTGGCGACACCAACACGGCTTATAACAAGGAAATGTTCCCTATGACGTTCTATCTTGTTTAACTGCTTTAGGCATACACATACCCATTTATACATCAACTACATACAGACTAAAAGCCTTGTTTTAGTAAAAAGTATCTCCTCTAACGATTTTTTTTTAGTATATACACCATATAAACCAAAGTTGATACATAAAATTTCATTGAGAGGGCAAAATTCGGTTCTTACTGGCTCGCTCCCATGTAAGTCACAGGCATCTATATAACAATTTTAAGTGAAACACATTTCTTAATGATACAAGTCGCACGATTATATATTGTGGTTGTATGTCTACAAATATGTTTTATCCGTACATGATTGGTAACTGGAATTGAAGCAATAGGAAACAATATATAATCGTGTGACTTAATTAAAAAAGAAATGTTTTTCACGAGCCCTGATGGACAACGGAGACACAGCGGCCCTCATCCTACTAGACCTCTCCGCGGCATTCGACACTGTCTGCCACCGCACCCTAGTACAGCGCCTCAGCTACGTCGGAATCCAGGAGAAGGCACTGGAATGGATCATCTCCTTCCTCGACGGAAGAACACAGAGAGTCCGCCTACCACCGTACAAGTCAAAAGCCTCCGAAGTCATCTGCGGCGTCCCTCAAGGATCCTCCCTGAGCCCCACCCTCTTCAACGTCTACATGAGCCCCCTCGCGGCCATCGCACGCAAACACAACCTCAACATAATATCCTACGCCGACGACACCCAGCTGATCCTCTCCCTGACCAACGACCCCGCCGCCGCCAGAGCCAATCTGCACGAAGGGATGAAAGATGTAGCCGAGTGGATGACGACCAGCCGCCTGAAGCTGAACTCAGACAAGACGGAGGTCCTCATCCTGGGCTCCTCGCCCTCCGCCTGGGACGACTCCTGGTGGCCTCACGCCTTGGGCTCCGCACCCAAACCAACAGACCACGCGCGCAACCTGGGCTTCATCCTGGACTCCTCCCTCTCCATGACCAGGCAAGTCAACGCCGTATCCTCGGCGTGCTTCAACATCCTACGCATGCTACGGAAGATCTTCTGGTGGATCCCCACCGAGACCAGGAAGACCGTCACCCAGGCCCTCGTCACCAGTCGACTGGACTACGGCAACGCCCTCTACGCCGGTACCACCGCCAAGCTCCAGAAGAGACTCCAGCGGATCCAGAACGCCTCAGCCAGACTCATCCTCGACATCCCACGAACCAGCCACATCTCCGGACATCTGAGAGACCTGCATTGGCTCCCCGTCAACAAAAGGATCACCTTCCGCCTCCTCACCCACGCACACAAAGCCCTACACGACCAAGGCCCGAGCTACCTCAACAACCGAATCAACTTCTACGCTCCCAAACGCCACCTCCGATCAGCCAACCACGCCCTCGCCGCCGTCCCCCGCATCCGAAGAGCAACAACAGGAGGAAGGTCCTTCTCCTACCTGGCCGCCAAGACCTGGAACTCCCTCCCGACCGACCTGCGCCTGACCCAAGACCACCTCTCCTTCAGGAAGAAGCTGAAGACCTGGCTGTTCGAGCAGTAACGGCACCCCCCCTCCCCCCAGCGCCTTGAGACCCTACGGGTGAGTAGTGCGCTCTATAAATGTCTTGATTGATTGATTGACTTAAAATTGTTATATAGATAAATTTGACTTACATGAGAGTTGGACAATAAGAACAGAATTTTCCCTCTTTTAATGAAATTCTATGTATCCACTTTGGTTTTTATGGTGTATGTACAAAAACTTTTTTCAATAAAGGAGGAGATAATTTTTACTAAAACAAGGCTTTTAGTCTGTATGTCGTGGATGTATGAATGGGCATGTGTATGCATAGGGCAGTAAAACAAGATAGAACGTCATAGGGAACGTTTCCTTGTTATTAGGTGTTTTAACCCAGTTCCCTTTGTGCTACAAGGGTTTCTCTCTTTTTTTGTTTCTTGACACCCAACACGGCTACATTATCAACAAAACATTCCTCCTCAGCAAATACACAAATCACGTTAAAGAAGGTAAACACCCGGTTAACCATACTGAGTATTACAAGGCATCTTCCCTGACGATTGGAAGCGGGATGAGGTCAAGCCACTCCTCAAGAAACCCACGGCCGACCCAACGGACCTGAAAAACTACCGGTCCATCTCCCTCCTCCCCTTTCACGGCCAAAACCACCGAGAGACTCGTAAACGCTCAACTGAACGCCTTCATAGAAGAGAACTCCATCGTAGACTCCTCCCAGTTCGAATTCCGTAGCAACCAGAGCACGGAGACCGCACTACTTGCCGCCACCGATGACATCCGCATGCTACTCGACCAGGGCCACACTGCAGCCCTCATCCTACCAGACCTCGCCGCAGCCTTCGACACAGTCTTCCATCGCACTCTCGCAGCCAGACTTCACGACGCCGGGATACGAGGACCCGCCCTTTACCGGATCCGATCCTTTCTGTCCGGCAGAACCCAGAGGATCAGACTCCCTCCCTCCGTTCCTCTCCGAACCCACAAAGATCAACTGCGGAGTACCCCAAGGATCTTCACTCAGCCCCACATTCTTCAACATGGCCTCCCTCACCGCCATCTTCAGACAGCATGGGCTCAGCATAATATCTTACGCCGACGACACCCAGCTCATCCTCTCCTTCACCCAGAACCCTGAAGACACCAGACTCTGTTTCCAGGAAGGAATGAAGGACGTCACAACATGGATGTAAGACAGCTGCCTGAAGCTCAACTCGGAGAAGACCGAGGTCCTCATTCTCGGACCCTCCGCCTGGGACAACACCTGGTGGCCCTCTGCCCTCGGGAGTCCACCCACTCCTACAGACCACACACGGAACCGTAGCATCATACTTGACTCCTCCCTCAGCATGACCCGCCAGATCAACTCCATCGATTCCACCAGTTTCAACTGCCTTCGCATCCTCTGCAAGACCTTCAAATGGATACCCCCCCGAATGCAGAAAAACCGCCACCCACGCACTCATAACCAGCAGACTGGACTATGGCAATGGCCTCTATGCTGGAATCAACAGAACTCTCCTACACAAACTCCAAAATATCCAGAACACTGCAGCCAGACTCGTCCTCTGTACCTAATGGCACAAACACATGACCCAACACCCACGAGACCTCCACTGGCTCCCCGTCGAGAAGAGAGTAACCTTCAAACTGCTCACCCACGCCTACAAATCCATCCACAACATCGGACTCAAATCCCTCAACGGGAGAGTCTCCCTCCACGTACCCAAAAGGAACCTTCGCTCCGCCGACCTTGCCCTGGGAGAGACCCTGCCTCCTCCCCCCTACATCCGCAGAACTAGAGCAGGCGGAAGAGCCTTCTCCTATGTCGCAGCCAAAGCCTGGAACGAGCTCCCTGTCAACATCCGATGCTCCCCCACCCTGCACACCTTCAGGAATAACCTCAAGACCTGTCTCTTTGACTGAACTTGAGCTGCACTCCCGGCCCCCCTTCCCCTAGCGCCTTGAGACCCTCACGGGTGAGTAGCGCGCTTTATAAATCCCTGATTGATTGATTGAAGGCAAGAACAGACGGAGGCATTAGCTGTAAGTAGTGAAGCATCTAGGCATCTAAAGGCAAATCTAAGAACCATAGGCACAGGGTCAAGACATGTAAACAATCCCATAGACTACAAAAGGACACCTCAGGAAACGACTGCTAGAATTACAACTACACAAGGGAACAATCTCCCCGCTACTGCAGGCTCCAAACTGGTGGCCTGCCGCAAAGGACCTGACTCGGTGGCCTTCAAAGAGTCCTCTTTGATCAGTTAGCCAGCCCAAGCAGCACATGTTGCACCTACACCAACTGCTTGCAACTTCACTGCCATTCACTTCCCTACATTACACTTACAGCACGAACAACTAGATCGCCATGCTGGAGGAGCGATTACCAATAAAGGGCCAGAAAATTGCCAGAAGGTAATATTTCACCCAAAATAAACCTTGAGAGGTAGGTAAGATGTAGTAGATAGCGCTAACCTTCTACGCTTGCTACAAAACATTCCATTATTAAGGCATTTAAAATTGGAAGATATAGCCAGAAACAGCTTTACAGTAATGGACATATGCCCAGAAATTAGATAAGTGATCTGGGCATTGAGGGCAACGACCACGCTAGTTTTAGCGGCTAAACTAATGTTCGCCCAATAGGGTATTGATATTAATCCTATAGATCAGAGAAATATCCCTCTGTATTCTTGAACCTAAAAGAAGATACATTGCTATGACCAAAAAGAGCAAGGATCCTAAAAGGCATAAAAGAGTACAGGTCTAATATCTTGAACAGGATGCCAGAATTGCGCATTGATCTCACCACAAGTAACTCGAGGAAATTAGTCTTGATAAAACCAGATGATCATCTACAACCGGACTGGTCCAGGCTGGCATCCTCATTATCAACTAGGACCCAGCCGCATACCTAACCCAGAGCGACTTATTAATCATAATCAGTCCGCACACAACCAACTTGTTTTAATAACGTGGAATATGACAGGCAGAAAACAAATCACTAGTAGTTCTTATGCAACACAGTTTCTGAAGACAGGATGTAATCTGTCTCCAAGAGACTTGGAGTCCGAGCTCACTGCCATTAGATGGATATCTGTAGGTATTTCAACCAGCAGAAAAAAACAGTCTACGTGGAAGGCCCTCTGAGGCTCCAATTACTTATAAATCGACCGCAATAAATGCCAAGGTAGCTATACTTGAACAGAACTCAATATTTCAAGCTCTAACTATGGGAGGCATCCAACTAGGTCAGACATCTATATCAATCTTCATACTGAACATCTATTTGAATTTATCCTAAGGACCCAAAGATGAATCAATAAATATCTTCAGTGCATCCCTGGAGGACATGTTATGTAGGTTTCCAAGTCACAAGATTTTGCTCATGGGATACTTTAACTTAAAACATCTGGCACAAACAACTTTTAATACAACTGGTCACCTGGAAAGAAAATGCAAATTGTCATACAACCTGAAGGCATACAACCTCTCTTCCCTCGAGGATATACTCCCCGGGAGTCACCCAAACCTGTCCACCCATAACAGGAGTCTACCCTGGATTATATATTTGCGTCAAATCTTAATAGCACGCACTGTAAGCGAATGTCAATCCAACATCGAAGTGAATGGGATCACTTCTCACAAGTAGTGTGCTTTGACGCCACATGCAGAGTGGGCATAAGATTACCAACAATCGGTAATCCTAACTGGAAAGAAAAAGCCAAAATTTTGAAGAAAATAACATGGTGTATTTAAACAGAAATATAATTTAAACTCTGGAAAACTGCCGCTGATTTAATTTAGACTCTGCAAAGCAACAAAACCAGCCGGAATCCAATAATAACATTGCCAGAAACAATAACCTCTATTCATGCAACACTGTCAGGCAAAGTTCAAAACCTGAAATAAAAAATACTCAACCTCTACATACCACGGAAAGGAAACCTTGTTACAATAAAGACCTCAAAGTAATTAAAACAGCCTTAAGCCTAGCCACCAAGGCCCACAGGAAAGATTACTCTAACGAAAAAGTGAAACTCGTTTAATTTAAATATAGGAGATTATATAAAAAATGTCTCTGGGAGGCAAAGAAAAAATACTGCGATGGGGGAATGGCTAAAACTTCACACGCTAATGGGGAGTAGTTACCAAGCACAATTTTGTCACTACGTCAACAGCCTACTAGAAAACGCGTGTAAGAGAGGTAATGGCATACCTCAGGAAACATGGCTGGCCCACTTAAGAGATCAAAGCAAAACCAAAGGGGATGATGGACGGAGTGTTGAACATTGCAAGCACTCACCCCCAGTCAACTGATCTGGGTTTAATCCATCATCATTCTTTAGCTCACTCCGCCACCCCAGTTCAGATGGCCACATGCAAATCAGTCTGACCCTGTGCCTCATGGGAACAGTCCAAGCCGAACTGCCAAGCCATGTCTTTCCTGGACCGGAAACAAGCATCCTGGGACCGGTTTCGGGTTCATAACCCTCATCAGCCAGGCTATCTTGAATCCAGTGGCAAAGTGAGCAAGGGACCCACATCTGGGCATACCCTGCCAACTTAGGGCGAACAAAGCAAAACCAAAGGGGATGATGGACACAGTGTTGAACATTGCAAGCACTTGTCCCCAGTCAACTGATCTGGGTTTAATCCATCATCATTCTTTAGCTCACTCCGCCACCCCAGTTCAGTCATGGCCATATGCAAATCAGTCTGACCCTGTGCCTCATGGGAACAGTCCAGCCCGAACTGCCAAGCCATGTCTTCCCTGGACCGCCTTCTGTCCATAAACTGTTGTTTTTGCATTTGTCATCTTGAGTGGGACGGGTATGCCCAGGCCTGCGTCCCGTACTCTCCATGCTACTGGAATCAAGCTATCCTGGCTGAAGAGGGGTGAAACCCCGAAACCAGTCGTCCTAGGATGCCTGTTTCCAGTCCAGGGAGGACCTGGCTTGGCAGTTCAGGCTGGACTGTTCTCATGAGGCACAGGGTCAAGACTGATTTGCATATGGCTGGGTTCAAACTGGAATGGCATGGTGAGCAAAAAAACTATGGATTTAGGCCCAGATCTCTGTACTGGAGTGAATGTATGACATTTGTTCTGCATTCTGTCCATCAACTGTTGTTTTTTCCACTTAAGAGATCAACATAATTCAGCAGTTACAATTGCGGTTTACATAACCTCGAACTGTACGGAACCTTCGGCTGCGACTGAGCTAGAAGTGAACATTAACAAAAAAATCGTTTGAAAAGGTAATCAAGGTTATCCGTGAAAACGCCACACCAGACCCTAACGGCCTGCCTGACTCTTTATTTAAATCCAACATTGAGTTCTGGTCCAAGCATCTTGTACAATTACTTCACACAGCTTATTTGTCCGTGGACGTTCCAGACTCACTGTGTGGCTCCATACTGCGCCTCATACATAAAACAAGTATATATAAACGAACCCACTAATTTCCGCTTGGTAGCACTTTTAGATGTTATGGCCAAGGCTAGTGCAAGAATTCTACTGGAGGAACTGGAAAACTCGGCAGAAACCGCCAACCTCATTCCAGGCGGTAGACGTTTTTTCAGGTTCACTGCCCTACTCTAGAACCACCTTCCTTTTGAACTTAAAATAACTGCCTCCCTCTCCATTTTTAGAAAATCTCTGAAAGTGATAAGTGGTTAGTGTTTCTGTATCCCTTTCTCACACAGCACCAAGACGCTGCCGGTTATGTGCTCTCACGTAACAAATATTTTCATTCATTCATTCATACTATCAGACTGGAGTCAGGTAAGGCGCTTCGTCTACAGACAACATAGTCACCCTTTCATTTCTCGTTCACAGATCGAATAACCCTTCCAAGCCCCTCATAATGGCATGCTTTGTGAATTACTCCATGGCATTTGACAGTGTAGACCAACAAATATTTTGGAAGAAACTAGCAGTCTCTGGTATGTCTCACCCCTTACTAAAAGCCATCATTTCACTCTATTCTAACACATGGGTAGAGATTAAACGTGGCCAGGGGGACAGGGTATCCCAATACATATACTCCAACAAAGGCATTAAACAAGGCTGTGTATTACATTTACATAGCAGACCTGGGATCTGAAATTGCTAAAGTCCAATCCTGGCCCCTAAGCATTTGAGAGTTCAAAATTCAAGTACTACAATACTTATTCGACCTTGTTATACTGGACCATACTCTAAGGCCAAACCCATCCCAACAATTTCGTATGGCCAACAAGACATCCCATCAAAAATGGGCCTAATGTTAGCTGGGTCTGGTGGCTCAGTGGACTAATGCAGGGGCCTGTGTTCGACCTCATGGTCACAGGTTCAAATCCCGGCGGGTCCACTCAGCCTTTCATCCATCTGAGGTCGATAAAATGAGTACCATTGAGTTGGGTAACCACAAATATCTGTTATTCAGCGCCAAGATACCCGTAGTGGTGAACATGCGCTATACAAATACACGTGTTATGTTATGTTATGTTAGACAAGTTAGAGTCGCTTATAAAAGGATTTTCCAGCTAGCTCGCTATATCGGGCGTGTCCAGATTCGTCTTGAATTCGGCCAGGCAAAACAAGACTTTGCAAGTTATAAGTCCCAGTTTAAGTGTTACCACCAGATACACTGTGCTGCAGCAGGGTCACTGAAAAAAGTATTTCGGGTCATTTTCAAGAAACCTGCCTATAACTGGACTAGATCTCTTTGCTCTGCATGTGCTGACTTTGCAATTTTTTTTTATGTTTTTCATTTCAAGAGCAATCTGTCAAACACAGCACTCAAACCACTACTTAAAAAGTGGTCATGGAAAAATCCAGATCACCCGATAAACAGTGCCTCGAACAGCAGGAACACCTCTAAGACATTCTCACTTCCTACAACATCACAAGACCACAGCACTACCTGAAAGTCCCATTAAGTAGGCAATGTAGGAGAAACATCTTGATTGCAAGACTACTAACTCTCCCAATTGAAGACCTACAATCACAGTGGTGTCCTGGTCGAACAATAACACTAAGGTGTAGGTTTTGTAATTGAGAAAACAAGATCTTTACACATTTTCTCCGCTGCTGCCTGCAGTTTGGTAATTCCCGTTGCTCTCTCCTAAAACCCTTGTTCCTGTCTTACGGGTGTCGTGCATGCAAGGAGGCTATATCATTTTGTCTCATTTCTTCAGATACCATGGTCTTGGCTCGTTCTGAAAAGAAATGTAAAATAATTTTAAGAAAGAATCTTTTTTTAACAAACTTTATTGAGCGCCACAAAGTAAATTCAATGTGTCATAGCAAGTACAATATGGCATTTTCTTTTTCCAATCGTATGCAAATATCTCCTTTGTACGGACTGGGAGTCTGCTTGCATATGCCAGAGAAACATAAGGCAATCTTTGTGACTATGAAACAGTAAGTGTATGTGTATAAGATGCAAAAAGATCTCTCAGTGTAGTTGTACAGCGTATTTCTAAACAACCCCATTAACGTATAACCCCTCCACCCTCCCTCCTGGTCTGCCGCCTCTTGTGAAGCACTCAGTCTGGTGCTTTGTGTATATACCACTTGATACGAGTTACTGTTGGTGTGCAGGTGAAATGTGAATAGGACCTTTAACGCTGTGGATCATGTATCACCTATAAGTGGTTATATTATGGGGTAGGAGTGATTGGTGTCGGGAGAAGATCTAGCGTTTTAAAACGTTCCAGTATGAGATCCCACTCCATAGAAATGGGATGTTTTCGTATACCACGTGCCTCCTCGCGCCTAATTACTGCGCTTTCGGTACTGCACCATCGCATCACCTCTTCTTGCCATGCGGATAATGGAGGGCATCTAGGGTATTTCCCTCTCATGGTGATCGCTCGTATGGCCAGTATGAGGGCAAGGTCCAGGAAGCGCAGTTGAACTTTCAAAGCGCTTGCGCGCCTGTGGAGGCCCAGTAGACACTCCATAATGTTGTCCTGGGTCGGCACATGTGTGACCTCCCCAATTGCATTTCGGACCCTCCCCCAGTAGTCTCGAAGGTGAGGGCAAGCCCATAGCATGTGGATAAAGCCTGCCTCTTCAGACTTGCACCGTGGGCAGCAGTGATGGGCTTCTGGGAACATGTGATGTATTCTCTTTGGGGTTAGGTAGGATATGTGTAACACCATGGTTTGTGTAAATTTAGCATTGCGGGATACACGTTTGGGGTGTTCTAGAATGCTCGCCCAAGCTTGATCAGTTAGTTCCGCGTCAGTGGTCTCTGACCATTTTGTTCTAAGGTCAGTGAGTGAGATGGACGCTTGTGTTCGAATCCCAATGTATAACCATTTCATAAGATTGCTGCCCTCCGCCATATAATAGAGTGATCGTACCAACTCATGTCGCGGAGGTTCATGGCGTTAAGGTGCCCATGTCTTCCTAACGTAGCGAGAAACTGCTGCGTTTGTTAAGTACAGATGATCTGGTATGCCAGTAGTCTGTACAAAGGTGTCGTGATCAAGGAGAGTTCCATCGCCAAATAGTGACCCAACCTCATCCACGCCGGCGTCTGCCCAGTCATGTAGTCGAACCTTCGTAAGCCTGCCACCAGTGATTGGTATTCCCAATAGTGGGATAATACTAGCGTATAGAATCTCATCAGAGATATATAGTAGAGTCTTCTTCCAGCAGTGGAGTGCCGTTTTAAGTAATGGAGGCACAGCCGGAGGGATTTTTACTTTTGGTTGTAGTAGAGTATGTAGGGTTCCACGTTCTAAGTCTTGGGTCTCGTGGCCTATTTCCTGCAGGTTCCTGCCTGCTGTCCAATAAGATAACCATTGCTGGCAGGCATAAAAGTAGGCCCTGAAGTCGTGTACCCCTAATCCACCCTTGCGAGGTTCCAACTGTAATTTCCTGAGGCTCACCCTGCGTCGGTCTGTCCCCCCCCCCCCCCCACCCCCCTCTCCCCAAATTAGCTCTAATAGGATTGTGTAGAGTGTACGAAAGGTGGACTGAGGAACCACTAGAGGCAGATTCACAAAAAAGTATAAGAGCTGGGGGAGCACCACCATCTTAGAGATGGCAATCCGCCCCATCACTGACTACGTTTTAGACCTTTGATCGCGGCCCGTATTTTGTGCTTGGTGATGGGGCCAGAAAGAGTCTTTTGCGTATCTGCTGTAAGACAGGGGAATGTTAAGCCGTTTAAGAAGTCCTCTATTAAAGTGTTGTCAATGTGTGCAGGTTCGGTATAAAGGTTACTGAGATAGGTGCAGAAGGCCTAATTTATCTCAAGTTGCGTGTGGACCATTACCCGGGTGATGATGGGAGGTGTTGGGCTGTCCCGCAGTATCCGGGTCAACAATGTTCCAGACTTACCAGCCTCTGTGTATTTCAGTTGTGTAAATGCCCTGTAGTCAATGCCCCGGAGAGTTTGCTTGTGGCATGCCCCTGCGCGCTCCCGCAAGGTGGATGCCGCCGCAAGCACGAGTATGTGCTTCCAAAAAGAGCAGAGCGACGGCTAAAGGTCTAGGCTAGGCGCTGCGTAGGCAAGACCTAAAAATCTGTAAAGACCAAAGGGAATAATAAAGGCTGTGAGATCTTTAGATGTTTCATCAAGAATTACTTGGTGGTAGGCGGATTTAAGGTCAATTATAGGAAAATATTTTGCTCCATTAACTGCTGCAAACAGCTTCTGTATATTGGGCAAAGGATAGGTATCCACCACAATGTTTTTGTTCAACGATCTAAGGTCCACACACAACCTCAAATCTTGATTTTTCTTAAGGGCAATAACAATGGCAGAAACCCATTCAGAACTATCTGTGGACTCAATGATGCCTTCAGAACACAAAGCATCTGAATGAGATTTTAATTTCTGTCGCACACCCAGAGGAACCATGCGCACTTTGTGCTGGATAGGTACAGCCCCTTTTTTAAGTTTGGTCTTGTGTGTGAAACCTTTAACCTGTCCAACTTAAATTCTTAAAAACAGTTTGATGCTTAGTTACAATTGCATCCACAGAAGACTGGTCAACAGTCACACTTTTGATTTCAATGTCCCTTAATTGAAAAGGACAATCTGTACCTGGACATAAAATGACACCCAACCTCCCAAAGTCATACCATCCTACTATGTTTTTGCCATCAATTGCGATATAAATCTTGGTGACAACTTTACGTCCTTTAAACTCTAAAGTGTCTTCAAAAAATCCCAGCATATGAATATCAAAATTACCAAACACCTTAGGATTAACATCAGTTTCACTAAGTTTGACATCAACCCATTTTTCCTTTAAAGAAGAACTCAAACAAAATAGTAATTGGTGAACCTGAGCCCGCCATAGCTTCAAGGGCCACATTGCCAATATGAACAATTCCCAAAGGTGCTTTAAAAGGAAGATCAAGATTGACTGTGTAATCAAGTGAAGAATCATAGACAGTAAGAAGTAAGTTCTGTAAATCATGCTCAACATTTGATATGTTATTCACAGTAGTATTCAAGACCTTTTTAGGTGCTCTGCACACAGTTTGAAAATTGCCATACTTACCGCACATGACACATTTCTTCCTTAAAGCAGGACAATTAGCCAAATGAAATTTAGAGCCACATCTAAAACAACTAGGTTTGGTATCTTTGACTAGTCCTGTCTTGACCGAGCTCGTGATAGAAGATTGTATAGCACAAACAGGAGAAAAAGCTGAGACCATGGGAATGAGTCCATCAATCAATGTCGATAGGTAGAGGTGGAGACCTTAAGAAGTAGCAGTGAGGTTCACTAGCCCATTCTACTATGCTTTATCGGTATGTTTTATTACCAGGATTTGAGAATGTTTTGATGAAAAACGCATTTCAGTCACTCTTATTCTCCTGACATTTTCTGTCTTACAATTCACCCTGAGCCTTGAGCCGAATTAAGTATTGTAAAAGCATTGAGTAAATATGATGTTAACAAGGAAAAACCTTTGAGGATTGACTCTGCAAAAAGGAGTTTTGGGGTGTGTGAGTAGCCTTTGGAGGAAAGAATAGTGCATGTGTAGTAAAATATCTGCTTTATACTGAAGTCCCCTCTTCAGAGTTTGAATTAATCCAAGCATGGCTCGGAATGATTCAAACTTTAAACAGTCGTTATAAGCTTTGTTTACGGATGGAAGTCGCCATTACAGCCTGGTTCATGATTGAGGCATCTCTGCTGTTTAACAGTTTTACAGTCTGAAACTTCTTTCTCCCTGTGGTAATGTGGGAGCTAGGGACCCCTAAAATGTTTGACACCCAAAAATGTACCTTAGCAGAATGTCCGCAATTCGCTGAATCAGAGACCGTGTTAAACCTCAATTTCATGAGCCAATGTGTCCCTGAGTTAAGTCACCTCACAGTATATCAAAATACCAGGAATTCAGTCGATTTAAGTAAAGGGCCCACTCAGTAACTGAGTTTTAGATTAGTGGAATAGTTGGAGTTTAATAACAGAAATTCAAAAATACGCAGTACAGTGTCACAAAGGCTCTTGGCAAATAGAGCATGCAGAGAATCACAAAGTCAAACATTATTCTAAGCCCCAAATGAGAGCAGCAAAATCAAGAGAATCGGACAGCCTTGAAGTCTTCTGGAAAATCTTCTGCTCATCCCCAAAATTAAGGGTTTTTGATCGAGCCAAGCACAGCGCGCATGCGCTGCTCTATGGGGAGGCCTCTCGGAATCACTCCAGACTTTCTCAAAACTTTTCAGTGTGGTTTTTCAACTTCTACACATTCTATTGGCCTTTGCATGTGGCTTTCAAAAATGAAAGCACACAGTTGGCCAAAGGCAGGTGTATGTCCCACCTTTTCTCTAAATGTTCACTCCCACGGCATTCAGCTGGCGGGAGCGAGAAGCAGCGCGCAGGGTGCCAGCTGCATTTCTCCTCTTATCTAGCAGATGGCAGATCAACAATCTACATTAATAACAGTTGTCTGCCCCCTCCCCTACTTCCCACACCCAGCCTCTTCTAAACAGACACAATAATAACTTTTTTGAGCGTTTATACAATGCAGCTGCTTAAACCAGTTTGCTGCAAGGCTGCTGTGCCTTAATAATAATAATACAAAACAATCTCTTCTGTTAAGTCTGAAGCGGCATAATGTTAAGCAAAGCTAAAGCCAGCCCGCGTACAGCTGCAAACGGGCAGACACCCTGTGCTCCCCCCTCGCAGGGCCTTTGAAGTGAGGGGGCTCCGGCCCAGCCTCGCGCATTAATTAGCAGGGAAAGGCCAGGCTCCCTTTGTGCTGTTGAAGGAGAAGGCCACCAATTAACAGGCATGTTTTCTGTGCAATATACTACTACTTTGTGTTTCGTGGCCTGCCTCTTTCTGTGGTCTCGGTGGTGTACATCTATCACCCTCTTAACTATGTTTTACATGCACCCTTTCTACCTCGCGCTTTGCGTACACTAAGCTCTAAGTATGTATTGCCACAACCGGGCTATTCTGTGAACTCTGCTGTGCCTATATTTTACAACATATTGCCATGTGCTCCATGTGTGGTGTATAGTCTGTGTTCTACAGTTACTCTGTGCTATACACACATGCACTCGGCTTAACTTACACCATATTTCCCGGGTTTTGCATGTATTTGTGCTCACTGCAGGGGACTGTGTTCAACCTCATGGTCACAGGTCCAAATCCCGGCAAATTCACTTAGCCTTTCATCCTTTCTGAGGTCAAGAAAATGAGTTGGGTAACCAATAGACGTCTGTTATTCAGCGCCAAGATGCCCCTTTGCGGGTGAAAGTGCACTTTACAAATACACGTTATGTTATGTTACTTTGATGAACTGCCCCCACCTAACATTAAAAACTATAATAAAAAATCATTAGAACATGCAGGGAAAAATTGACAGCATTGCATAAACAAAAAAGCTAGAACACATTTTTGGTGTTAATTCTGGTTTTTATTAGTGTACTTCAGTTGTATATAATGTTTATAGGTTATATATAAGGTGATAAAAATGGTTATGACACTTTTTATTATAACAACTTTTAAACATGCTGCACAATATTCACAATGCTCTACAACACATATTAAAAACGTTAACAGCCAATAGCTTTGTCTAAACACTTATAAGGCCCCAATGCCGAGACCTATTGGCTATGCCAATGCTTGCTTTTTTTGTAACTGGATGAACTCTGTGTGTGGTGGAGAGACCGTGCTCCACGCAAGGACCTGGAGGAGGGAGACGGAAGAGACAGTTAATGGACGTATCTTGGAGCTTGAGTCAAACAAGTTATCTTAGATTTCCTGTTAAAAGCACACCATCTGGAAACGTAGCAAAGAACTACATTATGGAATTCTATTAAAAAATGTATGTTTTATTTTTTATTTTTAGGTGTGAGGTTTCTTCTGCTTTGCAGTGGTAGGCCTACTGTCGGATGGTAGGGAGTGCCAGTTTGCACCATTTGTACTCTGCAGTTTGTCTAAATCAACACTTGCCATGTGCATTTTAACAGAAGACTGGTTTGTTTTTTAATTAACCTCTGAAAACAGATTTTGTAACTACTTAAGAATTTTATTCAGAGAAGACATGCTTCTTTCTCCATTGATTATGAATTGGGGAGTGCTGAAAGGGACAAAACGGAACTTTCCCAAACTCTTAACGGCGTTTGGAAATGCATAGGTTCATCCTGTTGCCAGTGACTTTTCAATCCAGTTTCAAAAACTTTATTTTAGAAGCTTAAAGTTTACTGTCTGCCCTAGATTGAGAAGAGTATTTCCATTCATGGCCTATTGGACTAGCGTAGTGACCAGAAACTTTAATCGGCAAGCCAGGAATGTCCCTTCAAAATTTCGAATATGTGCTCCTTGAATTGTTCATGTGTGGTACGAGCAACTAGTTGGTGTCCCTAAACCGACGGGAGTTTCCGTTCTTTTTCATTCATAACTAATTTACGGCATCCCTTTCTAAAACCATAAATGGAATTTGGTCTCTTCCTAAGCTTTTAGGATTGAGAGTAATGCAGCTCCAAGCCCCCCCCCTCCCCCCCTCCCCGGTTTGTTGTGCAGCTGAAGTGATGAGGAAGATGATGACCTAACCTCGTTGCTTTTAGCTTGAGTTATTGCTAGAAACTGGTTTACTAGATTCCTTCTTGGAGTTTTAATGAACTGACACTGCTGTGCTTTGTGTGACAGTAGAACTCGTATATTACTTAGGAGCAGTGTCAAAATTCTCACATTAAAAGTGATGCCTTCCTGTAATGTTTCTTGCTTTTCTCTGTCTTGAAGATGAATTAAAAGGGGCTTTTCAAAGAAAGGTTTTTATACTACTAAAACTAATTTTAGGAGAAATTAAGCTTTCTTTTTAGTAGGAATAATCGAGTAAAGATTGTAATCTCGATGAAAGTGTTCCTTTGATTCGGTTGTATATGATGTACATTTATATGTACGCAGAAAAAATAGGAGATACTGAAGTGCCGTTTTAATGTCTCAAGCGAAAGTGGAAACGTTAACATTGCTTGAGAAATCATTTATTTTCTGAATCGCCAGCTATAATTAAAAAATGCTTAAATGATGTTAATAACACATGATTCAGCTGACTGGCACTAATTGCTGTCTGTTGGGCCAAGTGAAGATGAATGTTGTCAAGCAAGCCACAAGTCAGGCGAGCTGATTCGCTTCTAGTCTGCCAGTGTTTTCATGTACAAACCAGTTTTTATTGGACCGTTCCCAGCGGTGACAGCTCTGAGACTTTTTGCTTGCCTTTCTGTTTTGTCTGGGTAAATATTTTGTGTTCAGTCATATGTATATCACACCATGTAACCTAAAAAGAAGACCTTGTTTAGCCTTTTAAAAAAATGTTTTGAAGTTGTCCATGTACTATTTAGCATCTTTTAATAAAAAAAAAAATGTATTCAGTTTTCATGCTCGGTCGTTTCAGAGCTTATATTTTTTTAGTCTTCAAACCTTGTATTCAATTTTTTTGTTGGGAGACTGAAAAGGCAGATGTAGGCCTGATCTTTTAAGTACTGTAGAATTCACGTCCCACACAGGATAAATGAACCATTGACTGCAAGACCTACTAATGACCACCACTTGCCAACTCCCAGGGCTCCCCTAAAGCAAAATTCCTGATTACACCATTCATCAATAATTGCATTACATCTGAGCTGGACCTTATTACACCACAAGGATAAATCCAATATTTATGACGTTAGAAAAATGTTTGACGTTTCTTATGTAGCATCTACGCACTAGGGGGAATGTTTTTCCACATTTTCTTTTTAGTTACAAACTCATTTTATCACATATTACTTGTAATATGTCAGTATGTTTTCGAAGATTGTGCTGCATTTATTTTAAGATATTTTCAGTGTGCTCCGTTACTTTCTTTCCACACCTCCACCCCCGACGATGTTTTTGTATCAGTTTTCCAAAATTCACTCAGTCTGCTTGGGAACGATGATACAACTAAATGACAGGATTCAGTCTACCGGATTCAGATGTGTATCACAGTCTCTTAAGTTACTAAGGTGGCTACCTGGTCGAAACAATGTTCTTGTGCCATGCACCTGTAAACAGGCAGGCGGTCAGATGCCATAGAACGCGCCTGACAACCTGAATTTTCTCACCAAGCCCCCCACCTCACCTCCAGAGTCTTAATATATACATGCCACCACAAGTAGATCTGGCAGACAATATGCAGGCTAGCAGGGGTACCAGTCTTCCAACTCATGCTCCCCGCAGCAATAGTCACAAACCATTTTTGTTTGCCCCCAGAAACTTATGCCTACCCAGTGGGAGGCAGGATTTTTATGCCTTGACAACTGGCTGCTAAAGATAGACTCTCTGCAGTCAGTCTTAAACCACCTCCAGACGACAGACGAACTTTTAACATCATTCGGTTTTACCATAAAAAAGCCGAAGCCCCCACCCGTCCCCCCGATTCCCTCTCAGAGGCTTCCATACATAGGGATAATCCTGAGGCTTCCATAAATTGGGACAATCAAGGCATTGCCCCCACTGCAAAGACATTTTTTATTTGATCCCAATGTTTCTGATTTGATCATGATCCCAGTGAAGGCGGTTCTGAGGGTTCTTGCCCCTTAAGCGCATGCATCCTCCTTGTCAGCCACACCAGGTGGCACATGCAAGTCCTACAGTGTAACTTGAAGTCCCAGTAGGCTCAGCCCCAGGGCCACCTTTCCAACACTATCTAGATCTCCAAAGTAGCAGCTGAAGATCTGCAGTGGTGGCTGGTCGAAAGCAGTTTTTCCTGTTGCAGGCCCCTCTCCTTTTCCAAAACATTGTTGACATCGATGATTGACCTATCCCTACAGATTTGTAGAAGGGGTCATCTGGGTGGAGGTGAGGTGGAAGCGAAGGATTCTGGTCTACAGTGAATGACCAACTCCATATCAACCTTCTGGAGCAGCGGGCCCTGACAGATTTCCTGCCACCCATCTAGGGGAGGTTGGTGCAGGTTCTCACAAACACCACCAGTGCTGTGTGATACCGCAACAAACAAAGACATGTGGGGTCCAGGATCCTGTGCCAGGAAGCTTTTATCTTAGATGATTGGCAACCAGGAAGACATCCAGCTCTCCACACCGGATCCCCAAATGCCGAGCATCAGCAGACGTCTGGCAGATTGTAAGTGGCGGCTACATCACGAGGAGGCGCAGGATGTTTTCCAGCAGTGTAGAGAACCCTGGCTAGATCTTTTTGCTACCGCCAAAGGCTCAGTGTCACTAGTTTGTGATCTGAGTTTCTGCAAGTGCACTCATTAGGAGACTTCAAATCAAATATCTTTATTCGGATATTTACAAATAACCATAAAAGATGCACATCATCAAGTCAACCTACTTTTGTTAAAAACCACAGGAGACTTATTCTGGCTGGAATGGAGCAAGCTGCTCCTTGCCTCCATTTCCTTTCTTTCTCTGATTTCTGAAGAAGAAGAGGAACAACTTGGCCAATGCCATTCTGCTGGTCTTAGATTGGGCCTTGACCTCCTAACCATGAGCATCGTCGGATGGATTGCTTTTTTAAGCAACAGTTTAGGGTCTTCCACCCAAATCTATTCCTCCATGTGTGGAGATTGGGTGGCGGCCACTGACTGTTTTGTTTGCCGCCAGAAGTGATGGATGTCATCCTCTCCACCAGATGGCTATCCACAAAATCCATTTATGCCAGATGCATATGTCCCTAACATACAAACCCTTTACACATAAAGCTGTTGGTTGTGTTTTTTTTTTTTTTAAATTGTCTTTAGCCCAGCAAAGCCTTGTAGTGGACATTGTAAAAAGGTATTTTTCAGCCCTTTCAGTCTTTCTACATTTGCTGGACAAACCGTCCTCATTCAAATCAACCATTTGTGATGATGGCCATTACACATTTCGTCTCACACAGTGGGACCTTAATTTGGTCTAAATATTTTTCTCCAGTATTCAATCTTTCATAGATTCACATGCTTGTATCTTCCCCGTCGTCATGATGGGAGCCTCACGGTAACAGAATGACCACAGCAGTACTAGAAAAAACTGCATAGCAAAATCCCATAGGGAATCATATTATTTGGTAACCAAACCTCATCATTATTTGGTCCAAAACTCAGCCAATCAGTTGCCAGCCCTGACATCACACTCCCCAGCAGAGCCATCCTACCTCAGATTTCCAACCGCCTTCGTGTGAGGAGGAGTCTCCCTGAGCCTTGCTCAGTTTTGTTCCTGAGTGAACTTTTGACCTCTTTTTCAACTGAAAGTTCTTTCTTCTGGATTTGAGGTACTGTGTTTCATATTTTGCTTACTATGGCTGAAAGCTCCGCCTTCCTCGCAAGATCTTCAGTTGAATCCCCACTGATTCCAGGAAAACCACACCCATGCGCTAGTTAGCAGCAGACTGGACTACGGCAACGCACTCTATGCCGGCACCACCCAGGAACTCCCCAAAAAACTGCAGACCGTCCAGAACGCCTCCGCCAGACTCATCCTGAACATCCCACGCCACAACCACATCACCGGCCCTCTGAGAGACGTTCACTGGCTACCTGTCAACAAGAGTCGCCTGCATGCATGCCTTCTCACCGCGGGACCTGTATACCTCAACCACCGCCTCTCCTTCTACACTCCCACTAGACATCTTTGCCCCGCCCAACTGGCCTTGGCCACCGTCAAACGGATCCGCAAGACCACGGCTGGAGGAAGATCCTTCTTCTACCTCGTTGCGAAGACCTGGAACTCCCTGCCTCTGCACCTTCGGCAATCACTTAGCTGCTGCAATTCAGGTATGACCTCAAGACCTGGCTCTTTGACTGAACTGCACACCCAGCCCCTCTTGCCTCCTCCCCCCCTCCCAGCTCCTTGAACTCCTCACAGGTGAGTAGTCGCGCTTTATAAGACTCTGATTGACTGATAACAGCTACAGGGTATCTATTGAGCCAGGTGATAGTACTTCATGATTTTGGTTTGGACTCTTAACATTTTCTGTGCATCATCTTCATAGCTCTGGGCATGCAATATCCACTTTCAAGGCCACAGTTAAATTCTGGTTTTATTACAACACTTGACAAACCTTAATGGCAAAATATTATAATGAATTAGGGGACGGGTTTCTCATATTAAATATCATTTGTCTACAAGTTGTGAATCGGATGTATTACACTACAGTATTGAGATTTCCTAACATCCTCTGACAAACTGTGCATGGGTTATCTCCTTACAAATTAATTGTTTACAAATGGTTCAAGACCAAGTTTCTATTCATATGTGTCCTGCTAGAATTCCACCATGGGTTAGCAACTACCCCAGAATTCCAGTCTACACAGAAGCAATGAGCTCACTGTTCAGTCTGTGCAAGCCCATGTTGACTTAGGAAAATAACAACAGTAATACTTGGTTACAAATTCTGTCAGTACTGACATTCTTGTTAATATATTTTACTTGATGAGTAGCCCAACGCACTATAAAGGCTGGTGCGGATTTTTGAGGAACTTTAGAGCTATTGCCTAGTGCCAGGTCCACTTCGCTACCCAAGAGACCCTTGGATCAGTTTGCATTCCTGCAGAGTAGAGTATTTAGGGTCTATAGCAGCTGTTAATGTTGATGATGTGTATCTTCCATTTTCTTGTGAATGTCTGACCGGTTAGGATTGTGACAAAGACAGAAATATGCCAATTGTGCGGACATGAAGGGTCCTAATATACTCTTTGTTTCGAATTTGTGTCACAGAGATCAGAATGAACTGATTTCATCTGCTGTGGAACAATGTAATTATCTTTTGATTTAACGTTTCTAGCATAAGGAGACCTTGCGCATTCCAACACACCTCTTTCAGAGTGCCCACCACTAAAATATGGTACAGACTTTAACCCCTTGAGTGCCACGCCCTTTCCCCGCTCTGTGGCGGCCCTTTCATTAGCGGGCGGGGTTCATGACGAGATAGTCTCGTCATGGGCACAGCGCAACCGCGGCCCATGACGAGACCATCTCGTCATGGGCACTCAAGAGGTTAAGGCACATTGTTCTATTGAAGGTTGACTAATGCATCTGATTGTGGTGAAGACCAGGCTGTGAGTGGGTAAAGGTTTAACGTCCTTAATGTCTGTCTCTTTTGTCAGTACCCCGTTGACTATATTTATATTTATTCATTTATAGAACGCTTGGTTACACCAACAGTGTGTCCCCGCGCTGAGACACCTAAAAGACGGCTGTACCTACATGGCTGTGATAGCTGTTCATTAATCTATTTTGTGAACAGCCATGACTACCACTGCTCAGTGAGACAGGGACATTTTCCTATTTTTTTAAGTGCTCCAGTATCATTTTGTTATAATACAAATATGTCTTACTAAACATCATTTCTAAGAATATCTTTTTGAAATGATTCTTCTCGGCATGAATTGTCTTCGAATGCCGATTTTCTTGAGACAGTAGTCTAGCACTTTACTCACTGTTTAATATTTCGAGTTTTGACGAGAACTCTAGAGAATATAGATTAACTTCTCCACTCACCCTTGTTTCCTTGAACATTGATTTAGTATAAACAGCTATTTAGATCTGCAATGCTTAGGAGTGGACTTTGCAGCGTTTGTGGAGGCAGAAGCTTCAGTTTGTATAATCCGTCCATTTGGATGGAGATATTTACAAATTCTCAACTTTTGGACTATTCTAAAGGTTTCACAACTATTATTGGCAGCTCCTTGTTTAATACTAATGTCACTTGCCTTTAGCAGTTGTGATACCTTCACCGTGTTGTGCAGCTCCTTGTATTATACTACTATTGTCACTTGCCTTTAGCATTTGTTATATCTTCACTGTGTTGTGCAGCACCTTGTATTATAATACTATTGTCACTTGCCTTTAGCAGTTGTAATACCTTCACTGTGTTGTGCAGCTCCTTGTATTATAATACTACTGTCACTTGCCTTTAGCATTTGTTATATCTTCACTGTGTTGTGCAGCACCTTGTATTATAATACTACTGTCACTTGCCTTTAGCATTTGTTATATCTTCACTGTGTTGTGCAGCACCTTGTATTATAATACTACTGTCACTTGCCTTTAGCATTTGTTATATCTTCACTGTGTTGTGCAGCACCTTGTATTATAATACTATTGTCACTTGCCTTTAGCAGTTGTTATACCTTCACCGTGTTGTGCAGCTCCTTGTGTTATACTACTATTGTCACTTGCCTTTAGCAGTTGTAATACCTTCACCGTGTTGTGCAGCTCCTTGTATTATAATACTATTGTCACTTGCCTTTAGCAGTTGTTATACCTTCACCGTGTTGTGCAGCTCCTTGTATTCTAATACTATTGTCACTTGCCTTTAGCAGTTGTAATACCTTCACTGTGTTGTGCAGCTCCTTGTATTATAATACTACTGTCACTTGCCTTTAGCATTTGTTATATCTTCACTGTGTTGTGCAGCACCTTGTATTATAATACTACTGTCACTTGCCTTTAGCATTTGTTATATCTTCACTGTGTTGTGCAGCACCTTGTATTATAATACTTTTGTCACTTGCCTTTAGCATTTGTTATACCTTCACCTGTGCTATTCAGCATTCTCTCTTCTGTGCCGACCACTGTACTGTATCTTGTTCCTAAAGATTCATGAGTAAAGCAGTCTACTTTTAAACCTACAGTTGCTTCGCTCCTGCAGTAGATGCTCGGGGTTTCTTATTATGAGCTCCACTCATAAATGACTTTTACATTGTAAAATGGAAACTGGATTAGATTTGAAAACCAATATTCATATGTAAGCGAACAAAAAAGTGTTCCACTGCAACACTGTGTTTCCTAGCTTAAGTGATTAAGCCCGTGCACATGCTTTTTTCATTAAATAAATAACGCACCTATGTTTCATTGGCCAGGACTTGTTTTTACTTTACCTTAAATACAATCTATTGTTCTGTTGTAAAAGAAATGGTTTATACATAGTTGATACACTTGCAATTTCTAGAACACGATTGGCAATGTCTGACCGGTGAACGGGTCCTAGGAGGCAGAGTCAGCACAGGTCACAGACCGACGCCAAAGAGAGCGTGAAGCGACCCCCCTAGAGTACCCGTTGTGGCCTGTAACGAAGGAGACCAGATTGAATGTGCAACCAAGAAGGAAATAATATTCCTGCACATCCACAAGGGTGCCTGTAGTTAAGGTCACTCTGTTTTGCACCAGGTCCTGAAGAAAGCCCACTTGACCCCTAGGGGCTGACGAGGGCTGAAACATGTCGACCTTTTTTGGACACAATTTTAAAAAGTGCACTTGACCATAATAAGTCGGATACGTGCACAACTAAAAAACTCTTTTTAACCTATCCCGAACCCAGTACTATTAAAGAAATCTACTGGCTTTACGAGATTTTTAAACAACTTTTTTCTTCACAATCACCTCACCTTTTTTATTCACGATCACTACTGTGATTACCAGTGGTAAAAGCCTCCGGGTGGAGGAAGCATTGGATTAACCCAATGATTATGCGATCACGTTAATACCAAATCCAGCGGAGAATCAAGATATACCGCTGATCCCGATCCGTAACCAAACGTGAATGAGGGTTTCTTAAACAGTACAAAGTACTAACCATGCAATGCCCTGGTTTCCCAGGACCAGTGATCCACTCTACTACTGATTCTTTGATATATTGAGACAAGGAAGCTGAGTGGACCTAAGCCCCTTCTTTCTCCCTCCTATCTGATTTTTGAATAAACCTTATATCATAAAATATCCTGTGGATAGCTGGGTTTCACAAATGCATAAAATACACGTTTATCTTAGAATGAAAGCACTTGAGAGTTGCACTAATAAATAGGTAACTTCCGAAAGTAGTTGGCACTGGGTATAAGCAGTTGTGTGCAATTTACTTTGGAACTCCTGATCTTAACAGACTGGGAGTACTCTGATAAAGGTGTGTGAACGGATATAAATTTTAACTTTGGATGTAAATAATTGTCAGTCTTGCATTGCCTAACTTTGATGAGCTGAAAAAGTTTGTTACACTGGGTTGACTGTCAAAGGTTTAGTCTTATGATGGTGAGCACCACATTTCCATTATCCTAAATTAAAAAGGCATGATACAATTGTGATTGTACTTTGTCTAATTTGTAAGGGTAGCAGAGGGATTTGGTAGGAGGTTGGGGTCATGGATGGTGTGGAGAAAAACCACAGAGTTCTAATGTGATGTCTTGCTGGCACTTTCAAATATGTAAAAGATGGGGTGCCTACGCCCACTAAGGCTGTTAGTTTTGTTGCTGTGCATGTAAATATAATGTACGCAATTTTCAACTGTCTAGAGGGTGCCAAACAGTATGTGAGTGGAGGCTTGTGATGATTCTTGGTGCTTGAGGTTTAAGACCCAGTGCATGGCTGATTGAGATATACATACTTACTTGGAAAAAAAGTATGTTCACCATCCTTGGATCTTCATTAACACTCGAAAACACGATGTACCTCGACCAACACAAAGAGGGAAAAAATGTCCTAATTATTGATTAAAAGCCTTCTTGAAGGCCTTTTCACGTGTTTTAATCAAAGTATGTATAACGGGATATAAAAACCATTTGAAAATTGAAACGGGTTTGAAAGCACATGAAACAGTTAATTGTAATCAAGTGTTTTTTTTATTTTTTGGGGAGGGGAAATGGGATCAGTTTCTGGTTGAGCAGTGTAGGCCCCAGGACCTGGTATTATGCTGGCCCACATTTATCTGCTCCCTGAAGATAAGTGAAAGCTATAACCCTTTCATTCTGTATGCTTCCATTGGTAGGATGTTCTTCTAGATCTGCCGAGCCAGCATCCAAAATAAAGGTGCTGCTGTCCTATCAAATAAGCAGTATTTTATCAATAAAAAGAAAAGTCAAGAGCTGAATAAAGGGTCGCGGTGCAGCCTTTCTTAGTGAAATAGTGAGAAAACCTACCTTTGGTCTAAGTCTTAATTTTTGGAAGTCAAACTCAGTTGCCCTTTTCAAATGGTGCGAGAAACTCCGGTAAAGATGAAAGCACATTCTCAAACAGCCACAACATGATAATTTTAGTTTCAGCTGTTGTGATTAAATTCCAGGGAATGGTTATCAATTGCCCAGGACCAAAGTTCCCTCCAGGGATAATACCCTTCTCTTCTCCAGAGGCGTTATTGCGCTGTTTGTTTGTCCTTCCTAGCTGCGGATTTAGGCTATGTTTAGTTTGCCCCAGACTTTGCACTCTATCACAGTTCTAAACTGACCAGGCTGATCCATTTAGTGATTGCTCGTCCTTGCCTGTTTTCGTTTTTTAGCCGCAGTTAAGCTGTGCTCATGCCGTGTTTAAGAAGCTTTGGGGAAGCAATAGACAACTGGGAAAACCCTCATTGGAAAAAAGAGACATACCTGCAGTAGTGTTCAGGTACATTCCTAATTTTCCCACCCTCTTTCCCAAAAAACACAGGAAGTCTAGTAAAGGTACCAAGAGGTAATGGCCCTTTTGAGTCTAATTCTCAGACTAGACATCATCAACATGCTTGTTTCAAAATCGCCTTGAAGCTGGTGGTACACCACACTAAAGAAAAAGTTACTTCTCTTTGTAACTCTGGATCATAGAAGGGCAGGAGTTGGCATTGGATTTCCCAGCTCAGTAACTAGTACGGTCTTGGAATCCCAGACAGTACTGGTGGCCAGTGTCATCTGGACTCAATTGTGATGATTGCTTCCCTGATTCTCCTTTCCCATACTTCCATTTAGGGAATGTGGGTCTCATGAGAGTCCAGATTGATTTGATTGGTCAATATGACCAGAAGCAGCTACATCTGGAATTGCCTAGTCCTGAAGAAGTATTAGAATTCAGACTCCAGTTGTAAGGAAACATTGCGTAATACCATTAAACACTGACTTCACTTTATGCAGTAGAGTTTCTGATATATAAATAAAACTAACATCACATCACTAAAAGTTTAATTGTGTTTTTGTATACACCCTTTTACTGCCTTCCAAGGAGCTCCTTGTCACAGTTTCTGGTGAGCTTAGGTATTAAAAACCTTAGCCTTACATGTACTCTGTAAATCATCCCTGTGCTTATTCATCACGGACTCATTCTTACATTCATCTACAATAAAACTACTTGAGAATGATTCAAATTTTAAACATAGCAGTGTACGGCCATTTTGGAATGTTATCCTTTGTAGTGATTAATTTGTGGAACAATCCAATGTTCCTAACATGTTGCTTCTAAAGTGGTCATGTTGAAATGGTAAATTAGAGTACAGTACCCTTCAAGATGGCCGTCCGGTTTAGAAGTAGTGACCACACAGGATGAAGTGCACAGCAGATGGATTGTGCAGTCAGTGAGCGATTTAGTGAATGAGTTGATTTATAAATACACAACTGCTCAAAACCGAGTGTCCTGGCACTGCAAGAACAGTCAGTAACTGGGTAGGGAAAACAAGAGCAGCTCTAAAGAAATAGCCAGTGTTTGGTGTGTTTACAGAATAAGAGTCCAGATGTATCAAAGTGAAAACAGCCCAAAAAGTGAAGGATGGACAACCTATAAGGGATCTCTGGAATCTAGGAATGGTAAGCCGTCTTAGTTCCAGAAAATCTTAAGATATTGGCTTGTACATCCAAAAAAAGCATATTTCAAAGATATGTAGGCCCATTGCCCTGGGCTGTCATGGAGAGAGCCTTTAACTAGATTCTCTAGATGATGGAAAGCCAGCAAACATGTTTAAGAGATAGTAAAATAGACTGTTATTTGGAAATGTTAAGCATCAGTCTGGCAGCGGAATTCTGAACAACTTGAATGTGCTGAGTCAATTACTTACATCTGACCAAAGTGAGGAAACTACCAAATTCAAGTTTAAAGGTATTTAAAGTATGGATCACATGTGGGCAGAGAAACCTTTGCAAAAACAATTCTTGGGGATGTCATACCAGAAATATTTGGATCCTATATGGATTCGAGAAAGATTGGCATTGATCCTTATGTCCAGAAGTTCTTCTGGCCACCAGGCTGAAAACCAGATCAAGGACGTCTGCCTGAAAAGAATGATCTCTATTTTATCGAAGTTAAATTTAAGACCACTGTAGGTCATCCACTTGGCAACTACGGACAGGCAGTGTTTCAAGTGCACTTGTAGAACAGAGCCAGTTCCTGAGAGGGTGACAATCAATTAAGTGTTATCAGCATATGATATAATTTGGATGCCAAAAGAACTAACTACACAGGTAAATGGAGCAATATGTATGTTGAACAAAGTATGGCTGAGTGCCAGGTCCTGTGCAACTCTGAGGGCAGGTCAAAGCTTACAGAGTGAAAGGTGTATATGGAGATCCTTTGGGAATGAATCAAGAGAAGAAATTAGCCAGTCTAGTGTAGCACCAAGGGTTCCATCGGACCCCCTTGAAGAGCGTGGAATGAGACACCTGGTCACGAGGTGTTAGAAGTCCAAGAGAATGAGAGCAGTCGATGATCCCTTGTCTCAGATTTTCCTAATTAATTCTGTTGCTTCTAATAGTGCTTTCTCCATGCTATACAATTGGTGGAAACTGGACCTGATATTCTCCATTAGGGAGCGGATTCAATAAAATTAGAAATTTGTTTATTTATTAATTTTTCCACAATTTTAAGAGGCAGCAAACCCAGAAGGCAGTGTCAGGGTGTAAGTTCTACTTTTATCTACGTCACTCTGCACACTTTCTGCAGTTCCTCACCTTAAAATGATTGTATCTGTGCACATATCCATGCTACATGTCCAAAGTCCTCCGGAATTAAACCACATCTTGCGCAACCCGCAGAGTGTGTAGGATAAGCCCTACGTAAGGGCTGTGGCGTCGATTTATGCCTTATTGTACCAGCTTGAATTGGGCATTACTGGCTACTTCTCGCACAAGTGCCTGCGCTCTAGTCCATTCATCATCCGTGACTGGGGTCTCCAATTCTCCATTCCACGAGGCACGCTTCAGAGAAATATTCGTTTGCCTATCATTTTTTAGGGCTGCATTTAGATGGGAGAAAATACCTTTGGTGGAGCCTGGATCCAGAACCACATGTAGAACTTGGTATTGCTCCGCTCCTCTGGGAATGATGTCCAGATCTTGTGACTCGCATATTGCAAGAACTGTCTCCGATCTACTTCGTTGTGGGTTTCAACCTCCTCTTTAGATTTCAACCTCCTCTGTGGACATAAAGTTGCCGTTTTATCCCACATATGGGACATCTGTGGTACAATAAACAGAGTCCCCCATAAACAGCCTTGGAAGCTTGGAAATCTCTTTGTAGCCCGAGAGTATGTCCTTCTTCCAATTAGGTCATTCCTCACACCATAATGCAGTGTATTGCAACAGGCCCACCAGATAGTATATTTGGAGAACTGGGAGTCCAAGTCCGTTCCGCCCCTAGCTAAGATCCAATTTCAGGCTCTCCAGGCGGACCCTTCTCTTCTTATCAGACCACACCAAGTTCACAAACAGTGTATCGATCTGCTGAAACAGCTAGGTGGGCAGCATACAGAATGAATTCTGCATGGTTTAAAGGCAGCAGAGAAATAAGACCATTTTGCTTAAGGCTACCCTACCTATTGCCGAAAGGGGTAGTGTAATCCAGAATCGAATAGAGGCTGCCAGGCATTCCATTACTCTGCCCATATTCAGCTCGTATTGTAGGCAGCGGTTATGCGTTATCTGCAGGCCTATATCTGGAAGATCGGATGCATCCAAGTTAGCCAATGCTGACAGGGGTTATATCATTGTTTTGGGAGATTTGCGCAAAGCCCCAATACTGCCCCAAATTCTGCCATCTGTCGCATGAGAAAATTCAGTGTTTCAGGTCTTTCGCATGAATCAATGTATCGTCTGCATACATGGATATGACATGGGTCTTGTCACCAGTTTCTCCACAGCGAGGGTGATCAGGAGTGGTGACAACGGGCAGCCCTGTTGCTTGTCTTTCTCAATAGTAAAGGTGTTGGACACCACATTACCAATGCCGACTCAAGGGCTAGGCGCATTATATAGGAGTTGCATCAATGCCAGAAACTCTGCACCGAGACCCATCCGTTGGAGGACCACCCATAGATACGTCCAGGACAAGGTGTCAAACACCTTTTCTATAACTAAGGCTATCAATGTTGCTCTCAAGTCATTGGTTTGGGTTTTGTGCAGCACGTGAGTTAAACGTTTCAAATTCATATCAGTACCTAAACTGGGTATAAAGCCACATTGATCATCCTGAACCATGTGCTCTAATGCAAATCTATAGCCCCGGGGCTTGTCAGGTTGTGCGGGGAAAACTCAAAACCCTTTACTACAGTAATCTTCCAGATTCCAAGAAACCGGTCTACAGTTTTTAACACTGTGTAGTAACAATCCACTCTTATTCCTATTGTCTGTAACATATGATTCTCACTAGAAATAGGTCAGTCCTACTGCTTTTAACATAGCTTTGTGTAATTGAATGGTCACACATGATGCATCTGCCATATCTTTTTCAATTAGCCAATTCGGTCTGTAGCCTTTATTATTAGCTTGGCCTCATAACCAGTGGTAGTCTATTCTATTGCGCATACGCTTTGCCACTAAGTAGGCATCAGCTATGCTTTCATGAAAATACAAATATACACACAATTACAGTGGTCAAAACACTATGCAACCCCGCCCAGGTATCCTGTGGGGATCTTCTGCTGTGAGTGTCACAGCAAAACAACAATCACACCTAAAATTTCTAGTGGTCCTACCATATGCGTTTCACAATAAACGAGTAAAACCAGCTGCATTTGTTATGACTTTTCATAATAAAGAGATCAGACACATGACATCTTACAAATCTTATGTAATTTTGAATGAAATGTGGCTTGTAGACATTAATATGGGCTTGCGACCAAAACTAAGACAGGCCTAGTGTATTGAACATAAAATGTCCCACATAGCACCCAAAAGGCATAGAGTCTTAAAATTACAAATGAAAAACGAAATACATTTGGCTAAATAATATACAACCCCTTCAAAGAGGGTCAAATAATAAATATCACAGTGCAAAACTTTTACTCCCATGGTTTCTCAGAGAGGGCAACAAACACACAACCCTTTCATAGTATAATGTGTTGGATTCCATTGAACAAAATACCTCTTTGCAGTTTAGTACTAATGCTTATTGGTTTTAACATAGGCACCTATAAATGCTGATTGGTTTTAACATACACTTTCACAATAAACAAGTTAGAGCTACTGCATTTGGCTGAGCTTTTCTTTGAATATATTAGATGCACAGTAAGTATCTGAATAATGTCTCCTAATTCATTAATCACGTCTATAGCCTTTATCATTGGCTTGGCATGATGATATAATAATTTAGCCTCCTCTGTCCCACAAAGTAACCATCAGGCACACAGTCATACAATTACCAATATTACAAAATGACATTGACAAAACAATATACAACCTCTCCTCAACAGGAAAGCAACAGAAAATGTCTTGCCTACTACGGTGATCGCTAAAATATCTGTTTACCAGCTTGATCATGTTATGATAATCCTCCCTTAAAGGGCTGTCCTCTTTAACACTTGCTTTTTACAAAATAAGTCTGACTACCTCCCTTTGACATAATCTTTCATATGTTATAAGCATATTAGTCTTATGGCATCCAACATAACTTTGTCTAATGAACAGTCCGGTCTATATTTTTTTATGGCTTATCGTAATAATCCACTCGGGCATATTGTATTTAGCATACGCCTACCCATAGGCAACAGTCATAAAGTTACTAATAACTAACTGACAAAACAATACTCAAGTCCTCCTGAGTGGGCCTAACAATAATTATCTAAATGAAATTGTTCTAATCTCTGAGTTTGTTAGAGGGTAACCAACAGCAAACACCTTGCCCGCTAAGGTGACCTTCCGTGTAACAAAATATCTGTCTACATGATTTAACACATTGTAATAACAAGCCATCCTTAAAAACCTTTTGGCTTTAACATGTTTTTCATTTTTATTAAGTCATCCTGCCTTTATCATAAACTTTTCATAGTAATTTATCAGACATATTATATATGACGAATAGCATATAGCTAAAGAAGCCTCTGAATAAGGTGGTTAAGGAATCCTTGAGGCCTGCTTGCCCCGATCTTCATTTGAGAGGCAAGTGGCAACAACACCAGAGATAGATGGCTGGATGGCCACCTTTCTGCCAACATTTGTAAAAGATCCCAAGATAAAAATAGAGAGATACTGAAATTCATGACAGGATAAATTGCTAGACTTCAACACCCCACTAACAACAATTCTAGATCCAGCAGAGAAGGCCTAGGCCTCGACAGAGCGTTTCTAACCCCAGAGATTTTATCTGGCTGAGTGATCTGCATCCTGGACAGTGCTAATAATGTGCTGTCCTGTGAATGCAGGCGGTCACTACTAATCAAGATTGATCCTAGGCTGGGAGTATTGGTGACCTCTGAGGCTGGGTTGGTAGTTGATGGGGCCATTTTTAGCTAGCTTTTCTTAGAGACTCATTGAATACATCCTCATTTTCGCCTTTCTTGATATGTACGAGACCATAAAGCACGCATTTGCCTAGACAGGCAGCGGTAGTGGGTGCTCAGTGGGGCACCAGTTTTCTGAAGGTTCCCAGGGGTCACAACATACAGGACGGTTGAAAGACTTATCCAGATTTGGGAATGTCTTCCCTTCAGGAGGAGGAGAAGGCTGTGGTGCATTCAGAGAAGCGAGAAACAGACCCAGCAGAGCGTCGGGTAAGGGCTTATTCCTTCTTCCCTGATAAAAGTAGAGGGAAGATTATCACATTTCTTTCCTTGAATTTCTTAAACTATGTGTAGTGAAATATCTGAAGGCATCTAAACAGCAGAAGACTGACTGAAGTCCAGCAATGGTGGACCAACTTATAGTTTCAGTTATTAAATCCTTTTGGGCCAGTCTCTTCTCAAACAGTTGAAATGTTGGTTCGGTGGGCCATGTCTGAAACAGGCATTGACACTTCTTGCTTTGGCGCACACTCACCCAGAGGTGCAATGCGTTCCAAGGATTTTTGATTGTGGGTAGATTAGAGGGTATTATAAATGCAGCCCATTGAACTACCGATTCCACCTTAGAGCAATTGTTTATTTAAGCTGGTGGAGCATTTGGGTACTCTGGTGGTGAGTAAGCTTTGAACCTACATAATCCACACCTCTGGTCCTGACATAGAATGAAAAATGTCTTAGCTATTTTGACGGAAAGTTAACTTCTGTTAAGGACATGGAGGCAAGGATTTACCTGCTCGGCTTTGTTAACCTGTCCTTAAGGAAACACCTGTGTAAGGTCTAAGTAAAATAATGCTGTTCTACTAATCTGATAGAGACTTCAAGACACAGATTCTTTACCTTAGAATTATCCCCAGGCATCAGACTGAATTCCGAAAGGTTTAGTCAGCACTACCGTTGCACACATGTTGATGGCATTGATCGCTCATTGTAGCGTCGTCGGCCGCACTGGAAGTGAATGTTGCAGTGCCTATGTATTCGCCACCTCAGGGCATTGACATTAGTTCTTATCTTTCTGAGCCAGTCACTGCTGATGCAGAGAGATCTACCTTCCCCTTTAGTCAATTTATTGTTTGATTTGATTATTTATAATTCCTAACTAAAACAATTACAACAACAAGAAATAGCTGCTTCTTCATACATGGATAATAAATGGAATAGAATCCATTGGGTGCGACATTTAGTGATCAACATACTCTCACAGTCCAATTTATTCATGGCAATGCAAACAGGTATAACATTTGGACAGAAAAAAACCTTTTCAGTTAATATCAGCAGTAAAAACATAATCACACTATGGAGGGACAGAGGCATTCGAGAGCTCAGGAAAGGACTGCCCCTGCGCGAGCAAGTATGCTTGAAAGGGCCCCCAGATGTCCTTGGGTCTGCTTTAATCCGAGAGAATTGAATAGTATGTTGTTAATTGTTCTTGACAATGTGCCATATCTAGTAACCACTCCCCAAGGGTGGGCACATGTCTTCGGCCCCAGGCACAAGCTATCCTTCGCTTAGGAGGAAGCAATGCCAAGGCAATAAATTGGTTCTTATCGTCTGGCGTCGCTGCTTGGAGACACAGTTACGCCAGTCCTGGTGAAGGAGGCAGTTGTGAATGCGAAATGCTCCAGAGGGTAGAGAAAACAGGAATCCAATAATCCAAAATGTAAGGTAAAGAGCCAGGCTAAATGCATGAAGTCCTCCCCTCCCCACCCAGCATGACAGCTGGTGCACTCATTGTTAGCATGCAGCTTATGTTTGTACAGTTGAACTGGAGTGTAATATGCCTGGTGAAGAAAGTGTATTTTGCGTAGCCCGCCATTAAGTGAGAGAGACTGCATCAGACTGCACATGCTGGCCCATTCCCGAACACTTATAGATTTTGCCTCCCATAGAGTTCTAGCCTGCTGTAAGCCCAAGGGTGTCTCAGATTGCGCAGGAGAATAACGTTGAAATAGAAGATGTCGAGAAAAAGACGCTTCAAGGAGAAGAGTAAAGGTTTTACATTCGGCCCGAGTAGCTGGGAGTTCTAGGAAGACTCCCTTGAGTTTTGTTTGCATGCAGAAGAAAGTGAATAGATCTATCACGTCCAGCGGGTCACCTGTGCTGGCAGTCAATCATTCACAAAAGCATCCATTGTGAAAAAAGCCACTAATTTCAAGCACACCCCATTATGCTTCTCTTTGAGCAGCTACCTTTTGTCGTAGTATACTGTATAGCGCAGAGTGGGCATTTCGCTGTTTAAGGGACTATAACCTTGCATGACCTAGTCTAACTTGCAGCCGAACTCAGGCTTGTTGCGTACACACGACTTTATCTCCCCCCAAGACTGTCGTGGGACCTGTCCGAGCAAGGCCAGAATGGGAATGGCATGTGCCTCATCATGTTCGAGAGCAAGATGTGTCAGATGGGTGGGTCTGAGCCAATATTTAGCAAAGGAGGCCTGGGTGCAGATATAATAAAGCTCAAAGTCGGGGACTGCAAGGCCAAACATTCATAAAGCACAAGTAAGTCCACCCCTTTTGCATATACTGAGTAATTTGCATCGACTCTGTGTGTCGCCCAGGTTCTCACAAATGGGTATCATGTCTGGGGATTTGAGGTGTTTCCTGCAACAATGCGATACAAATATTGTGGCGAGTCAGCAAAGCTTATGCCCTTCTTTTCTCCCGCAGATCATTTAATCTCCCCCATTCCAAAGTTAACTTCAAGTGTCTCAATGGCAGATAATGACATGAGGGATAATTAAGGATTGGAAGCGTGAAACAATCATAAATCCCACATGAGCAAGTGTCCAACTATCCAGGAAGCAGTATGCAGCCAATTTGTAAAAACATACAAGAAATATAAATGCAAACAGTACCTCCCCCCCACCCACACTGATCTCCCCAAGCATCAGTGAACACCCTAAAAATAGAAACTCAGTATCTCAAACACAATACCAAATAACAAAATCTACTATCAATTTTCTAGAGTAACAGGTTAGCTGTGCAAGGTACCAGGGTGGAACACGTTGAAGCCAACCACTTCGCCCACGTAACAAACGAGGACTGATTGCCCTAATACCCAACAACCGGCTATCAGCAGCATTACAGAGAGAATTAAAGTATTGGCTTAATATGCAGTTGTTTGTGCCAAACATCGTAATAGCGACAAATGACACATCCCAACCAACACCATGGGGGGGGGGTCAACATATGAAGGAGAAGCCAAGAGAGTGAATGGGCAGTGTTTATATGACACCAATCACTTAGTTCAGGGGCAGGCAATTAAAGGAGGGCACCAGGAGATCAAGCATCAAGACCTGTAACATCTGATAAGCCGGTATACCCGCCAGGCGTGGAGGACTGAGTGTTATGGCAATTTTATGTTCTAATGGTGTTTTTGATGCTGCAAAGGGCCTCGGCGGGCAACAAGAAAATAGTTGCTTTGCCATTGAGCTTGCCATGGAGCACAGCTGGATACATTATGGCGTAGGGTTTGTTGTGTTCCCGGAGAAGATTCTTGGCATAGCAAAAAGCTCCCCGGCTCTCTTGCACCCAAAGGGTAAAGTCCGGGAAGATAGATATGCTAGAGCCTTGGTATGTGAGTGCTCCCTTCTCCTGAGGCAGCCGAAGCACAGTCCCCTGATCATAATTAAATAGTCTGGCAATGATAGGGTGTGGAGGCGCACTAAGGTCTGGGCGAGGGCCCAAAGAGCGGTGGTCATGCTCCCCAACAAAACATTTGAAGAAGAAAGCAGCATCAAATAAATCCCATAGCAATTAAAAAAAAAACAAAATTGCAATTTTCAAAAAAAAAAACCAATCTGCTCGGTATTGGTGGATTCAGGGATACCCACCAGCCATAGGTTGTTCTGCCTAGGGCGGCCTTCCATATCCTCATTTTTAGCAGCCACATTCAGTAGTTCAGCACGTAACTTTTGACTGTAGCTAAGGTGGGCTGATCCATCGCCATTGAGGAAAGGCACAGTCCAGCATCAGTAGCTAATATTTTCTCCTTAGTAAGATGAGCTTGTACAGATGGTCCATCGCATTATCTATTTTAAAATCTATGTGCTGAAGGCTAGCGCTTATCCGGAGAAGCAAGACTTGGGTGTTTGGCTCAGGGGGATTGAGTGCCTGCAGGCGCCACAACAGCACCAGACTCATCAATTTTGTGTGGTGCCTTTGTAAGTCTTAAACCCCAGCTTGGGCTGCTTTGGGTCTGTTTTACCCAATTCGAAAGAAATCGCAAGTGATGCGAACCCCCTCGCCCACCGAGGAAGAACCACACCCCTCGAGCAGGGCAGGGTTTCAGTTTGCCTCAAAGAATGGAGGGGCTGGGGTAGGCGATAGCCACGAGCCACTCCTAAGGACAAGCCCCATTCTCGTCTGGGTTATAATAAAATGAGTGTGACTGCCGATGAGGGCTACAGGGAGGTGCCGATAAAGTACCAGGTAGCAGTAGGCCAGAGATCATAGTCTAGCAGGGTCTACACGATGGAAGGGTACCCGGTAGCCCCCTTCTTCAGGCTTCTTCAGAGACCCCGAAAGCCACGCCCCCTCCTTCCCGGTCAAGCCAGAGACAGATCACTTCAAGTGGTCCCACCTCCAGGTCCACACTGCCAGCAAGTTAGTCAGAGCAGCAGGGTGATGCAACCAGCTGCTTTGAGGCAGCAAGGCCAGGCATAGGGGGCGCATCCAATGACTCCAACTAGCTCAGTGCTGGGGCAATACAAGGCAGTTTAGATGAACCATTTTAGGGGGCAAGCAAGGTCAGAGAAGACCCCTCACAGCATCCGTGGCACTCGGTCACTGATATGTGCTGCAACTATGATTTGCAGTATTAGAGGAAGGGCCCCTGTCGTCTAGAGCGCAAGGAGCCTCCACTCCCAATGCCAGGAGAAGATTCACAAAGGAATGTTTGCCTCCCGAGGGTCAACACACCTAGGGGCCCATAGAGACCAGCGGGGCCACACGCCCGCCCCAGCCCGCTCAGTTGGCGGAGAGCCAGGCAAGCGGTTGGCCTGCCCAGACCCCCGCATCGGACAGTAGTCCAGATGCCCCCCCTCAGCCCCTGTCCCAGTCAGCCCTTGTGTTCTTGACCGCTCCCTGCAGGCATAGTTACTGGCACCGAGGAATGGCAGCGCCAGGCTGCACTCCGGCTTAGCGCCAACAAACAGCCACTGGGAGTCATACATGGCCAGCTGATTCAGTTGCGTTTTCCCGGGCAGGCCAACCTAACTGCGCAACATCACCTCATCCTTCGGCTCGGGGCTCTTTGGTTCTCGGTCCTGAAGTCCACAGGATGGATACCTGCAACAAGGGGGTCCAGGTTCATGTCCCACACACAAGGCCCCTTGGTGCTGCAATCCTCACAAGGTCTCCCCTTCCAGCAGGCTCTGGTCTACCGATGAGAAGTTATGCCACAGTGCATGAGGGCCTGCCTCTAAACTCGATGCTTCGCCTCCAGCAGTGTTAAGACTTAGGGAGCCGTGATGTAGACGATGATTTTCGAGGACTTGCTCCGCAGATAAGCCAGCGCCCAGGCTTTCTCCACGTCTTCCCTGATTGTCTGGGAGCCAGAGCGACCCCACACAGTTAAGAGAATTTTATGAGGCTATGCACCTTATATTTGGGTGGTCTGTTCCATCTAGGCCCTGTGGGTTCGGTTGAGGCCCCTACTGGATTCACGCCGTGGCTCCGACCCCGGCACCAATTGGGCCCCTTGGATCAGTAGATGGAACGAACCAGCCCGGTCGTTCCACCTTGACTTTCCCCAACGCTGACTTTCCCGGCACCGCTATTCCCATTCTGACTGACCCATACCCTGACTCTGACATGGAGCTGGATGTGCATCACCCAAGGCTAAATCCGGTGCTGATTGCGATGGCTGCGCAAGTGGTCTTGGAGGAGGCCAGGGCCATATTCTCCCATTGGCGGTTTATGATGGGAGAGAGGCATTTAAGTCTCCGATGTGGACTGAACAGCACTGACTAAGTGGGCACAGTGGTTTTGTCAACAGTTGTCTTACAGATCCACACCTAGTTGAGGACGACTGGCTTTATTTCTGGGGATATCTAAGTGTTGCTTATGGACAGCCCTTTGATGGCACCCATCTCTTCGCTACAGCCAGGACCGTGGGCCTTTCCATGGCCCCTCCCCACCCCCAATCCACCTTTCACTCCTTTCGTGGCACGGAAGGGGGCATCCAGCCACGCCTGTCCCCACCCAGCCACAGCGGCGTGCAAGCTTCACATTCTGTGTGTGGCTGAGGACGCGGTACCCACAAGCCTTGTGGGTTGGGCAGCCAGCGGTTTGGCCAGTTCCCAAACCCCTCTTCTGCAGCCTCCAGGCCCTTCTAGTCTGCGCCCTTATCCTGGGCACCCAGTGAGAGGCAGGATCCGCCATCACCTGCACCACTGGAGGTTCTTTGCCCTTATCCTGGGCACCCAGTGGGAGGCAGGATCCGCCATCACCTGCACCACTGGAGGTTCATCACATCGAACCCTGTCCCCTTAAAGACTACCTCTCGACCTATTCCACCAGTTTGTGATGGGCTGACGGAGGGCTATAGTATTCTGCTCCGTCAGGAAGGGTTGGCTTAGGACTTTGCTATTCCCACTACTTTCTGGTGCCCAAGAAGGACAGAGGGCTTCGTCCGATCATAGACAAATGCCCTCTCAATTTCTTTCTCAAGGAAGAGAAGTTCAAATGCTCTTGCTCGCTAAAATATTGTCTGCCATGGACCAAGGAGACTGATGATAGCGCTGGATTTACAGGACAAACATTTTCACAGTCCCTTCCAGCCTGTCCAAAGGTGTTACCTGCAGTTCACGGTAGGCCATGAGCGCTTTCAGTTCACTATCCTCTGTTTTGGCCTCACCAAGGCCCCTTGGGTGTTCACCAAGGTGATGGTGGTGGTTGCAGCTCATCTGCGGAGATCATGGGTGCCAGTTTTCCCCCAGCTTGATGACTAGAGGTTGGAGACGGCAGCCAGGGGCAAGCCCGCCTTCAACACCCAGACTATGGCAGACCACCTCCATTTGCTGGGGTTCACTATCAACTGTTCCTGTGCTGAAGTCACACCTGACTCCCTCTCAGACGCTCTCCTTCAACGGAGCTGTTCTGGACACGGTGCAGTTTCTGGCCTGTCCGCCATCCTCCTGAATGACGAGTCCAGGATATTCGGGTTATGATACCGGTGTTTCAGCCTCTATCCTGGGTTTCGGTGACACTGACTCTGAGGCTGCTGAGCTTCATGGCCAGTAGGACCAGAACTTCCAGCGGGCGCAGCATCAAGGACATCTCTCCAATATCATCCAGATCTCAGAGAGAACTGCACAAGATCTGCAGTGGTGATTAACAAACCACGATTGGGTCAGCGGCAGACCCCTCTTCCTTCCCCAACCAGATCTGACAGTAGTGACAGATGCATCACTCCTGGGATGGGCTGGCCATCTGAGAGGCCTCTGGTCTCCAGAGGATTCCGGACTCCACATCAATCTTCTGGCGCTCCAAGCAATCTGGTGGCATTAAAAGACTTTATACCCTCAATCAAGGGACGGCTTGTGCAGGTTTTCATGGACACCACTACCACTATGTGATATTGCATCAAACGGGGCGGGTGGAGTTGTGGACCCTTGGGGCATTTCCCTGATGGTTCAACACCTGTTGGGCTCTCTGAGCGCCAGGGCGGACAAACTCAGCCGAAGATACCTAGCGGATCATGAATGGCGTCTCCACCCAGAGATGGTGCAAGCTCTCTTCAGTAGTGGGGAGAGCCTTGGTTAGATCTGTTTGCCACCGTCAAGAACATGCAATGTCAGCAGTTCTGTGAGCTGGAGTTTCCCAGGCAGCTCTCACCTAGATACATCTTTTGTCTCGAGTGGAGGTCAGACCTCCTCTTCGTCTTTCTGTCCTACTACTTCGGCTCTGTTTTAAACATTTTAACTTTTATACTTTCATACTCGACTTTTATCAGCATTTTCAATTCTCTCCCGGGGCAAAGTGCAAATCGAGACGCTGCGCTCCCGCTGCAACTAGGTAACTCATTACCTCTGCCTTCTACTTTCAAACTTTCTGGTCCGCCGCGGGTCACCAGAGACTTACTTCTTCTCTTTCTCTTACTCCTCAGTAGGCTGCTATCCTGTGCAATTGACGGTCCAGCGTTTTCCTACTTCTTCTTGTTGGGGCTACTTAAACACATGCAAAACAGAGCGCGCAGCGGGTGGCGCACCAAATGCAAGCCCTTCCGTGCTCAGACAGCGCTTAGTGCCAGCCCCACTGCAAGTCCGACCCTAGAAGGTAACGGCCCCATTACATATTCTAGGGAAAATCTGCTCTTAATTAATTCCTCAAGAGAGCTTTGTGGGGGTCAGCGGTTAGACCTGTACCTCTGCAATGATGGCTTGGTATGTTCGCTATGTAATGTTTCCCCTGCAAACATCCATTGTATGTCTCCTACGGCTACAAAATTACTTGTGGTACCCCCAAACAGTCTAATATGAAATTTAGCTGTACACTCGTTAATACCAGATCACTTATAAAACATGTACTGTATTTCGTGATTTTTATGGAAAATCAAAATCTTGATCTTTCATCACCGAAACCTGGGCAGATCTGTCATCTGAACCAGATTTACTATTCGCTCTACCTGCAGGCTTCAGGATAGTAAGACACGACCACCCATTAAAAAAAATGGCCTTGCAATTGTATTCAGAGATACTATTTTTAATGTTCTTCCTAACAAGTCTCACTGCAAAGCCTTACTGTTTAAAATCAAACTCACCAGCCACTAGTCCTTTAATGGACTTCCTATTTATCAACCACCAGGTTCTAGAACTGCTCTTTCCCAATCCGTTGGCAGCCTGATTGAACCTAAAATTGACGCAATGGATATTACTATCCTTGGCGACTGTAATTACCACATGGACAACCTGCTAGATCCAGATTCCATTAATCTACTGGATCAAATGGTTAGTGCTGGTTTTACACACATTGTCCAGGGCCCCTCACACACAGGCATGCACTTGCTTGGTGGCATTCTTACAGATAATCCATAGCTCCACTGGGTATCCTCCCTCCCATTGGCATGGTCTGACCATAAGGCAATTATGTTTGAGATAAATGGGCCATTTAAAGCAGAAACTCCCAACCCACATACTAGTAATATTATGCACTGCCTATGGAACATCATCGATGCCAGTCAGTTCAGTGCATCTCTTGTGGAATAAACCCCAATGGTCTGCCCTCACTTAGATATTGCTGCCCGGATGAACCACTAACCCAACCACTAACCCAGCCAGCTCCAGTAAAAATCACCTACAGCCTTAAGACCAACCCCTCTGAACTGTGATTCAGCGAGAATCTTAGACGGAAAAAGCAGGAAAGTAGGAGATCAGAGCGTAAATGGCGACCATAAACCAGAAGACAAAGAGGTATACAAAGCCAATTTGAAGACCTATAAAAGTATGATTTTAACGGAGAAAAAAAAGTACCTTTTGACAATAATAGAAGGAGCCAAGAACGCCTCTAAGGAACTCTTTGCTACAATTAAGAAATTATCAAAACTACCAGACCCCAAGAATCCCAATATTAATCAACAATTCTGCAATAAACTAGCATCACATTTCCAAGACAAAGTCAAATTGGTCTATGACTCCTTCTTAGACACTAATCCAAATACTGACCTAAGCTATAGATCGCTGAAGAGCACCCACAACGTCGGCATTTTATCACACTTTGAGCCTCTGACGATGGATCAGACACAAAGTATATTGATGCAGATCAAATCAGGCTCTCCCGAAGACCCATGTCCAGCCAGAATAATTCACCTAGCCCCAGAAGTGATAGTCACATATCTCACAGCCCTGTTCAACAACTTATTCACTGCTGGATATTTTCCCGTACCCTGGAAGAAAGGGTCCATTCTCCCACTATTAAAAAAAAAAAACCCAGCCTGGATGCTGCTAAACTATGTAGTTATCACCCAATAATACGACTACCGTTTCCCACCAAATTGGTCAAAATCGTTAATCAAGAATTGACTACTTTTTTAGACAATAGAAGGAGTCTAGATCCTACTCCATTTATATTTCGCAGTCATCATAGTACTGAACTAGCGTTGGTCACAGCCACAGAAGAGATTAGACAGACCGTAGATGGGGGTTGAAATGCGGCTCTGATCCTTTTGGATTTGCTGGCCGCATTTGATATGGTTAACCACGCTGTTCTGGTCGATCGCCGTATGCAGACGGTCTCTCTCTGTTAATTTACCTCACCAGCCTTCTCTCTGTCTTGTGGGGTTCCTCAGGTCTCGTCCCTGAGCCCCACTCTATTTAATCTGTATGTTACCCCTCTTGCAGCTCTGATAAGATCATTCGGTTTTTCTTTGGTTTCATATGTGGACGACATGCAAATTGTTGCGTCTGTCAGCCACAATCCCGAAGCCACGGCCGCCCAACTTCATGACTGTATGGCTCGCATTGGGAAATGGATGAGCAGTAACTGCCTCAAACTTAACTCCTGCTGTTTGGCAATAATCCTTCTTTTTGGTACATCAACTGGTGGCCCCAGGAATTGGGGGACTTGCCTATCCCCAGTGACAGAGCAAAAAATCTTGGAGTAACCATTGACACTAAACTATTCTTTGAAGGTCAAATAAATCATATCACCTCTACATGTTTCTTTATCTTAAAAACCTTAAGGAAAGTGTTGCCTTTTATTCCATCCAGTCTGCAGAAAACGGTAGTCACTACTCCTACTGCAATGCACTTTTCATCCATATTTGGAAACAATTTTTACATAAGCTACAAACTCTGCAGAATGCTGCAGCACGGTTACTGTTAGGCAACCCAAAACATAAATCAATATCTCAACCACTGAGCCAACTGCACTGGCTTCCTCTACACAAACGGATTCAGTTTAAGGCAGTCTGCATTGCCTTTAGAGCACTTCAAGGCATTGGCCCTGAGTATCTGATACAGCGCTCACTGCGCTACATTCCGGCACGTTCCCTGCGTTCATCCACCGGCGGAAATCTCGCAATCCTTAGATTAAGAAAACCAACTGGGGATGGAGAGGATTCATTTTAAGTACTTCTAGGCTGTGGAACTCACTTCCAATAGAACTAAAATCCGACAGACTTATTAGAATTCAGGAAGAGCATGAAGACTTGGCTCTTTAATAAATAACCTGACCTTCTCCAGAGTCCTCATGCTGTCCATTCCGCTCAGCGCCTAGATACCCCTGGGCAATTGTCATGCTTTAGAAATTCTATTGCCTTCATTCATTCACAGTGGGTAAGAGCTTTTGTTAACAGTTGTAATGCTTTTGTGTCAGCATAGGGTGCAGTTTTTAACATTAGATCATGCTACACATCTTACTTACAAATGCTACCTAGTTTCAAATAATGCCACAAAAAATGTAAGTGTTCTAGGTTCTTCCTGAGGGCAACAGTAAACATTTCAAATTGTAATGACGATTCCACTCTGTGGAATTGATTCTTCTCTTTTCCCAGAGAGTTAAGGATCTAATAAATACTTTTTAGGGCCATTGTCTGACTTCAGTGCTATTGAAACATATTCTGGGGCCTTAGGAGCATTGAAGTTCAGACCTGCGAGGAAATAAATATCTTCTTCCCATTTGTTGGGTTTCAAATATAGGCCTATCTTCAAATATTTACCCCAATTGGTTTACAAGAAGGAGAAGTTTTTGACAAGTATCAAAAGGTTGTAAATAAACTCGAGATCCTGGTGGATATTCAGAATAGTGGTGTAGTTTGAGACTCAAGTTTTTAGAGAGGCTTCAAAGAACTAGTGAAGATTTAAGTATGTAGGGCTATCTAGCGAAGAATAAAAACCGAATGCCAATTTGAAAACTTCTCTAAGTTGTCTGTGACCAGTTTATAAGCCTTTGTATGGATAAAAACACCCAAGAGATGCTGCTGGTGATAGAAAATTCTATTGGATGAGACAATCAAAACTGCTAAAAACAGACGCTTCTTGAAATCAGCAAGGAAACTGGATGATGGTCATTGTGAGCCTGTGTGTGTTGTTAGGCAAAGGGGTGATAGATTACAAAAAAAACGGGATAAAACCGAGGCAATTTTAGACAACTGTGCATGCGTTAGATCTGGCTTCCAAACAGACAATAACTGGAAAAACATTCCTGTCTAGGGGCATATTGCCAAGATAAGGCAGAGTACAAAACCTGGTGGGCATGAAGTAGATTTGTGTCTGAGGGTTAGAGCAAGTTCATGAGGATTTGTGAGAGCTTGTAGTGAGTGAAGATAATGTGAGGAAAGGGAATACCCTTGACCTGGGGTCTCCAACCTTTTCGGCAGTGAGCTAGTTCTGGTAATTGAAAACCACCTTTCGCTACTTCCTAATATAAGGGTGTTCGATAAGGGTACAGAGAGTCCACATAACCTAACCACTGACCCTAGAGTATCCTGCTGCAATTAACATATCATAAGTACCTAACAATATGCCAATGCTGCAAATGGCTTTGGCCAACTCTTTTATCGTGTGTATTGACTGAAACAATCACACTTTCGACTACTTTTTTAGTCAGATTTAATCAGACATTGGTAATTTAATTACATTGCATTTACATTTTTTTAAAAACCTCTAATATTTCATAGTCATAAACCACACCGTGGTGTACACATTACTTTTTTTGAATATATGCAACCATATTTTAAATGTTTGGACACCTCTAAGAAAAAACCAAAAAACAAAACCTTCGAAATAAACAACTTCACATTAATATTCCACTCTTTACAGCATTCATACCCACTCACACTCATTCATACTGTTCATTATATACAACTCAATGGAAACGTGTCAATGACGCGTGTAGGCCACCATAAAAAACGTATAGTCGTATTTTTAAACTCTTTGTTCTTTATCAAAATCTTTTTTTCTCGATTGGTTGGCCTTAACTAGTAAGGTCTACGCGTTTCGGAACCCTTTTCTTGCTGGGATCCTCTTCAGGACCATTGTGCGCTGCAGATTGAATGCAGTCTGTGCCTCGCAGGGGGATTAGATGAACTAAACGTCTACCTCAACTTTTAGGTGTCCGTCGAGGTGCAGAATATCCGATATCTCGGTTCCAATTACGTCAGTCGCCTCAATACAAATTATTCTGTTACAGTTCGTGTGTTAAGATGGCTTCAAAGTTGCCAATTGCGTTCGTCACACTGAATGAAACGAAAATCCCGCGTCTCAGTGGGGTTCTCTCAGGTTTTTAAAAAAATGTAAATGCAATGTAATTAAATTACCAAGGTCTGATTAAATCTGACTAAAAAAGTAGTCGAAAGTGTGATTGTTTCAGTCAATACACACGATAAAAGAGTTGGCCAAAGCCATTTGCAGCATTGGCATATTGTTAGGTACTTATGATTAGTAGACTTGGCCTTGCTGCCATTTAAGTCAAAACCCAGAACTGTTGTTGCAATTAACATATAGCATTAATGCACCATTAACTCTAAAGCAAATACTAACTTGTGGGGCCCCCAATGATCAATTGTATCTGTTTATGAATTGCACTGAGAGGCGAGAGTTTCATTTAGACTTGTGTTCTTATTGTCATGCAATAGACAAGATGACTTCTCAGTTTGAGAGTGAGGCCACAAAGCACCATTAGCTGTAATCGATATTGCGAGGTCCACACAAACTTCATAGGTATCTACACGGAAGCCTATCTAGGCAGTGACTACTGCACTGTACAGCAGTAAGACAATTATCACACACAAAAGAATCCATGCAGAGATAGCTATAAAAAGCCAGGCACCCTGTAAAATATAGGGTGAAAGAAAAGAAAGAAATGAAGGATGGAAGAGAAAGGAAAGAAAAAGAAAGTAAGCAAAAAGGAGAGTAAGAAATAAAAAGGAAGAGCGTAATAGAAAATGAAATGTGAGGAAGATTGAAAGGAGAGGGAGGAAGCATACGAAAGACAGCAAGACATTGGAAAGGAAGAATAAATAAATTGAGAATGAAAGAAGAAAGGAGTGGAAAGTAAGTGGGAAGAAAAAAGAAAAATGGACAAGAGTGATCGAATGGAAGCAGAAAAAGATCTAACGAACCAGAGAAAGGTGGAAAAGAGAAAATAAAATAAAGAAACAGAGAAAAAGGAAAAAAGTAGCGAAAGAATATGAAAGAAAAACAAAAAAAACGATTTTTCAGAAGTCTTTGAGCATGTTTAGATTCCTAGGCCCACAGAAAACGTTTTATTGTGTTTTAAAGTGATGCCTTAGCTACTGGTAGCTCCTGATCGACTTGTTGGAGACTTTCTTCACTTTGTGGATCCTTGGGTGGATGTCTAAGTTGGTAATAAAGTCTTACATTTGATGGGTCATTCAGTAACCAGGATCACCACAATTACTAGTAATTGTTTCACCAAACATATGGGATAAACATTTAAACTGTCTGATAGTTCACTGGTATCGGATGACAGGTGAAAAGTTGAGTTGGTGGGATAGTTTGAGGATATGTTGGAGGGAGGAGAATGAGCTGCAAAATTGGTGCCACGGGTAAAGGCCCTAATGTTTTCTATGATGGTTCCACCAAGATCTGTTTTACAGTATCCGGAGACCGGCGATGAAGGAGAAAATCATGGTTATCAAGAATGAAGATTTATGGAGGATGTCCCCGGGGTATTTTCGGGTGATCTCCATAGTTTGACTAGAGAGATCTGAGTCGACTTGTGCACTCTCCCCAAATTCACATAAATGGTGGTCATGCTAAATGGAGAAAAGTGGTTTACCAAGTTTGACTTGGCGTCTGCCTATCATACTGCTTTTATCTCCCCTGTGGGAACCTTCCAGTTCTCCCAAATGCTTGTCATGTTAGCTTCGTTGTTAGTGTATTATATTCCAAATTATTAAGAATGTACACAGTGTGTCTGTATTTCAAGATGATGTGTTGGTTTTTGCTTCTCAGAGGGAAGAGCATGATCATATTCTTGGTCAGTTACTATTTAATCTGCAAGAGCCTGGATTTCTTTTCGAAAGGGAAAAGTGTAAGTTCTTGCCACCAGAGAACGAATATATATTGGCCATGTTATATCTGATAATGGCGTTCAACCTAGATCGGTTTGGTCAAAGCTGTGGAGGATGCTTTGTTTCCTGTTGACAAGCGTGGTTCGATATCCTTTTGTGGGACAGTGGGAGTTCTACTTCCATTTTATTCCTGATTATGCCACGTTTACGAGACTATCGACTAATATGCTGAAGGAAAAAGTTCCATGCATGTGGGATCTGGAATATTAGTAGACTTTTAACTGTATCAAGACTCAGGTGATCAGTTTTTAAACTCTTAAAGAGTTCTGTCCAAGCCCGCAATGCTCCATCACAGTTGATGCTAACAGTTTTGGCTTGGGAGCGGTTCTTAATGACCTGTGGACAGATGAGGAATTTACTACTGGGTATGCGTTACAGGTTAAAAGAGGCAGAGCTTCGTAACTTTGTCATTGAAAAAGAATAGTTAGTGTGCTGGGTGGCTATCTTGAACTTTGAAAGTTACGTGTGCGGAAGGAGGTTTCTGGGTCAGTCTGTTTACAAGGCTCCCATTTACATTTTCAGTGGAGGAAACGTAAGGGGTCATACCCCCAGAGTTTCTAGTCTGTCAACTAGGTTATTACAGTATCTTTTTGATGTAGTCCACATGCCCAGTGCAAAAATGTTAGAGCTGACTTTTTGTCTAGGCTTTCCATTTATGAGGAGCAGGTGGAAGGAGATGAGTTAGACCAGGGTTCTCCAAAGTCTGTCCTGGCGGACTGGGTCCATGCCCGCCAGGAGTTTAAGCATATCCACATTTAGATAAATGTATTTATCTTAAAAATCTGGCATGTCCAGCCCCCTAGGACTGACTTTGGAGAACCATCATCTAGCTCACCTCCTTCCATCTGCTCCTCATAAATAGATGGAATAATGTCCCACTGAAGGAAGCTTTTTTCATGTTGGGCTTGTGCAAAAATGTATTTCTATAGTTCTAAAGAAGGCTCTCCCTCTTCTGCATTTACCAAAATTGTCTATTGTAGTTGATGGCTCCGCATACAATGGAGTAATCTGGAGACACTTACAGTTTTGCACTCTGATTAATGCTGCCCAAGCAATTGACTGGTTTAGTACAGCAAGTAAAGTAGCCATCTTGGAATGTTAGCTTTCTATATAGTGAACAAAAATCTTGTTAGATTTTATTATTTATGTAAATAGTAGCTGTTATGATGAATTATGTTTTTGAGAATTGTTTTATTCTTTACACACTTCTGAAGGTGTTGGAACATTTTGACCCAGAGAGGCCACTGAGGATGGGAAAGCCATGAGGTGGGATGGGATGGAGCAAGATAAAGGAGGCTGTTCTATATGAAATGGGTTGCAAGTTGTTCTGCACAACATGGCAAGAAGAGGACCACAGCCTGGCCCAAAATGGAATGCACGCTGGGATTGAAGGCACTCCAATTGAGGGCATAAGCCCACAGAGTGTGTAAGAGAATGCCACATCGAAGGCAAAGGACAATCGCATAGTGGGAAATGGTTGTTCATGCGTACAGGAGCTATATAGAGAAGTATTGTCACCAGGATGGCAGCTGTTGGCTTCAGAGATAGTCTACCTCACTCATTGGGAGTGAGAGATGCATCCCCCAATACATAGAGGAGACCATTGCCGGCCTCCTGGGATGTGAAGGTTGTTTAATCTAGACAACAAGGGGAGCCTCACTTAAGAGCATTATTCACAAGAAAACTAAGAACTTGACAGTGGTGGAGTTAGGAGCACATATTTTTATCTAGCTGTGAGTCTTTCGGGCACAGAGTGTCCAGGGAGTCACTGGAAAACAACATATATACATACGTGTGTGTGTGTGTGTGTGTGTGTGTGTGTGTGTGTGTGTGTGTTTTTTTATTTACTGCAAAAACAAAGGTTAAAGTGGAGTTCTATGTAGGTCTTCTAATAATAAAAAAAAAAAGAAAACTATCATTTAAAAACAAAAAAATAAAAAATCACTGAATCCACCAAATATACATAATTGTCCTAAGTGTAACTTGCACCGCCATGGATTTCTGATGTCATCAGTGATGTAGTATGGGAGGTCTTAAGCAGTGCATCGTTGTGGCGCAAGTTAACCTTTGATTTTTTTTCAGTGAATTTCTAAGGTTTTTTTTTAATATAAGCTAAAATTTTACTAACTTGCTTACTTTTAACTCCACTTTAACCTTTGTTTTTTCCCAGTGAATTTCAATAATTTTTTTTCAACATAAACTAATATCTTAACTACCCATCTGTGGCCAACCTCCACGCAACATAGTGTTTTCCAGTGTGTGGAGAGAAGTTGGCTGAAGGGCCTTGTCTGTAGCTAGGTCCTGCTGCGCCCAATCACTCACTGGTGGGCAACACCCCAATGACCCATCACTCCACTTATGTTTGTTATTGTTTTATTTTATTTTGGTTGGTCCCATGGCAGCACAAGTGGGTTGTGCTGACTCCTGCCAGAATACCACAGGAGCATGGTGTCCCAAAAAAATAATCGAAGCTCAAGGTATCCCTACCTTGACCCCTTCTATTTTTTTTACATTTGTATTTGGGAGGACCTAGGGACAGTGTTCCTGAGTCCTGTAATAATGGCTACAACATTTCTTTTAATGTTGCGGCAACGCAATTGGAGTGCTTGCTCTTGCGGGACTTGGCTGGCCGGCAGGGGAAAAAAAAAAGTCCCTTTGGCCTATCAGAATGCTTGGATTCGATACTATAGAAGTCCTGGGGCTAGATATCTCTAAATTTGTTCATCTTTTTTTTCTGAAAAACTACTGAACAGATTTGCACCTAGTCACAAAACGCACGCTTTTTGAGTAAAGATCTATATGGAAGCCAAATATGGCCTAATTCTGTTCAGCCGTTTATTTCCTGTATCTTATCTGTGAGAAATTGCATGGGGAAAACATGTTAAGAGACCCACATTTTTCTGAGCCACTTCTTGACGGATCACCTCGAAACGTTCCAGAAATGAGATGACCTAGATAAGCTTTTTTTGAGAAAGTTTTGTGAAGAGTCCTCAAACTGCGCCAAAATTATTAGTAAAGCAATGCTCCTCCTATGGAAATTCTGACTTTTATATCACTGCTCATTCGCGTCTGCCACTATGTTATAAAAGTGTGTGTGTGTGTATATATATATATGTGTGTGTGTGTGTGTGTGTGTGTGTGTGTGTGTGTGTGTGTGTGTGTGTGTGTGTGTGTGTGTATGTATATATATATATATATATATATATATGTGTGTGTATATTATCTACTGGCGGTCGCCAGTAGATAGTTCTAGTTAGGACCGTGTTTCCATAAGAAATCTCAAAATTCTATTTTGAATAACTTTGGCGCCGGTTGACGAATCTTCGCAAAATTTTCAAAACTAATGGGGCGCTCCGCTCAGCTCCTACCCAGAAAGTCTCGAGGGGATTCGTCTAGCGGGGGCCGAGAAAAAAGGGGGGTCCCAAAACGCGTTTTCCTCATGCATTTTCCCGAAGGACCTTTAGTCGAAGGTACAGCCCGAACGGCTGAACAGAATTACTTGAAATTTGGCAGAGAGGTAGTCCTCAGGTCAGGGATGTGCCTTTTGCATATATGGAGTCAATCTGTTCAGTAGTTCCTGAGAAAATTGCAGTTAAAAGCACATACATACCTATAGCCGCGCACCCAAACGTGCGCGCACCCTAACGTGCGCAAGCGTAATTCTGATTGGTTGTCAGTCAACGTTCGAATCGGTCGAAATCAGGAAGGGTCAGCCGCCATTTTGTTTGTTTTCAGTGCGAGAGTGGAAAAGGAAGGTGGCGAACGTGAAAAGGGGGCAGGGTAGAAAGTTCCTGACCCCCTAGCCTTTGTCAGGGGGTCCCTGAAGGACCCCGAAGGCAGAAAAAAACATTTAATTTTTTTTTTTTAAATCGCGGGGGTGCGCGCACTGTGCGCGCACAGTGAAAAACCATTAAAAAAAAATATATAAAAAAAATAATAATACATACATAACTTAGCATTTAAAAAACCATACAAATTCACTGAAAAAACCATAGGTTTCACACACGTTATAGTTGGGAATTAGCATTTAAAAAGCCTTGCAAATTCACTTAAAAAACCATAGGTTTCACACATGTTATAGTTAGGTGGATATTTCACTCGTAAAAAACCAATGAAATTCCACCGTTATAGTTAGTTCAGATAACTATAACTCGCGCGACCGCCACTCTATCACAACGATGATTTCATCAGTGATGTCAAGAGTGATGCCACTAACCATGTCATGAGTGATATAATATGTGACGTCATGAGCAGAGGATTGCGGGCGCGCGAGTTATAGTTATCTGAACTAACTATAACGGTGGAATTTCATTGTTTTTTTTAGAGTGAAATATCCACCTAACTATAACATGTGTGAAACCTATGTTTTTTTAAGTGAATATATATATGTATGTATTTTGTTTTCTCAAACAAACTTTAGCCGCACACAGGAATCCTCCTACTCAATTGATGTTTATTTTAAAACAGAGCAAGGCTGTCAAAACTGACGCGTTTCGGCCAGCTCGTTCTTTGTCACGGTTGGGAGACACTACTTTCACATCCTGTTTTATAGTACTTCCTGTTAAAAACCATCCCATTGCATTCTGGGAGTTGTGGTTTTTATACACATTTCCCTCACAGAGAGAGAACACAGTTCTTATATACAATTGCATTATGTTAGGATCACATAAATTTGCATTGTCCTTGTGTATTTTGTTTTCAATTATACTTATACAATGTGAAGTACATTTGTGCAATTTGCGTTGTGTACATATTATAGGACATTCGTATGTCTTATCATATTGCTAGTATTTGCATGTATTTAGATATGTACACAGTGTAAGACATGTGGTATATTTATGATGATACCGTCCGGATATTGTATCCTTGATCCTTTTGTTACTTGTGAACACATGGTCTAGTACCTGACCGTAGTTCATTTTAGTCACCACGTTTTTGCCCCTTTTAAGGTGTAAGTCACCGGATTAGTGTCCATTCTCTTGTTGCACATAGTTTTAATTGTTAATTTCATCGGCACGCTGTATTACTTGTGATGACTTTTGGTGAGAGGTTACCTACGATGGCTTTTGATGAGAGATTGAATGTTCCTACATATTTGTTGTTTATAGATGAATGTACATTTCCTCATCATTATTAAGGCCTTTGGGAGTCCTTGTATGTAACGTGATGATATATTTCGACTCTAATTGTCTCAACTTTCTTTTTTGGTCCCCTTCGCTTTCATTTGGAGGAATGGTGTCCAGACCTAAATATTCAATTTTTCTCCAATTGTTTTGACATGCTGCTAGATGTTTGGCTGTCGCGTACTTAGTATCTTTATTCTTTACAGCTCTTATGTGCTCCAGAATGTGTTTCTTAAGCATGCAAGTAGTGCTTCCAATATACTTTAATCAACATGCACATTGTATAATGTAAACCACAAACTGAGTTGTACATGTGATTTTATGATTTATTTTGATGATTCCACCTTCTGTGTCTGTTTTTTCTCTTTTGTTTGTGGCAATTTTACAGGCTTTGCAATTGTTGCATTTCTTGAACCCTAGTTGTTGTTGGGCCAGCCAATTCGTTTGTGGTTTTGATTGGAAGTGACTCCGCACGATCCTATCCTTAAGAGAAGCTACTTTTCGGTATGTTACTTGGGGTCCGATACCTATAGTTTGCTCAATATCTTGGTCTGGTGTTAATAGATGCCAATATTTCTGTATGATTTTGATTATTTTCGGATTCTCTTTGCTGTATGTCAGGATTAGCCTAGGTGCTGTTTCTGTTGACACAATTTCTGGGTGATATTCTTTCTCTTGTGCTTTTTCTTTTTCGTTATTGGTCATTAGAATGTCAGTGTATGTTGATTGTTCAACCTTGGTGATACTTTTGTTCAGATCTCTTAGTCTGTATCCCCTGTTCTTCATCCTGATAGCACACTTGCCACTTTGTTGTTTATTGTGTCTTCATCTTTGGAACAATTTCTCACGAATTCTCCATATGGCATGCTTTTAAGAAGTGGCTTGGGGTGGAAACTTGTGGCGTGTAAGATCCTGTTTGTTGCGGTTTTCTTTCTGTATAGCGTGGTGTGTATTTGTCCCTGGTCTATGTATACAGTTGTATCTAGAAAGTTTATTTTTGTTCTACTGGTTGAGCAAGTAAAGGATTAGCCTATTTGATTTTGGTTCAGTTGATGAAAGTAGTTCATGAATTCCTCTTTCTTGCCATTCCAGATCAGAAATAAATCATCAATTTATCTTATTCATAAGGCAATGCATCTATAGAAATTTTTATTGCAGTATCTCCTTTGCAACAAGTCAGATCTTATGTTCTTCACAGATGAAATGTCACATCATTTCTTCCACTGAATTTTTTTATTTTTAGAGTTTTCTATAGCGCGAACCAGACCCAAGGTAGGGTATCAGGACGCTTTACAAAGTGAGCAAGGTGTGAATAGCCTATTTAGTAAAAAACATGGCATACAAAAACCTAGCATACAAAGTAACAACATAGAATAACAGAGTACGGGGGATAAAAGTAGAATAGAGAATTGTTCTGAGCAATAAGAATCAATTCGAGATTGTGCAAGTCTTAGCTTCGAAATATCAGTGGACGGAGAGTGTAGGCAAGTTTGAGGTAGTAAGCTGGTGTGGTGTTTGTGCGGATTTTAGGGAGGAATTTGCTCATCAAGAATAATTTTGCTTCCGTTTTAAAGAGTTCCAAATTCTTGGCGCCGGTCCAGAGAATGTTCTGTTGGAGGTTTTAGCCTTGTTGAACCGCGAGGGTTTCTGGAGTAGATTATCTGCGCTTCTCCAGATAAGGTAAGTTTTTGGGCTTGTTATTATTGGGGGGTGTTGTGGTGGAACGCCTTGTGAGTGATGCAAGCCATCTTTAAGTGAATACGAGCTTCATAGGGTAGCCAGTTGAGTGCCTTCAGCTGTGGTGATATGTGGTCAAATTTAATAGATCCTGTTATGAGTCTTGCTGCGGTGTTGAAACAGGCTTTTAGGGGGGCGGTTGAGATTTTGGGAAGCCCTGAGAGGGTAGAACATCCGTATTCCAGCCTCGATATGACTAAGGACCGAACTGCAGTTTTGAGGTCCGGGTTCTCGATGAATGCCTTCATTTTTCTGAGATAGCTGAGGTGAAAGCAGGCAGTTTTAGCCATTAAGTTGATGTGAGTTTGCATGTTAAGGTACTTATCCAGTGTGATTCCAAGTGATATTGTGGAGTCCACCAACATTGGCGTGTAATTCAGAGCAATGATCATTTTGGTCAATTCCTTCGTTTCCCGGGAGATATTGTAGGGGGAGATTATAAGAAATTCAGTTTTTTTGTGAGTTTAGCTTGAGGAAGTTGGTCGTTAACCATTGGACGGTTTTTTCGAGAGCTAGATTCATTGTCTTTATCTCTTCAATGGAGGTGATCTTAATGTAAAGTTGAGTGTCGTCCGCGTACATGTTGTAGGAGATGTTCGCTTGTTGTAGTAGATCGGTAAGTGGTTCGACATATAAGTTGAATAGCATGAGGGATAGGTTAGAGCCTTGTGGTACTCCTAGTAGATTAGGTGAGGAGAGAGAAATAATCTTGTTGGTCATGTACAATTGCGTTCTGTTTTCCAGAAAGGATTTGAACCATAGAAGGACCCTGCCAGATAAACCCATCCTGTTTTCTAGTCTTCTTAGAAGTTTGTCGTGATTGACCGTATCGAAGGCTGATGAGAGGTCCAGCAGAACTAGTAGGCAGGTTTCATTGCGGTCAAGAGCTAGGAGGGCGTCGTCTACTATGTGCAGGATGGCAATTTCTGTGCTATGGCCAGGTTTGAAACCAGATTGGTGGATGTTCAGTAGATTGAAGTTTGTGATGTGTTGGTTCAGTTGTTGCTGAACACATTTTTCCAAGACCTTTGCTAGCATGGGAATGTTGGTTATTGGTCGAAAGTTGTTGGGGTCGGAGGTGTTAGCTGTCGGTTTTTTTAGGATAAGGGTTACTTGGCCAATTTATCAGGCAGTCCGGTATGTGACCTTGTGTTAGCGAGGCATTGATGATTTTGGTCCAGAGAGGGGAGATGATATGGTAGATGTGGGGTAGGCAAATTGACGGGACGGGGTTATTGAAGTGGTTGTTGAGTTTGGTAGTCGCTAGAATTTTGGTGATGTCATTGAGAAGGTAAAATTTGAAAGTTGACCAGTGAGAGTTATTTTTGGGCAGAGTTAGCTTATGTTGTACCGGGTTAATGGCTTGAATGATCTTTGGGGTGGCTGAGTTGATTGCCGCCGTACTAAGTTCGAGTTGGAGGGAATTCGTTTTTGCTACGAAGAATGAGGAAAATTCTTCACTACTCAGCTGTGAAGTCGATGTTAAGAGTGAGGATTTGGCCAATTTGTTCGATTTGTTGTTTCAGAATTTCGAAGAGTTTTTTGGGTCTATTTTTGGCATTCTCTAGTTCTGATTTGAAGAAGTCTTTATTTGATTGTAGAATACTTTTATTGTATGAGTTTCTGACTTTCCGGAGTAGTTTAAGATGGAGGGGGGAGGGATGTTGCCTCCATTTCCGTTCTGTTGATCTGAGTTTGCGTCCTCCTTCATTCAGGGCTCTGCTGAACCATGGGTTTTTATCTTTGTCCGGAATTCTTTTGAGTTTTGTTGGAGCGGCTTGGTCGAAAACTTTGGTCATCGTGGAGTTATAGTGAGCAGTGAGGTCATTGACGTCTGACATGTTATTGGGTGGGTAGGAGCCTTCTCACAGTGGGAAGGACGGTTGTTCCAGTTGATGATTTTTGTGTCACTTATTCATTGTTTCGGCTTGATTTGTTGCGAGAAAGTTTTCTTGTTAGCGGAGGGAATTTGGATGGTGATAATGTGATGGTCTGACCAGTCACAAGGGGTAATCGAGATCGATTCAATTGTATTTTGTTTAGAGATGAGCCAGTCGAGAGTAGCACCCTTTGTGTGAGTAGACTTTGAGATAGCTTGGATCAGGGAATGGTCTGCAAGGAAGGTTTTGAGGGCGTTAACCTGCTTGTCCAGTGGGTTTTCCCAGTGGGGATTGAAATCGCCCAGGAATATGTCATTGGAATGAGGGGAAGAGTTTGCAGTAATGATTTCCATAAGTTGTTCTGTGAAAATTGCATTTACTGTACATTTTTGATAAACTAACCTTCTGCTTTGTAGGATCTTCATTAGTAGTCATAAAAGCTGAATAATTCCATGCTGCAGAGTATTCTGTATTTATGACCTCAGTGAAGATTCCTTCCAAGCAGAACCAGGATAACAGGTATGTAACCTTTTCTTTTGTATTATAGGATCTTCATTGATAGTTATATATGTTTTAATGAAGATTCCTATGATACAGAAGCAGGACTTGCGGTACATAACCTTTTCAACTCTTTGAACAATCACAAGTCTTAGATATTTAGTCCTGTTTTCCAGTTTGTAACCATTTCCACTTGGATAGTTTAATAGCTTGATACTTGGCTTGTACCCCTTCTAGCCTCAGTAGACATTGAGCCATGATTCCCATACAGTTTGTTCACACACTGCATTGCACATTTCCTGTGCGCGCGTGCGTGCATGCCGAAAAATCTAGGGTTCTCCTTCTTTCCATCTTCAGTGTTCTACTTTCCAGTCATATCCACTGTACCGTCTCTCTCCTACAACTCAGTTTCAGGTGATGTAGCCACTTTCAAATTCATGGCTGTAGCCCATTTAGCTGACACTAATGCAAGGTTAATGAACTTACTGCTCACTTAATCCTTTTTAGGCATGGCATCAGCCCCAGAAAGCGTATCTCAGCTTACAGAAGCACCTCCCACTCTTGTTCTTCAGTAGGAATATCAGTTACTGTCATCCAGTAACTAATTATGACTGGTCACTTCCTAAAGAGGTGTAAAAAGTCTGCCTTACGGACTCCACATCTCTGGTTGGCTGTCAATAGTGAGTGCATCTGTCTCACCCTTGCAGGAAATCAGACTCGCACACACATAAATTTGAACTTTCATACATGTATCGCACACTCACTTGACATGCACAGGAGGTGTCAGTGCTAGGCTCTGAGTTTCACGTAGCAGTGGAATTTTACACAAAGAGGGACCTGTAGACCATACTCTCATAGACACAGAGAAAAAGGTCTGGTCAAGGTATACATCACAAAACCTAGTATGCTGCCACCACCACCACCTTACATGATGCACTCAGTACAGTTATAGTAGTCCACTGTATATATAGGAGCATGCTTAGTGCACCCCTTCTGTGTCATCAGAAACGTCCTGGACAGGCCTCAACCTCTGCACACATGCTAAATTAACATGATGCCAGGGCCAAAATAAAAGTAAGGATGGCAGTTTAAGATGCAGTTGAGAACTCAGGGCAGGAATACATATCTGTGCAACATGCACGGAACATTATAATCCCAACAGGGAACATAAGCAGTTTGAAGTAGAAGAATAACATAACCACAGTGGTAATTGAAAAAAATGTGTTTGGAGGGTCCTTGCAAAAGCAATCTACATAAGTTTACCTAAACAAAGGTAGAGAACACGGAATGGAATGTAAAATTTAAATAGCAAACGTGTGATTTAAAGATGCTTATGGCATTCACTATTCTCATTATTTTGTAATTATTCTGCCTTGCATATATCACAGTATCCTTTTTATTCATTAACAAATTCCATATCAATTTATGCAGAGGGAACTGGATGCCACAGCAACTCTATTGGCTAACCGGCAAGATGAAAGTGAACACTCTCGAAAGAAACTTATTGATCAAAGTCGGGAATTTAAGAAAAATACTCCTGAGGTAAGATGAATTGTTTTGGTGAAAGCAAAGGGTGTTGTGCAACCACTATATTTGTATCTATTGTTCATTTGCATATTAGATCAGTGTGTCTTAACATTTTGACTTCTGTGGACCTCCACTGAATCATTATTGGAATATGGAATCCAGGGACCCTTACTAAGCCATTACTGGAAGCCTGGGACCTCAGCCTAAGCATTATCAATGATTTGAACCTCAAAACAAAAAATATAGACAGAAGCATTCATCAAACAAATACACAGATTTTTAAATACTTTACTTAATTGACCAACAAATATTTTAAAAAGTCACAGTTTTAATTTTAATGAGAAGGTTGAAACCTTTCTAAATTCAATTGAGACCACTTATTGGTCATACTATATAATATGTTTGATGCACTTACACTGCTCCCATGAATCAATCGGAGGATACTAACTCTATTTTTATCCTCCCATTTCAAATTCCTCCACGTTTACAGACTTTTAAAAAAAGATTAAATTTTACATTTTCCTTCTTTATTTATACACACTATATTAATCTGTTAATTTTTAATGTTTAAAACAGTCGGGGACCACCAGGGTTGCCCAGACCACAGGTTAAGAACTACTGTATTAGATCATTTTATTAAATTATATCATCTATCTGTAGCTCTTCATTTAGGTGTTATAAGAAAGTTGCAGTCTATGAGTATTTCTTTTTAGTGTTTGGTGCACTTTAAACCAATAACTGTTTGGCATAAGGCCCTACAAAGCGTAGTACCGCACAAGTAATGTTCAGCTTCAGAACCTCTTGCATAAACTGACTTTTCAACAAAAACTGAGATTTATCTCAAAATGTAGATTTAAGGTTTTCTTAAGACAATCACTTGCAAATCTTGAAAGCCTCCTCTAATAAAGCCTTTCCCAAATTTCACTCACTGGCTAATCCTTTCATATACTCAATTATAAGACCTCTCTGTTCTCCAATATTGGATATTTCATAGATTCACATGCTTGAATCGTTCCCCGTCGTCGAAGTGCGAGCTCCTTGGTACCATAGTAAAGCAGTATATAACACTATCATAGGCTTTAATGGCAATGAACAGTCAGTTTAATAGCTTATCTATTTCCATTTTATAAAAGGACCAAACTTGAACTATAACCAATCGGGCGACAGCACTCACTAGAACAAGAGAGGCTGAGTCCCTCGGATTTTCTACCACACGTCGTGTGTGAAGGGAGTCTTCCTGAGCTCTGCGCAGTATTTTCTTCTATAGAGTCTAGATGTATCCTGAATACTACCATGTCTTATCAGTCCAAGAAATGTCTCTTCAGACCCTGCAAAACCTGCAGAAAGAAAAGGCTGCATGTGGATGACCCACATAAAGACTGCCTTTATTGCCTCTACCCTCAACACCAGGTAAAGGAGTGCAACTTATGTTACACTTTATCCTCCAAGACCTATAAGGACAAGAAGGGGAGACTCCTTCTGTGGCTACAGAAGGCTAAAACTCAGATACCTACCACTTCTGAGGAATACAGTGATACGTCCGTGAGGACACACGAGGTCGAGATTCTCTGACCAGGGGACATCTGAGGAGAGCAGGTAGGCCTTAAAAACTCATCATAAAGAACCTCAGTCAAAGGAGAAATTAAAACCGATATCCACAGAGGCGGCCTCTTCTCAACCCAGCATTCCATCCGGGAAGACAGGGGAACATCTGTATTTCTTGTCTACTGACCCATCAACGGCGAAGCATAAAACTCCTCTCAAAGCCCAGCTTCAGTAACATCACCACTAGTATGGACGACGACGGTCACCACCGTCTCGCCTACAAGACCATTGTTGGTGAAGATAACGGCAGCAGTCGACCTGCCCATCTTGTCGACGAGCATACTGTTATCCACTAAGGCACCATCAATGTCAGCGCTACCGCCAACGATGCTGTCGATAGGATTCCTACCGACACCGAAATTCACTTTGACGACTTCGTTGGCAACATAGTCGCCAGGACCGTCGACGATTATTAAATTTACAAAGGCGACAAAGACAACTCTAATGCCTAAGGTAACCTCTCCTAGCAAGGTTTCACCTCTACCCCCAAGTTGTCTATTAGACATGCAGGAGTCAGACGACGACAGGCCTTTAGGGCCAGCACACATCTCATCAGAACTTGAGGTCAAACACCAGGATAAAGATAACATGGAAGAAGAGGAACAATATTATCAAAGTTATTATGCCCCTCCCAGGAGGCATTATGAGCACTTTAATTATCGTGCTCATCCACAATCCAGGTATGATGAGGTACAGGTTCCCATGCCGCCATTCCCAGGTCTGCAGGCAATGCTGCAAGATTACAGTAAAAGGTTCCTTGAAACCCCTCGGGAGTGACCAGTAGTACCACCTCAATCTACCTCTTCTGCTACTCTAAGACACATTCTTCCACCTATCGCGCCCAGGATGACACAAGCGTCTAATATAGCAGTGCCACCAAAGGATGACCCAACATCATCCGAAGATCAAAGAGAAGGAGAGATCCTAGAACCTCAACTTTCACAGGATGAGTGAGATGATTACCTTATTCCCACTCCATCACTTCCACCAGCACATCCTTCAGATTCTCCCCCAGAGGACATATGAGGCTTTCATAGTTTAATGGACTGGGCGGCAACAAGATTCCGCTGCCCAACTTCCGTTAAACAGTCAAACTGTTTTCTCAATGACCAACAAAGAAAAAGCCAGGAAGTCAGCCCAAGCCATCCCCATCATTGACTATATCTGGGAGGATGGAGTTAAAATAATGAAGAACCCGGCTACAGTGCCACCTTGCATAGATAAAAAGTACGAGACTCCAGAGAATTTCCCCGCTTACTTCACTAGTCATCCTAAGCCAGATTCTGTTATTTCACAACGGAGCAACGTCACTTCAAAAATCCTCCCGCTGTCATCTCTACGCCACCAGACAAAGAAGGCAGGTGATTAGACAACATACAAAAGGTTTTTCGTCTTGTCTGCCATCTCCATTCGAGCAGCCAACTCCCTAGCAATCTTGGGTCGATACGATCAGCAGATGTGGTCCGATATCAGCGGCCTCATCGACCTAGTGCCTGATGACAAAAAGGCTGAAAAACCTTGCATAAGGGTGAGCGCATTTCCCGGAGATTATAAATTGTGCAGTAAACATCACCTCCACTGGCTTTTGTCAACTGGCTGGGCCAGAGATCTTGAGACGCCAAGGTTGAGTTAATGCCACATCCTTTAGACCAGAAGTAAAATCTAAGATCTTAGATATGGCCTACGACGGGGAAATCCTTTTTGGGAAGCATATAGATGATGTGCAATTGAGGATTAAAATCTGCATAGATACGGCTAGGTCCAAGGGCACCCTCCATTTAAAAAAATTACTCTTTTAGGGGTCTCCTAGAAGAGTTTTTGAAACCTACAGTGGAGGTTATCAACACTCCGAGCAATACCGACCCTTCCAATCCCAATACGGACCTGCCTACCAAGTGACCTACCGTCACCTACCGCAGTGGCCTATACCAAACAAGGCCCTCGTCTGAAGCAACTCCCCCATCACCAGGGTTGAGACACCGGTCGTGAACAGTGCCCTAAGCCAGGTGCCACCTACATCTACTTCTTCCAGTCTCGTGGGTGTGAATATTGCCAACTACCTCCCTCCATTGGAGAGAGAATGCCAGCCAAATGGATATTGGACCTGGTTACCTTTGGGCATAGCCTGGAGTTTCTACAGAGACAAACCATTCTCCATGGGAAGCGGACCCCCCTCGTCTTCACTTATTGAGAAAGAAAGCCATCATAATCCATGCCAAGGGAGCAATTGAAAATGTCCCTTCCCAAAATGGAATGGGATTCTACTCCTGTTTTTTCGTTATAAGAAAGAAGACTTGGGAATAGAGATCCATCCTAGATCTCAGGAAGGTAAACAAATTCTTACGCAAGCAATCCTTTCCCATGGTCACTCTTTGACAGCCTGCACCTGCTAAGCAGCAGAGAGTACATGACCTCTTTGCACTTACAGGATGCATATTTCCACTTTCCTATACATCCCAAACACTGCAAATATCTCCAGCACCCTGTATATTCACCAAATGTCTGGCCCCAGTAGCAGCTACTTTTGAAAAACCTAGACGACTGGCTGCTGAAAGCTTCAACACCACAGCAAGCGTCCAAAGCTATGAAAGCTTACCTTCACAGTCTGGGTCTCGCTGTGAATTTTCCCAAATCCTTAATTGTTTCAAGACCGACGATAATGTCTCTAGGAGCCAACCTGGATGCAAAAAAAACCCAAGCCTTTTTCTCGCAGGACAGACCGCAAAAGTTAACTAATTTGGCTCTAATATTTTCAAAAGAAAGTCGGTTTCAGTGCGGCTGTGCTGCTGGGCATGATCTCTTCAGGAATCAACCTGGTCCCGCTGACATCACTGTAGGGGAAGCCATTGTAAGAGGAGCTGCAAGCAGATTTGATCCATTCAGAAGAGTAATTCGAAGACTTGATAAACGTAACCCCGAAGATGGTGGAAGCGTTAGCATGGTGGTCTCAAATACCTCATCTTTCGAAAGGCCTCACGTTTTTTGGCTTTAGTAACTGTCTTCATCAGCACCACAACCTACTCTCTCTTTAGAGGGCTGGGGCGGCCGCTTGCAGGATCTGCAAATCCAAGGGAAGTGGTATCCATTTAAAAATAAAAAAATAAAACAATGCATATCAACCGCTTGGAGCTGAGAGCGATCTTGTTCACCCTACAAGCTTTTCTTCCAAAAATAGTAGGCACCTCGGTGCTGGTACGTACAGACAATATGACCAGCATGTTCTATATCCACCTGCAAGGGAGTACAAGGTTGCTAACACTGTCGCAGGAAGCCCTAGAGCTGTGGAGTTGGCTTACAACACAGCATATCTCTGAAGTCAGAGCACGTGTCCGGAGTAAGGAACATCTTAGCGGTTGCCATGAGTGGGAACTAGATCAATCTGAACTGGACAAAATTCTCACTGTGGGGCAAATCAGCACTGGACTTCTTTGCGAAAGACCAGTACCCCAAATGACGATTCTACGCCAGTTATCGCCCTCTCCCAGGGTTGAGGGGGGATGCTCTTTTGATGAGATTGTCCATGATTTATGTATATGCTTTTACCCCTCTTCCCTCTTATACCGAGGGGTCTCAACAAGATGAAACTGGAGCATTGTCGCTGCTTCCTGATCCCATGCAGAATTGGTTTACGTAGCTTCTCCTTCTGTCCGAGTCCAATCCTATTCGCCTACCGTCAACACAGAAGCTGCTAATGAGGGACAAGGGACAGATCCTACACTCTGAACCACCCTCTCTCCACTTCATGTATCGCTCCTGAATTCTACGATTTCAGAGACTTGGATATCCCTTAGGGCTGTAGAGAGATTCTATCTAAAGCAAGAGAGGAAGCCACAAACAAGACATCCATGGAAAAGATTCCGTTCATAGTGTCAACCATCTAATCTGCATTCATTGGAAGCTTCACCTGAGCAGATTCTGCCTTACCTCCTGTTGCTAGCCAGATCAAGATTGGTACATGCGTCTGTTAAGGTTCACCGTGCTGCAATGTTAGGGTGCCGACGCTCCACACATTCTCTCTTTGTTCCACAACAATAATCAAACAGTTGATGAAGTGGTTGTTCAGAGCTTTCCTCCAGTGCGAGCTCCTCCCCCAGGATTGCATCTCAATGTGGTTCTCTCAACTTATGAAAACCTTCATTTGAACCCATTCATAAAGCAGAACTTGAATTTCCCATGTGGAAGGTCGCTCTACTGTTGTCTCCCACTTTGCTAAAAGAGTCGGGGAGATAGCTGCTATCCCAACACAGGAACATTTCTTGCGTTTTACTGATAGTTATGTGCTTATCAGAACAAACCCAAAATGTATCCCCAAGGTTTCTTTGCAATTTCATCTCAATGAACATATCGTACTACGTACTTTTTCTCCAAATCTGGCACCTTCGGCTGAAAGGTCTATCCATACAGTGGACATTAAACGATGTCTTAAATTCTATCTACATTGTACTAAACAGCTTCTCTCACTTGTGCTTGAAAATTTCTTTGCAATTTCATCTCAATAAACCTATCATACTACGTACTGTTTCCCCCAAATCTGGCATCTTCGGCTGAAAGGTCTATCCATACATTGGACATTAAACGATGTCTTAATTTCTATCTACATCGTACTAAACAGCTTTAACAATCTGATGAAATGTTGATCTCTTATGGACAATCTCAACAAGGTACTGTGGTCATGAAAGCAACCATCGCAAGATGGATTTCTACTACCATTCAGTTTTGCCACTCGAAAGCTGGCAAACCACTCAAGGCGTAGGTGCACTCAACGAGGGTAGTGTCCACTTTGGCTGTTCTGTTTGCAGGCGTCCCGCCAATAAGATATGTCGTGCTGCAATGTGGCAGCCACATGTTCATGCATCCCTACTGCCTGTAATCGGCACAGCGCAGTGATGCAGCTGTAGAACAGGCAATGTTGCGTCATCTGTTCCAATAAGTGGAGCCTCTGTAAGTGTAGGTGATTATTAATATGTCTATTCAGATGCATATGATATTGTTGTATACTGCATGTTTGTTTGATCACATATGGAGTATTTACGCAATGTTTGGACTGATATGTAATAGACTGTTTCCCACCACCCCAAGGCTTACTTATATTACTAAAATGTTTACCTACAATAACTGATTTCTGTTCTGTTCAAGCATGTGTATCTGTGAATAATCCAATACTGGAGAATAAAATGAGCTACTTACCTGTAATTGCTGTTCTCCAGTATTGATATCTTAAATAGATTCACATGCGAACCACCATCCTCCCCTGAGATTCTCCCCTTTTAGATCGGTTGTCATCTTTCCCACTTGTGCTTGAAAATCTGAGGGACTCGGCCTCTCTTGGGAGTATTCTCGAAGGTGCTGTTGCATAATTGGTTACATTTCAAGTTATGTTCCTTTCTTAAAAAGGACATAGGCTATTAAACTGGCTATTCATTGGCATCATAGCCTCGTGATACATACTGATTTTTTTTTTTAGGGTACAGTGGGGAAAGATTCAAGCATGTGCATCTATGAAAGATAAGAACACTGGAGAACTGCAATTACCGTTAAGAAACAAATTCTCTTATCAAACCTGAAGTACCTTCCACTCTTTCCCCTTCAGTCTCAAATTTCTGTAAGACTCGTAGCTCATTGCTTGGCTAAGAAACAGCATCTCAAAAACATCTTGCTACTTTTCTGCATCCAAAAGGGACCCAAGAAACATGTGATGTTTTTAGTAATGTCCCCTAACCTTTTTGTGACGTGAACTTCTGCAGGGGATTATTCCTGCTTGATAAGTTTACAAACCTATGGCTAAAAAAGAAGCTCTAAACGCTAACTGTGGAGTTGGTATCTCTCTTGCTGAGAAGTGCACTCTCATGTTGCGAAGAGATCAGTCTCTGGTGTTCGCCACAGACCGAAGATTGTCTCTATTATAGACTGTTCCCATTTCCGAGTCACATGTGCAGTCGCATGTGCAGTTGCATGTGCAGTATGTTTGTCTGCTTAGAGTGTCTGCCTGACTTTCTAGCTGTGATATGTTCTTTGCTACGGGCCACTTCCAAATGTTCTAAGCTAATCGTGACATTTGATATGCTACTGCCCGTCCCCCATTTGTTGATGTAGAACATTACGGTTTTATTGTCTGTTTGAATTTGCTACATTTTACCCCTGATCTGGCTTGGGAAGTCTTGTAGTGCTAGGAACATTGTTTTTAGTTCCACAAAATTGGTGTGTTTGGTAGAGATCTGTTCGGACCATAACCCTCTTACATTTATTTAGGGTATCCATGTGGGCTGCTCAACCTACCAGTGAGGCTTTTGTGTCAATGATTGCTTGTGGTAATGGAGCTTTGAAAGGTCAAGCCTTGAGTATGTTTCAGGCACTCCACGACCTTAATACAGTTACACCACTAGATCCTTCAAAGTGCCTAACTCCTGTGCCTATTGATTGTGTACCCACACCTATAGGGGTCTCATGTGAAGTTCACATTGGGAATGAGGTGGATACAGGAAGTTAACATCCCTTAAAGTTTTATTACTTTCATCACTGTCAAAGACTGTGACTTCTGGTAGAGGTGAAATTGAGAAAGTATAGTCTCAACCCTCCAAGTTGTAGTGTTAACCATTGCCACCTGTGTGTCGAGGTCAGCTCTCGGAAGGGTTTTTATGGTTTGTGGATTTCTCCTAATTTACTGTAAATGCACTTGTTCACAATGCATAAGATCAAATAGGCCACCTAGTCAGATCTTGTTTTTGTACAAGAAAGTACATTGAGAACACACCTTTATATTTTTTCTTTCTGCTGCACTTTTTCTATAGCTTTCTTCGTCAGCAGCTCCTGGACCTCTTTACATAAGATCTACAGTAGGTCCTTCTTGTAATGCTGATGTTTTGGTGGTTTTTGTTTGAAGTCTATACAGAAGCCATAACAAATGATATTTACAGCCCACTTGTCTGTATAAATGAATTTGCAGTTTTCAATGAAGTCCTTTATTTCCAGTGCAGTGTTGTAAATGGGGAGCAGTGAAGTTCGAGTAACTTAAAACCACCTGAGGCAGATACTCTGGAGTTCAGCCCCTTGGTTTTCCTCTGACTCGAAAAGAGGCTTTAGGATGCTGCTGCTGCCACTGCCAAAGGCCTGGAGATTAGCTGGATCTTGGTTGTTTCTGGATTGGTGAGCCAAACACGTATCGTCCCTAACCTTTCTTTTCTTGGAGGCTGCCTCTTTGGAATCCAGCGCTTGTACACACCTGAGCCAAAGAGCTGGTTTCCTATAAGAAGTTTATCAATGATAGTAGATTGTACCTCAGGCTTAAACCCGTAGATGAGTCTCAACCCCCCAACCCCACCCCCCGAACTCCACGTGCATGTGAGAGATGCTTCAGGGTTCTTCATTATGGCTAGCCAAAATCATGCGGGCGGGCCCTTGTAATGTCTTAGAAAAATCCTAATTTGAATTCGCTGTGGCATATGTACGGGGGGGTGGAGATTGGAGCGCCCAAAAGTTTCCTGCAAAATCTATTTTCCTCAGATTGGACGCTAAAACATTTGGCAATACCCCATAGGTGGCTACTGGTACACATTGAGTCTTAAAAATCGTTAAAATAGCAGGAATTGTTCCCGTTCTTTTAGGCCAGGGAAGACTGAGTACTGAGTTAAAGGCCTTCGAAAACTTATTTTTGTAATATGCCATATGTTCACACCAAGAACCATTGGCAATGAAGACCATCCCCAAATAAGGGAAGGTAACAGTGCAATTTAGTTTTTGGTCACCCACAGAGATAACATTTAAAGGATATTCACTTGGCTCACAAGACATTATAAAGGATTTCTTAAAATTTGTGCATAAATCTAATCCAGTCATGAAATCTGTAAATTCTTGGACTAAAGTGCGCAGAGCATTTGGTGTGCGCCCAATTAAAACCACGTCATCTGCGTATAAAAGCACCGGGTGTATTTTGCCTTTTATTCTGGGGACGTCATTAGTTATTGTAGTCAGTGACATATGTAAGTTATTTATATATATGATAAAAAAGAAGGGGGGCCAGAGCACACCCTTGTCTGACCCCTCTACCTACACTGATGTCATTGGACACTTCTCCCCCACTGCCAATTCTGACACGCGCTTTGAGATCCGTATGAAGATAGGCCAGAAAATGGACAAGAGCCTCGTCCAGACCATATTCTAAAAAGATGGACCATAAACGAGATCTGTTAACAAAATCGAAAGCTGAGGTCGGGTCCATAAAATCTAAGTAAAGTGGCAAGTGCTGTGCAATAGTATACTTCCCTATGATCAGATTAAGATTTAGACATTGCTCTTTTGTGCCAACTTTGCCCCTAAAGCCTAGTTGGCATTGTTCTAAAATATGATTGTCCTCTGACCAAGTTCAAATGTTTGTATATAAAACTGCCTAAAATGTTAAGGGTGTTCTCTATTAGGGAGATCGGTCTATAGCAGCAAGGTTGAGTACGATCACCCTTTTTAAAAATTGGGACAATGGTGCTAGTAGACCATGTCTTCGGCAATGGAGCATTCGTTAGATTATTTAAAAAATATTTAACAGTGGAGCCTAGAAACCTGGTTTGTATTTAATAAGATCGATGGGCAACCCATCTGGACCAGGGGCTTTATTGCCCGCACTCTGACGTATAGCCTCCTCGACCTCATATATTGATATTGGAACTCCAAATAGTACCCGGTTATTGAAGAGATCGGGTTCAAAGGCAGGCGTTTGCTAAATAGCGGAAAAGTGGCTTTGCCAGGTAGCACTCATTTTGCAGCGTAAATCTTTCTGGATTCACTATGCTGTGCATTATTCCGGCATCTAGTGGTTGGGTCTGGAATTGTAGTATTTTTTCTTCTTTTTTTTTTTTCGTGGCCCTGGTGGGCGTCGACATACCACCATTTGGTGTCCTTCGTGACGTCGACGTGCTTCCTCCAGAAGCTCCCACCTTTGGTCGCCATCTTCAGATTATTTTTTCCTCTGTTGGGTCTGGATCGTTGCCGAAGAGTTCCAGAGTTTTGTAAGAGGAATCGAAGAAAATCACATAAAATCGATGAAAATCAAGTTTTCAGCTACACTAGACTACAGGTCAGGTAACCGGAGCGATGAGGAAGAAGGCTTATGACCAAAACCTCGACGTTCGGAGAATGCGCTCCCAGGGGGCTCCCTGAGCACGGGGATGGACAAGACACTGTTCAAATATTGCACCAATGGCCACCACAAGTACGCCCAGAAGGATCAACATCCAGTCTGCAACCTCTGCCTGCTGCTCGACTACAGCAGCGAAGACTGCAACGCGTTTATACCCAAGACCCTCAGAGTAAGAAAGAGGCAGAGAAGGGCAAACCACAACATGCAGGGGCAGGGTCCACCTCCATCGCTCCAAGACTTGGGTCTCTCCAGTGGAGAGGAGGACAACAACGCCAAAGGATCGGAGGAATGCATGGTCGTCTAGGAGGTAAGGGAGTCGTCGACCCCTAAACACTTGAGCGACACTCGAAAGGGTGAAGCTAAAGCCCCGAGCGACACTCGTAGAAGTGTAGCTAAGTCCTCGAAGGGAGCTCTGCTGCCGTAACACTCGATGAAAGCAACCGCTACCAGGGACAGTCAGCCGAGCGGATCCTTCGAAAAGGACTCCCAATCATAGAAAGTCCTCGAAAAACAAAGATCGTCGAAGATTGCCCTCAAATAGGACACCTCGGCGCAGAGGAAAGAAAAGGCGGCATCGTCATCGACGGCCCCGAAGAGAAGCACCCAAAACACTCGACACCGAACATGCCGCCGAGATGGAGAGAAAGAAGAGGAGGCTCGAGGCCGAAATGACGAGCATCCTGTAGCGGAAAAAGGACTTCGAGAAGATGAGCCAATACACCATCCCGCCGAAACCCGTGCTCGAAGCCGAAGGGGATGATGAGGACGCGGAACTGCCGAAAACGCCCAAACCAGTCAAGGAACTTGGAGACGAATACTACTATTTCGAGAGAAAAGGCGACGAAGATCTGCAATCCTACCGGGACTCGACGTCCTCAGAGGCACAAGACCTGGAATGGCAAGATCTAGATCCCGAATCGCAGGAAGAAGGGGTAGACACTTACCCTTGGAGGCCCTCGCCGCCAGACGACACAGGGGTCTACAACATGGTCGTACAGAAGGCTGCACAGACTTATGGAGTGAAAATGGAGGAGGAGAAGCCCAAGGCATGTTTCCTCCTGGAGACTCTACTGCCTCAACAAACTAGGAGCCAATTCCTGCCCATGCTCCCTGTATGCAAAGCTGTGACCCCTCGAACTGAGAAGAAGTACAAACGTTCTTCAAAGGACCCTGCATGCATCCAAGGGTCAGTGCCAGCCGACTCCATAATTGGAGCTACGGCTAGGAAGAGGGCCAATGTACCCACTAATGCCGGACCACCTCCAGACAAGGAAAGTAGGAGAATGGATCTCACAGGGAGAAAGGTGGAGAGAAATGCGGCTATACATTGGCGCATCGAAAATGCCCTGATCAACAGGCACGCATACCAGCACTGGGAGGAAGTGGGGCAGCTGCTAAAGCATCTACCAGACTGGTACCAACAAAGAGCAGCTCACCTGGTAGAAGAAGGGAAGAACATGGCTAACACATGCCTAAAATCGGCATTGGATGCTGCAGAAACATCGAGCAGGCTAAGGATGATAGGAGTGGCCTAGAGAAGACACGCATGGCTCAGAATTTCGGGATTCAAGCCAGAGGTGCAAAGTAACATCCTAAATACACCTTTTAATGGAGAGCAGCTGTTCGGCATGCCAGTTGACGACAAGTTGACGCAGCTCAAGAAGGACAATGAAACCGCAAGGTCCATGGGAGCGTTGCAGTTCAGAGGAATGAGAAGAGGCACATCCACGAGAAGGCCGGGTGGTAGAGGAGGCAACGTGCCTACCACATCGCACCAAACGTTCCAGCAAGGCTACCAAGGTAACCGCCAAGTCCAGCAGCAGCAGAACTGGCAGTACCAGCCCCGGGGACAGTTGTTTCGAGGGCGTGGAAACGGAAGAGGACAAACACGAAGAGGAGGCCAGCAGCCCTCAACCAAGTGACTCCACCATGGAACATAGTACCTCAAGCAGTACCTCGAACACTCAACATCGGTAGGGGGAAGAATAAGAGACTTAATCAAGGAATGGAGGAAGGTCACATCGGTCAAATGGATACTAAACATCGTACAATACGGATACTGTATAGAGTTAGAAAAACAGCCTCCAAACAGAAAACCAAGAAGCAAGGCACACTCAGCAAAGGAGCTCTCGCTCTGGCAGCTAGAGGCGCAAGAACTGCTCAGCAGGGAGGCAATAGAGGTGGTACCGCAAAACCAAAGGAGCAAAGGGGTTTATTCAACTTAATTCCTGGTGTCAAAGGTGGACGCAACACTAAGACCTATCCTAGGTCTAAGGTTCCTGAACAAATTCATAAGAACTCAAAGGTTCAAGATGACTTCCCTACAAGAGGTAATACCAAAAATACAGCATGGGGACTTCATGGCTACTATAGATTTAAAGGACGCATACTTGCATATCCCCATCAAACACAAGCGCCTGCTAAGGTTTGTGATCAACCAAAGCCACTACTAGTTCATAGTACTGGCATTCGGCCTGAAATCCGCACCAAGAGTGTTTACAAAATGCCTAGCAGCTGTCGCTGCACACATGCATAGGCAGGGAATACACGTATATCCCTATCTTGACGACTGGCTCGTAAACGCAAGTTCTTACAGACCATGCAAACTACACATCCAGCAGGTCATGCTAACACTGACAAGACTGGGTTTCTCGATCCATTGCGAGAAATCGTCAACAGAACCAGAACAAATCAAGATATTCTTAGGGGCAGAGATAGACACCATACAGGCCAAAGTGTTCCCCAGCAGGACGAGATCATTGGTGATACTGAAGGAAACACGTCATTACCGCAAGGGGCAAGTTCTTACTGTGAAGATGGTGAGCAAGCTGATGGGAATGATGGCATCATGCATTCACCTAGTCCAAAACATTCGACTACAGACGAGGCCATTCCAGGAATGTATACAGTAGCAATGGTCACAGGCAACTGGGAGTTGGGAAGATCTGGTGGTTTTCACACACGCAGTGCACCAGCAAATAACGTGGTGGAACAAACAAAACATTTCAGAGGGGAAACCATTCACACAACCAACAGTGACCATCACGACCGACGCCTCCCAGCTGGCGTGGGGCGCGCACATGAACAAGCTCAAGGTGAGGGGGCTATGGTCGCAACAGGATGCGGTGAAGCACATCAATTACCTGGAACTAAAACCAGTGTTTCTAGCCTTAAAAGCATTTCAGAAGGAGCTGTACGGAAACAGGGTGTTGATCCAAACAGACAACACCACTACCATGTTCTACATCAGCAAACATGGAGGAACACAGTCAGTAGCGCTATCAAGGCTAGCACAGGACATATGGACATGGGCCATCCCACTGAGGATAGACCTACTAGCGATACATCTCCTAGGGAAGGGCAACGTGGAAGCAGACAGACTCAGCAGGCAGACGTCAGCATCCCACGAACGGGAGATCAACCAACAGGAATTACAGAAAGTATTCCGGAAGTGGGGTACACCGCAAATCGACCTATTTGCAACACACCAAAATGCAAAATTCCAACTCTTCGCATCCAGACAACCAGACCATCGGTCACACGGGAATGCGCTATGGATAAGTTGGTCAAAGACATTTGCATACGCTTTCCCCCCGATACCACTGATACACAGGGTACTCAGCAAATGCAGGATCAGCAGCATGTCACTGATACTAATATCACCTCGGTGGGCCAGACAGTCATAGTTTTCACGAATAGTGGAGATGGCGCAGGCACCAGTACACAGATTCCCAAGACGAAGGGACCTGTTAACAATGCAGAACGGAAGTGTGCTACACCCAGAGCCATGGCTCCTGAGGACCTAGAAATTGCACACCTCAAACTACCGGCGAGCACAATGGCAGTGCTCAGGGAGGCAAGAAGGCCTACCTCAAGGAAATACTATGTAGCAAAGTGGAAAAGATTCTCAGAGAAACTGCATAGAAAGATCACAAGGGAGTCAACAGTACTAAAATACTTAACATATCTACTGCAAAGTAAACTCAGCTACACATCCCTAAGGGTACACTTAGCGGCGATTGTGGCTTACACAAGAGGAGAAACGGGGAAAAGTTTCTTCACCTCCAAAGTAGTGAAAAGATTTCTGGAAGGAGCGAAGAGGATCGCACCTCCAAACAGAATGCCAGCACCGGCATGGAACCTCAACGTAGTGCTGACTCAAGTGATGAAGGCACCGTTTGAACCGATGCACAAGGCTACACTGCACAAGCTCACGCTAAAGACTGCCTTCTTAGTGGCTATCGCATCGCTACGAAGAGTAAGTGAGTTGCAGGCGCTAACACTTCCAAGAGCCCTACCTGCAGATACAGTGATAGGATTGCAATGAGAATAGACCCACACTTCATCCCAAAAAGTGGTGTCTCGGTTCCACATCAACCAGACAATCCAAATACCTAGTTTTTTCCCAAAAACCAACCACAAGCACAGAGAGAGCGCTGCACACACTGGACGCCAGGAGGGTTGTGATGCGCTATATAGAAAAAACAAAGGAGTGCAGAAAGACAAAGCAACTTTGTTTCCTTTGCATGCAGTTTTTTGGGATGACCAGTTACCAAAAATACCATTGCACGATGGATTGCACAAACCATACAACTATGCCACAAACAAGCTGGGCAACTGTTACAAGGAGCAGCTCATGCTCACTCAACAAGGAAGAAAGCAGCAACAATTGCGTTTCTGGCCAACATACCAATTCAAGACAAGCTGCAATATGGTCTTCAGTGCACACGTTCACTAAGCACTACTGTGTGAATATCCAAATGAACAAAGACGCGCAAGTGGGACAGAGGGTCTTACAACACATATTCAGTAACCAGTTCTCATCTTCCAACCAGCCACCACAATAAGGACAAACCACTACAAAGTCTATGCACAGCATAGTGAATCCAGAAAGATTCACGCTGCAAAATATATAGTTTCTTACCTGTCTGTGTAGTTTTGCAGCTTGAAGACTTTCTGGATTCACTAGCGAACCCACCCTCCTCCAGAAAGATGAGACCGGAGGAAAGGGATTAAAAATGAACAAGACTTTAGAAAATAAGAGGGAAAACAAGAATAACACAAGACAAGATAAAAAGAATCTGAAGATGACGACCAAAGGTGTGAGCTTCCGGAGGAAGTACGTCGACGTCACGAAGGACACCAAATGGTGGTATGTCGACGCCCACCTGGGCCACGAAAAAAAAAATAGATAAAAAATACTACAAATCCGGACCCAACCACTAGATGGCGGAATATTGCACAGCATAGTGAATCCAGAAAGTCTTAAAGCTGCAAAACTACACCGACAGGTAAGAAACTATACGTTATATTGCAGCTAAAGGGAGTTAATGGTTGCCCCATTGATCTAAACTCTTTAATGACAGTCCAAAATAAATTCCCATTGTTTTGACTAGCGGCATTAATGAGTGCATCCTAGTGCTCATGTATTAACTGTTCCTTCCTATTAGCAACAGCCCTCTTATATGTCAACCTTGAGGACTTGACCAGTTCGTTACACCAGGGATTTTGAGATGGGGCTTTGCGTAGCAACCTGTTGGCAATAGAGCACTCCTGATTGAACCATCTAGGTTCACGCTGTACTGTAGAAATGGGTTTGGACAGCAGCGATTTTATGGCTCTGCAAAGTTCAGTGAAGGCAGTAGTAGCCTCAGGGTGTGGATCCAGGGCCGCAAGACAGATATTAATGAGATTCATGTTACCCTTAACCATTGAACCGAATATGTCGGCGTTGTTAACCCCTTGCCATACCAGTCTGAGGTTATCTGTAGATGGTAATAGATCCCTGGCACCACATTCAATCTGTGGCATTGGAACTGGAGACACTTGTAATGTTATTTGTATTGGATTGTGGTCCCCAAAGGTTGTTGCCATAATCTTGGCTTTAAGCAGGCTAGCTTCTAAAACGGGAGAGACAAAAACATAATCAATTATCGATGAGCAGCGCTCCCTCTAAATGTCAGTTCAGGGGGGCATTGTCTTTTGTAATTGCATCAATATCCATAACATTGACTAAGTTATGGATATTCAGATAGTCCATTATCTCTCTACCCCTATTACATATTTCTCCACTGCTATGTGGGTGTTTGCTTACCCGTGATTGAGATAACTTAACATTAAAATCACCCCCTAGGCAGATTCCCGCTGGCTTAAGAGTCTTTGGATTTTTCAGTAGGTTCTCTATCTCGACTTCCAATGTCCTTTTTGTTCTCTCTTGACGTTACATACATCGAAAGTCCTATGCTTTACTTGAACCTTCTCCTTAGAGGGTGTCTGTCCCTCCTTCCCTTTCTACACTCGATTTTCCTCAGAAGTCGAGGCGACGCCTTTCGGCCTAGCCTTACTGGTTAGTTTTAATTTCTCTGTAGGATGAGAAGTGCTTTGTGCTCCTGTCTGTTAGGTGCCGAGGGCTTCGCTTTAAGTGACTCTAGCATATTGCGCAAGAAACCATGCTTAGGCATATGTCAGAATGTCTTTTCTTTCGGCAAATCAGGTTTGTTATGGGTATGTGGCACTGTGGACTTCCAACATGAGTTCTACAAGGTTGAAAAGACACTGTTAAGACCCTAAGTCTTGGTGCTCTCCCTGGGCTTCATGCGCCTCTACCTCATTGTCGTTGGAGAAACACATCTCCATTGATGGGGTACCCGTATTTTGTTTCACAGTTTCCAATGTTTTCTCCATCTGCCCACCATGTCTGTGTTCGCCCAATGTGCTTGAAGGATCTTGTGCCTGTGGACTAGGGTTTTGGTTTAAAATAGGAGCACGTAACACAGTCCTCCGACTTCTGGTCTCCAGGCAAGCAGAACATTCAGACTGGATAAAGATATGTTCGAGGCATATGAGCTGTACATCACATACTGTGCATAGATCACCATCTGGTGTTGGGCCCCGATGTTTGCACTTTGTTGTTGTCCTGGAAAGTCTTTGGAAGTCACGGGATAGTTGGCTCCTCCTTTGGACAAAAGTGCAAATGGGTATCGACTCTATCGTCAGATTATTTTTTTCTGTCATCGGGCTCGGATGTGTTCATCGTGCTCCAGTTCGGTGTCGTTACCGATCTTTTCGACGCAGCGGGTCGTAAGTACTGACGTCGACCCCCTCCTCACCCCCCCCTTCCCAAAAAGGCTTCGGTCACATCTTTACCTTCGGGCCTAGGTGCACACCGGGACAAAACTTCTCACGCCCGCCTTTGGGCAGGCAAAGAAGCCAATACAAAAGCCTTCAGGCCACTCTGGATTGAGTCAGCCTGCCGTCGGTGCAGAAACTCCATCCCCGGCACCGAAAAAGAAACTAATGCCTTCCTCCGCGCCAACGCCTACCTCCGCATCGACGCCTTAGGCGCCGAGATCCATTGGCACAAACACCCCGGCTCCGAAAAACTCTTTGGGACCGAGCAAACACCCGGCTCCAAAAACCTCGGTTTCTCAGCCTTCGGAGCACAGACCTACGTATCCGAAAAGACCACCGGAACCGAAAAAACTGTATCAAAACCACTATCGGAATCGAAGAAAATTCCAGATTCCAGGCCTTAAGAGCACAAAACCGCTCCAAAACCCCTGACACACAAATTGGACTCCAAAAAGTCAGCACTGAAAGAGCACACGTCAGTGGAGGAGGTTTTTCAACTGGATCCGACCCAAAAAACACTTCAAAAAGACCCTAAAACAGGTCAACTCATACTTAGCCCTTCAAAGAAATGGAAAATGGACAAACCTATACCAGCTCCACTTCCTTTGAAAAAGAGAGACATTGCTACTTCTCCCTTAAGGATTCCTTCACCTCTCTCCCTGCCCCCTCCACACCACTCTCCTATCCCATATTCACCTCCCTCACTATCTTCTCCACCTCCAGATGATGATGACACATCTGACGACATGGGGGATGATCACCCTTTAGGGGAACCCAGTCCTCCTGGTGCCTCAAAAGATCCATGGGAGGATTATGACACACCAGATGTCCCAGACACACCTCAGGACGGCATCTACCCATCTAGGCCATTCCATCCTGAGGACACTATAGTGTTCACTTAACTTATACATAGGGCAGCAGAATATCACGGGGTAAACCTACATACAGACCCTATAGAGGAAAATTTCCTCATGGACACCTTTGAACTATCCCAAAGATCCAGTGCCATTCTCCCCATGTTAAAAGGGGTAATCAAACACGCCCTTGAAGTGTTTAAGGGTCCTGTAAGGGCCAGAGTCATTAACCCCAGGGTAGAAAAAAAATACAAAGCTGCCCCATCTGTCCTTTTTATGTTAAAGGGCAAATACCCTTATATTACTTAGTGGTCTCCCAACGCCAGGAAAAGGGCCAATTCGCAAACCACAGGAGATGCCCCACCTCCTGATTAAGAATCAAAACTGCTGGACGCGTCGGGTAAAAGAACAACGTCCCAAGCAGCTAACATGTGGAGGATTGCCAACACACAGGCTTTGCTCGCAAGATATGATAGGGCACACTGCGACGAGCTAGGGACCCTACTACAACACCTTCCAGATCAATACAAGACACGAGCTAATGATCTCATCCAGGAAGGGAAGGTCATAACGAATACCTCCATTCTTTGTTCTCTCGATGCTGCAGACACAGCATCCCGGGCTATTAACACCAGCGTCCTTTTATGCAGACATGCAGGGCTACGCAGTTCCGGCTTAAAGCCGGAGGTCCAAACCACTATATTATACCAACCATTTGATCAAGAACACCTGTTTGGACCCAATGTAGATTCATCTTTAGAAAAGATGAAAAAGGACACCGACACTGCCAAATCAATGGGAGCCTTGCAATTACATCCTCCCAGAAGTTCTTTTCGTCGCTCCTCTTACAGAGGCGCCTCTAGAGGTTTTTCCACCGAAAACCCCTCCACTTCATACAAGAGTCCAACACAGACCTCATCTAATAGAGGCTATTACAGAGGAGGCTACAGGGGCAATAACAATAAGGGTAGAGGCAAAACTAGCAACACTCGTACCGCCTCCACCCCTAAACAATGACTTCCCTCTACTCCCCCCGGACTACTCTACTGCGGTCGGGGGGATTACTATAGTTTCAACCTATCTGGAACAACATTACCATAGACAGGTGAGTGAGACAAATCATCCAATCCGGTTACTGCCTGGAGCCCACTTCCACTCCCCCACACATTCCACCCAGACAGTGTCCGATGTCGGCAGAACACTTAACGCTTCTAAAACAGGAGGTACTTTCCCTCCTACAAAAACATGCCATAGAACCAGTTCCCCTTAATCACCTAAACACAGGGGTTTACTCCCTGTATTTCCTCATTCCAAAGAAGGACGGAACCCGGAGACCCATCTTGGACCTCAGACCATTAAACCTCTACATACAATCAGACCATTTACATATGGTCACTCTTCAGCAGGTCCTCCCGTTACTCAAACAGGGCGACTTCCTTTTTAGATCTCAAGGACACCTACTTCCAAATTTCCATTCACCCTGCTCACAGGAAATACCTTTGGTTTGTGTTAGACGGACAGCATTACCAGTTGAAGGTCCTCCCGTCCGAAGTCACCTCAGCACCCAGGGTCTTCACAAAATGTCTTGCAGTGGTGGCAGCCCACGTAGGAAGACAACAGATTCACGTCTTCCCATATTTGGACGACTGGCTCATAAAAGCCAAGTCACATATCCAGTGTGTAAATCACACACACACACCACAATACAACTACTTCACGACTTGGGGTTTACCATAAACCTCGCAAAGTCTCACCTCCAACCGTCCCACATCCAACAATATCTGGGTGCCACAATAGACACCTCAAAAAGCCTTGCATATCCCAGTCCAGCAGGATAGCAAGCATGTAAGCTCTTATAGCAAGATTCCAACCGCAACACTCACTTCCAGCTTGAGTGTTTATGCAACTAATAGGGATGATGGCCTCTTGCATAGTCATAGTACCTTATGCAAGACTCCAGATGCGCCCTTTACAGGAATGCTTAGCACGTCAGTGGAACCAATCTCAAGGTCAGCTGACAGATTTGTTGTTGGTGGACAGCCGCACACATGGCTCTCTGCAGTGGTGGAACACCCAAAACCTTTGCAAAGTGCGACCGTTCATAGAGCCGGTTCCACAGACTGTGCTAGCAGCAGATGCATCGCTCACCGGCTGGGGAGCTCATCTACTTCATCACACCATACAGGACTCATGGACACCTCAGCAAATGCTACTTCACATCAACCACTTGGAGTTGCTAGCAGTCTTTCTAGCACTAAAAGCATTCCAGAAACACATAATAGGCAAAGCTGTCTTAGTCCGTACGGACAATATGATAGCAATGTACTTTTTACAAAAACAAGGTGGGACGCTCTCTCAATTAGCACAGAGCATATGGAGATGGACCATTTCTCAAAACATTTTCTTGTTAGCTCAACATCTCCCAGGAATTCAGAATTACATGGCAGATCTGTTAAGTTTGCAGACACAACAGATTCACGAGTGGGAACTTCATCCGCAGGTTCTCGTGGGCAGCCAGAAATAGAGCTCTTCGCCACACATTCAAACACAAAATGCCAAAGCTTCGCTGCCAGATATCCACACCCATTGTCCAAAGGCAATGCGATATGGATGAATTGGTCAGGCAGATTTGCGTACGCTTTTCGGCCTCTCCTACTCATTCCATTAGTGGTGCGCAAGCTGCAACAACAGTCTCTCACACGGATCCTAGTTGCTCCAACGTGGGCCAGACAACCCTGGTACACAACATTGCTGGAACTATCAGTAGTCCCGCACCAAAAACTACGGCTCTCCCCACAGCTCTTAACACAGAACCATGGAGAGATCAGACACCCAGATCCAGCACTGCTCAACCTAGCGATCTGGCTCTTGAAGTCCTAGAGTTTGGTTATCTCGATCTTCCCCCTGATTGCATGAACGTTATCAAGGAGGCAAGGCGCCCCACCACTAGAGCCTGCTATGCAGCCAAGTGGAAAAGATTTGTCATATACTGTAACAATAACAACATCAACCCTCTAGATGTCTCCACTCAGCACATCATATGTTATCTACTGCATCTTCAGAGATGTATTCTAGCATACACATGAATTAGGTTACATCTCGCTGCCATTGCAGCTTACCTACAAAATAGACAGCACCTTTCACTGTTCAGGGTGCCCGCCATTAAGACATTCATGGAAGGCCTCAAAAGAATAATTCCTCCCAGGGTACCTCCTTCCCCAGTGTGGAATCTAAACGTCGTCCTCACAAGATTAATGGGTCCTCCATTTGAACCTCTGCATAAATGCGAACTACAATTCCTCATATGGAAAGTCGCTTTCCTTGTGGCCATTACATCTCTTAGAGTCGGTGAGCTACAGGCATTAACCATTCAAGAACCATTTTTACAACTCCATCATAACAAAGTGGTTCTCAGAACAAATCCCAAATTCCTTCCTAAAGTTATTTCTCCCTTCCATCTGAACCAATCTGTTGAGTTGCCAGTGTTCTTCTCGCAACCACACCCAGTAACAGAAAGAGCTCTTCATACACTGGACGTAAAGAGAGCACTCCTTTACTATATAGACAGAACAAAACCCTTTCGTAAAACAAAACAACTTTTTGTATCCTCCTCACCACCACATAAAGGCAATTCCATATCAAAATCTGGCATTGCAAGGTGGATTGTCACATGTATACAAATTTGCTATCACAAAGCAAAACGTACACTATCTATTCTCCCTAAAGCCCACTCTACCCGTAATATTGGGGCTTCAATGGCATTTTTAGGGAACATTGCCCTAGATAACATCTGCAAAGCAGCTACATGGTCTACACCGCACACATTCACAAAACACTATTGTGTAGATATGCAGGCAAAAGAACAAGCTAGCGTGGGCCAAGCAGTACTCAAAACACTATTTCAAACTACTGCAACAGATACTGGTGGTCGCCGCTAAGGAGGAGTATGCTAGGAAATGAAATCGAAATTTTGAAATGAAATGAAATTTTGTACTTGTATAGCGCACACCTGCCCCAGCGACGGGGCGTCCTGGCGCTTGTACTCATACCGCTGTGGAACCCTTCCTGGCTTTCCCTGTGAAATGTCCACTCCTGGGCATCCCCAAGGTGAAGCCAGGCATCCCCAGCGCTGTTGGGGCCGTTGTGGAAATTAAGCAAGCTATTGTCCAGAGTTGCAGAGTGGGACCCATGATTAGAGTAGGCACTGATGCGAGGAGGAAATTGAGCCCAAGACCCGCCGAGGCGGGAATTGAACCCTGGTCCCGGGCCAGATCTCTGCATCAGGGTCTGCCGCTCTAACCATTGAGCCACACTTCTCCACTAGGCAATCTATGCACAGTGTGTGAGCTACAGCTCATATGCCTCGAACGGAAAATGGTACTTACCAGTATGCATCTGTTCTTGGCATGTAGAGCTGTAGATCCACACACGCCCACCCACCTCCCTAGCTACCTTTATCTGTTCCAGTATTATCTTATTTAGATACAACGTAAATGGACATCTATTTCTTACAAAACTCCATCATTTCCCTTCTTGGCGAAAAAACAATCTTGACGATGGAGTCGATGCCCATGCGCACTATTGTCCAAAGGAGGAGCCACCTATCCAGTGACCCCCAAACTTTCCAGGACAACAACAAAGTGCAAACATCCGGGCCCAACACCAGATGGCGATCTATGCACTGTGTGTGGATCTACAGCTCTACATGCCAAGAACAGATGCATACTGGTAAGTAGCATTTTCCTTTTGGATTAGTCCATAGGAATAATTTTTTCATACAACACACATGTTAAGGAGGACATGGTTGTTACTGCGGTTGTCACTCTTGAGTGTTTTTAGTTTCTACAAAGGAAGGTCAGCTGGTCATTTTAAATAAACAGCCATCACTGAAGATAGATGCTTTATTTGGTGACTCAGAGATTTCGGGACGTGAGTATAGTCGGAAAGAGGGCTGCGTGCTGCTTCAACATTGCTCTATCTTATCTTGAAGAGCAATGGGAAAGTGATTGCTGGAGCTGGTCTGGTGGCGAGGGCGACATTAAAGAGATGGCTACCTTAGAGTAGAGTCCCATTAGGCTTCTCAAAATCTCATGAACATAAACAGGCCTGTCAACTAGTGAATAGTTTGGTGAAGTTTTATTTACTGTTCTAGATATAACAACTCTTATCGCTTGTCTCTATCCATCACCTTCATGCTTCTTCTCGGTCTTCTTCTTCTGGCATGGGAGTGGAGCCAGTGTAAGATGTAGTTAAGGCATTAGCAAAGCAACAGGTCTGGTTTTGGTTATTAATCCTTTGTTTTTCACAATGCCTGCTCTGTTATGGGTTTTGGAAAACGTCTTGTCGGAGGGGCTACAAGATATATATATATATAATATAATTTTTTGATTTCGAAATGCTTTTTGATCTAAAAAAAAACAAACAAAAGACACATTCACATAGTAAACCCTTGCACTGAAGGGGGCTACTTTGTGTGTGAATGCGCTTTGCGAAGGAACAGAATGCTGTCACTCACAATGAGGTTAGCTAGTGGCTGGATTAGGCTGATTATTTGCCCTAAGCTGTCTGCTGTAGAGGGTCTAAGAAAAATGTAAATGACACAACATACTAATGGATGGGGAGGACTGGGCGAAGACGGCCTATAATTAAGTAAATTATATATAGATATAGTTTTAGGAGAACCAAAAGGTCCTGTGTAACAATAGACCTAAAATGAAAAATCTGGCTACTGGTGGTTTTATGGTCGCATGCTAATCCTATTGTGACCATATATAGAGGTGGGCATAATTGATAACTGCTTCACAGAGCGCATTGTTTACTAAACCCTAATTAAAGCATTTAAAGAGAGTCATCAATACAGTATCATTTGGTCAAAGCTTTTTCGGATTTGTCAATTTCTCGGGCAGAATGTGAGTCTCTTGCAAGACTAACATACACATACAATTGCATTTGCCTTTTGTTAGGTGCAGCACAATATGCAAGTTCCGATCAACAAATAGGATTTGTGTTTTGTGGTAAGCCCGGGATGTGAGCGCAAGAATTAGGTTACCATTATCACCAATGCCTTCCTTGAATAGAAGTGACAGGTGTGCAACAGACGCTTACTTTATTTAATTGTCTCCCATCATTCTTGTGCAGTAGCCTTATAATTGCATCAGTCTTTCCTCGAATCCTGGGCAATGGAAGCGCATACCTGAGGGCCATTTTTCTGAAATGCAGTGTCAGATGAGAGCCCTGTCTGCTTTTACATTTCAGAGTAGAAGTATGGGGTTGCAGTGCCAAGATGTCTGGATCTATGAACGAGTTTTTAGATTAGGCTAGTACTCACGTAGCCAATCAACTAGCCCCCTTTCTTTGTGAAACACAAGCCAGGTTGTCACAAAGAACATCTGCGTATACGCTTAATAAGTTACATGCATACAGTAGTATTCCTCAGCAAGCATATGTATTTTTACCTGCATTTGCACAAAGTAAAATAGGAATTTTTGTGAATTTCTATATGAACTGTTTAATAAGCAGAAAATACTGATGCAATAAATATGGGGGCTTCAGCTATTTTTAGGTCGAGCAATCGAGACCTCTTATATATACTTTAGTATATACTTATATGTGTATGTACTTTGTGGGCTCTGGAGATCTGACCTATGACTTGTCTGCTTCCGCTTAGGGACTTTTTTCTTCCTGTTCAAGTGCCTCTATTTAACTGTCTCGATAGAAAACAACCAGTAGAGGTCAGTAAAGTAACAGAATTGCTTTCTGCTTGTTCAACTGCCACCCAGGCTAATGTGCTGCATAGCTAAATACATATAAGGTCTCAAAGGCAAGACCGATTGCATTGCAAATGCTTGTTAATTTGACGTTTTAGGAAGTAAGAGCGCAATCAAAGTATGCCGTAACTGTAGTCTATTTTCTAGTCTGAACATGCCAGTATGAAATATCTTCCTGATCCAAATTTCACGTACAATAAACCCTTTAAACATGGCTAGGACTGCAAAGCTTTAAGGGATACATGATGGATACCCAAGTTGATATTCATAACTGAGAGGAATGTATGGTGCGATTTTGAATTGTTCTAATACAGCCAGCACCTCATTTCGTCAGCAGTACATCCCAAGTATTCTCCTCTTAATAATACTGTTGTGGCTAGAGTTACTTATCTAAAACATGACCGTGCAATAGATATGTTTTTTGAATTAATCCTATCTTGACTGCTCTAGAAATGTCCATTTTACATATATAGTTGGTCTCTTTCAGAATTCATTGTTTTTTTAATTGGTTGTTGTTCCACATGGAGTACCTCATTAAAAAGAAATTCTGCATCAGAGGAACTTTATTAATAGTCACGAACGTCAGAATGCATGGACCCCAGAACACCTCATATTCAATATTGGTCTAAAAGCATAGATCTTACTGGAACGAAAATATGCATCTATGGTGCAAAAAGTGCCAGCACTACTTGGCTGGTATGGCAGAGAAATATGGGAAGGAGGGTTCCTACTTTCAATATCTACAATCACACAAACAACATGATTGTATTGACATGGTAGATGAAGGCTCTCTGGTCGCTAATCAGTTGATCAATATGGCAGTCATTAGTGCAGAAATTACAACAAGATATTGCTATGGAGTCTCATTGCCCGGGTTTTCCTCGTTAACGTTAGCAACTTTAAAACCTAATCAGAAAAACTAGAAATTTCCCCTATTCTGGTTCAGCTCTTTTTGAACAGCATACTGAAAATGATGCAGAAAATTAAAAATTAGACTGAGACCCTCAAAGCTAGTATTTTGGAAAGGACAAAATGGTTGTTCAGTGACAAATGTAAAGGCAAGGACACAAGATACTTTCCACGGATGGTTCAATCCCCATGTGGATCGCGGCAACCTCAAAACTTACTTCAAACACATAGGTTTTGTTGACTTATTTTCCTATTGGTATGCAAGTCCACTTTATCAAGACAACACAATTCTGGAGTGCCACATTCCTCCAAGAGACAGAATTGACACTTTTATCACCCAGTCCCCATTCGCCACCCCAGTGGGGGGAGTGGTATCAAGACATCTAGAAGAGTAGGAACTAATAACAGTTGCCAGGTGGGTGCTAAACATAGTGGAAAAAGATACTCTTTACATCTAAGAGTCAGTTCACCATCAGCAGCCTCCGTGAAAACCAACATAGAAATTTCAATTTTCAGTCTTGCAAATGGAGACATTAATACTTCACAAAAAATCTGTAATTGAACGAATGTTGTTCCATCAAAGAACTCAAGTTTGCTCCAGCTTTCTAGTTACGTTATGTTATGTTATAACTAATTTGTATAGCGCACATACACCAGGTTGGTTTCTTGGCGCTGCTTGGGAAGGCGAAAGATGGAAATTGATTCTCGTGATTACTCAAATGCCTGTCTGAAGAGCCATGTTTTTTGTCGTTTGCGGTCTGTGCAAGATCTGATCTCTAGGGGCATGGAATTCCAGTATCTTGGGCCCAATATAGAGAACCTGGATCCTCCTAATTGTTTGTCTGAAGGAAGGTATTGTCAACAGGTGTAGGTGGGCGGATCTTAGATTGCGGGTTGGATTATATCTATTGATCATACTGTTAATGAATTTGGGGTTTCTGCTATTCAGGGATTTAAAGATGATACATCCCATCTTGGAGGCGCATCTCTGTGATATGGGGAGCCAGTGTAGTTTTTCCAAAAGGGGAGAGACATGTTGGCGATTGTTTTCCTGCAGAATCAATCTGGCCGCCTGGTTCTGTATCAGTTGGAGACGGTGGGTAAGGTATGCCGGAATGCCGTAGTATAGGGAGTTGGCATAGTCAATATGTGAGATCACCATGGCGAGGACTGCCTGTAGTTTTGCTTCCTGAGTAAGGAGCCTGCTGATTTTCTTTATTTTCCTTAGTTGAAAGAAGCAGGTGGAAATGACAGATCCAATCTGGGATTTCATGATGAGGTCACTATTGACCACAACTCCCAGGGTTTTGGCGTGATTGGATGGGGTCGGGGGTTGTCCCAGTTCTTTGAGCCAGAACTGGGAGCTCCAGGGGTTAAGTGAACCTCCCGTAAGGATCAATTCTGTTTTATCCGGGTTCAATTTCAGTTGGTTACTGTTCATCCAGTCACGGATGAACAGCATTGTCGACTGGCATTCGTGAGTGGAGGTCAGGGAGTTATTGATGGGTAATACTAATTGGAAATCATCCGCATAGTTAAAAGTTTGAATATTCCTTTCTTTTAATGCGTGGATCAGGGGGAGAAGGTAAAGGTTAAATAAGTGAGGTGAAAGTGAGGATCCCTGAGGGACTCCACAGGTAGTTTTGATCATGGGGGTCATGAAACCGCCAAACTGGACTGAATGAGATCGGTTTCTAAGGAATGATCTAGTCCATTCAAGCGCTGATCCCTCAATGCCCGGACGAGTTCAGAAAGAAGGCCCAAAAGGTGAGTTTCGGCCTATTCAGGATATAAGATTCTTGAAGAAATACACAAAAAAGCGAGATTCAGAATGCTGTCCTTGGATATACCTCATCTAAACCAAGCCGACTGGATGTTTGTAATAAAACTGCAAGATGCTTAATTCCAAATTCGACCGAGCATCACAGGAAATACCTCAGATTTGTCACTGGAAACACCACACTTCCAGTACACTGTACTCTCTTTCATCCTGAAGTTGGCACTTCTGAAAGAAAAGATTTTTCATGTAGCTCTACTTCAACTATTATCTCGTGACGGCTCGCAACAAGCAAGATTTTTAAATCACATTGAAGTTATTGTAGAAACTGGGATTACAAATAATGTTGACTCCAGTACAGAGCCTATCTCATCCAGGGGACACAATAAATACTCTGAAAGCAAAATACGTTTCCTTTGAAGAAGAGCCGATTGCCCATTAAGGTCAAATGTCATCAGTTGATCAAAAATAATAGCTCATCAAATCTCTTCTTTCATCTGCTCTGTAGAGTCCTGTTCCTTCATTGTCCCGATTGCAAGATTGCACATTAAAATAATGCCTCAATGATCACAAACGCACAAGCTGATATTATAGTGGCCAATAAATCAAAGTTTTCCTTTAAAAAGGTCTAGCCTGATAATTTTTGTTTTTGTGTGATACAGCAAATTTAAAATAGGTCTTTCATTGACTGAGACACTGTTGGGGCACCCCCCCACCCCCCCAGCACCTTGAGACCCTCAGGAGTGAATAGTGCGCTCTATAAATGTTTTGATTGATTTAATAATTGGTAGAGCATTGCATCAGTTTTGTGAAATACCGTTGGGAAAAATATATAATTATTACAAATAGAAAGGTATTTCACTTGCAGAACACATTGTGCAAGTATAGCGTGAGATATAACAGAACAAACATAAAAAGATAAATCGGCATTTGTTCAGGTAATAGTGCATCTCGGAGCTTTCGTGATAAGTGTCTGCTTGTCTGGTTGGCTGGGAGAAAATGTTTTATCGCTCAGGTAGTGTAATATGTGTTTGAGATATCAGGAGTTCTAATGATCGCATTTGCAGATTGCTGAAAGTTTCAAACTGATATTTTGGTGAAAAAATGTATGTTTGAACATTTTACTGCTGAGACTTTTCCACTCTTGTTTTGAGCCCTTTTTTGGGGAAATTCGCGCTTACACCTTTGTAACTTCCTTTCCACTTAAGGTATCCACACCAAATATGTGTTCTTTTTTCCCAGCATCATGGGGGTTCTAAGGGTACCCAGGGTTTGTGGATTCCGCCAGTAGGGGACTAAGAAAAGAGCCAACTTGTATCCAAATGTTGGGTTTTTTTTTGGAAAAAATAGGGGAAAAGTGCTGCACAAGAAAGTGTTTTTTATTCTCCTAAAAACGGCATTTACGAAAGGTTTGCTGTGCTAAAATCACCATCTTCTCAGCTTTTCAGAAACAAGAAGAGTTGAATCAACCAATTATTATTTTTTTTCTTCCGTTTTAAGAGGTAGCCCATTATTCCTAAGTTTAGTGCTGTCGAGTTCAAGTTTTTGGTGGAAACAGGTGTGAAACATATAGGTGATCACCAAACATTTTACATTTCTGAAAAGTAGACTCAATTCTGTAAGGGTCATTTGCGTAGAACTCGAAAGGTTTCCTCAAAGAAAGTAACTGTTGAAAATGAGTAGGGGTTACATCTGGAAGACCTTTCTTGATTGAGATAATATATATATATATATTTATATATATATTTATATATTATATATATATATAATATAATATAATATATATATATATATATATATATATATATATATGTGAGATCAAGGCCATCTGGTGGCCGAAAGTGGGAGACAGTTTTTTGGAACTTATATATATATATATATATATATATATATATATATATATATATATATATATATATATATATATATATATATATATATATATATATATATATATATATATATATATATATATATATATATATATATATATATATATATATATATATATATATACACATATATACATATACACATATACACATATATACATATATACATATACACATATATACATATATACATATACACATATATACATATATACATATATACATATATACATATATACATACATACATACTACTGGCGTTCGCCAGTAGATAGTTCTAGTTAGGACCGAGTTTCCATAGGAAATCTGAAAATTCTATTTTGAATAACTTTGGCGCCGGTTGACGAATCCTTGCGAAATTTTCAAAACTGATGGGGCGCTCCGTTCATCTCCTACCCTGAAAGTCTCGGGGTGATTCTCCAAGCGGGGGCCGAGAAAAAAGGGGGGTCCCAGAACGCGTTTTCCCCATGCATTTTTCCATAGGACCTTTAGTCGAAGGTACAGCCCGAACGGCTCAACAGAATTACTTGAAATTTGGCAAGGATATTTACCTGAACTAAATCAAAGAATGGGGAGAGAGGACACGGCAGGTTGCTGTGTTAAGGTGCCAACAGCGGTTTACTTGCCATTATTCCGTGAAAGAGGCTGGTGTGAGTGTGCATATCGGAGCCAGCAGGACTGGGACGTCACTTGGTGTACGAGCACAAAATCACTGTATTTTTGACTCGCAGCGAAGGCACATGAAAACCCGGCATGGATCACGGTGAGCAGCGCATTCAGAGGCCGTGGAGATTGGTCAGTTACATACTCCAATCAGAAAACAACTTCCACACATTTAAACTGGCCCCCAGGTGTACTATCACTGTTTGTTGGAACTGGCACTGAGGAAGGTCGAAAGACTGAAACGCGTATGCCGAGCGTTTCACAACAATGAACTGAATGCACGTTTTGCGCTTTTAATTTTGGCATAATAAATCTACGAGTTGTCACTGAGCATGTGTCGGCCCGTTTCTGAGGTGGAATGGGACTGGTTTCGATGTTGAGACCGGTAAAGCAAGCACCGGTTACCGACACGCCCTCTCGGTCTGGTGCTACGCGCATAACTTGCTACCTCTTGGACTGTGTATAAAACTACAGCGCGTCGCCCCCCCACTTGGCAAGGATATTTACCTGAACTAAATCAAAGAATGGGGAGAGAGGACACGGCAGGTTGCTGTGTTAAGGTGCCAACAGCGGTTTACTTGCCATTATTCCGTGAAAGAGGCTGGTGTGAGTGTGCATATCGGAGCCAGCAGGACTGGGACGTCACTTGGTGTACGAGCACAAAATCACTGTATTTTTGACTCGCAGCGAAGGCACATGAAAACCCGGCATGGATCACGGTGAGCAGCGCATTCAGAGGCCGTGGAGATTGGTCAGTTACATACTCCAATCAGAAAACAACTTCCACACATTTAAACTGGCCCCCAGGTGTACTATCACTGTTTGTTGGAACTGGCACTGAGGAAGGTCGAAAGACTGAAACGCGTATGCCGAGCGTTTCACAACAATGAACTGAATGCACGTTTTGCGCTTTTAATTTTGGCATAATAAATCTACGAGTTGTCACTGAGCATGTGTCGGCCCGTTTCTGAGGTGGAATGGGACTGGTTTCGATATATATATATATATATATATATATATATATACATATATATATACATATATACATATATACATACATACATACTACTGGCGTTCGCCAGTAGATAGTTCTAGTTAGGACCGAGTTTCCATAGGAAATCTGAAAATTCTATTTTGAATAACTTTGGCGCCGGTTGACGAATCCTTGCGAAATTTTCAAAACTGATGGGGCGCTCCGTTCATCTCCTACCCTGAAAGTCTCGGGGTGATTCTCCAAGCGGGGGCCGAGAAAAAAGGGGGGTCCCAGAACGCGTTTTCCCCATGCATTTTTCCATAGGACCTTTAGTCGAAGGTACAGCCCGAACGGCTCAACAGAATTACTTGAAATTTGGCAGAGAGGTAGTCCTCCGGTCAGGGAAGCGCCTTTTGCAGGTCTGGTGTTAATCTGTTCAGTAGTTCCTGAGAAAATAGCATTTAAAAGCATATAAATATCTATAAGCGCGCACCGTGCGTGCACCGTACGCGCACCGTGCGAGCACCCTAACGTGCGCGAGCGTAATTCTGATTGGTGGTTACATGTTAGTCAACGTTCGAATCGGTCGAAATCAGGAAGTGTCGCCCACCATTTTGTTTGTTTTCAGTGCGAGAGTGAAAAAGGAAGGTGGCGAACGTGAAAATGGGGCAGGGTAGAGAGTTCCTGACCCCCTAGCCTTTGTCAGGAGGTCCCTGAAGGACCCCGAAGGCAGAATTTTTTATTTTTTTAAAAAATCGCAGGGGTGCGCGCACCATGCGCGCATGGTGAAAAATCAAAAAATAAATAAATATTAATACGTAGTTTATTGTAAAATAAATATATAAAAAAAAAAATAATACATAAATAAATTAGCATTTAAAAAACCGTACAAATTCACTGAAAAAACCATAGGTTTCACACAGGTTATAGTTAGGAATTAGCATTTAAAAAACCTTGCAAATTCACTTAAAAAACCATAGGTTTCACACATGTTCTAGTTAGGTGGATATTTCACTAGTAAAAAACCAATGAAATTCCCCCGTTATAGTTAGTTTAGATAACTATAACTCGCTCGACCGCCACTCTATCACAAGGATGATGTCATCAGTGATGTCATGAGTGATGCCACTGACCATGTCATGAGTGATGTAATATGTGACGTCATGAGCAGTGGATTGCGGGCGCGCAAGTTATAGTTATCTGAACTAACTATAACGGGGGAATTTCATTGGTTTTTTACGAGTGAAATATCCACCTAACTATAACATGTGTGAAACCTATGGTTTTTTAAGTATATATATATATATAAGGGGCGTTGTAGTGAGCTGGACTTTTCACTCGTACAAAACCATTGAAATTCCCCCGTTATAGTTAGTTCAGCTAACTATAACTCGCGTGCCCGCAATGCACTGCTGATGACGTCACATATTACATCACTCATGACATGGTCAGTGACATCACTCATGACATCACTGATGACATCACTGATGTCATCTCAAATGACATCACTGATGACATCATCCTTGTGATAGAGTGGCAGACCTCCTCTCCCCCTAATATAACCTTAGATACACACATTCAAAAATAAAAACTAAAATTTTCAAAACAATGGACATACCAATATCAGTTACAACAACTGATTCAGTAATTCTAAGATCCACATACACATCCACTCATTCACCAACAGTCCTATACAGTCACTCATACATGTACTCACTCATCATATGTACTCATACACCTATACATCCTGGTGCACAACGCCACTCATCCATAGAGTTACTCACACACATAGTCACTCATGCTAATAAAGAATCAAACATCCATTTACTTGCATATACAGTTATACACACACCACCACACTTACTTCTACAGAAACAAACACATACTTAGTCTTTTAAACAATCACTTATAGAAACACATACTTATTCATACAGGAACTCTTTCAATCTCTCACTCTCACATATACTCACTTATATACACCAATAGTCACATATACTAGTTTAAAACATATGTAGTTACTCATAAAGACACTATTGAGACAGTCATTCACTCACTAACACACCCATGCACACACTCATCCACCCATACAGTCCTGCACACATGCTGTCTTCAACACATACAAACAGTGAGTCACTCATTCATGCAACTATGCACTATGTAATACCCCCCACCGAACCATACAGACACTCATACTGATACTCAAAAAAACAACTAATAACCTATATAGACACTCATGTAGCTACTCACCAACCCATGCAGTGGCACGGCGTGGACCACCTCTCTGCAACGCAGCTCAGTGGCGCTTACTGGAAGCACCTGGTGGGCTAGTTAGCCCCCAGGGGCCCTCAGGATTGAAGGGGAATTATTTACCCAACTTAAAACGCGCCATAGGGCGTGTTTGCACACGTCACCTCAGGCCCCATCCTCTCCCTTCCCCACTGTGTAAACACGCCCTGTGGCCGTTTTTTAAGCTGGGAGATTAAGTCCCCTTGAATCCTGAGGATCCCTAGGGGCAAAATAGCCCACTAGGTACGTCCAGTAAGCGCCATTGCAGAGAGGTGTAAAAAGGGGCACGGCCTGCACCACCTCTCTGCAACGCAGAGCAGTGGCGTTTACTGGAAGCACCTGGTGGGCTAGTTGGCCCCCAGGGGCCCTCAGGATTGAAAGGGGATTATTTCCCCAATTTAAAACGTGCCACAGGGCGTGTTTGCACACGTCACCTCAGGCCCCGTCCCCTCCCTTCACCACTGTGTAAACGCGCCCTGTGGCCGTTCTAAGTTGAGCGATTAAGTCCCCTTGAATCCTAAGAGTCCCTAGGGTCAAACTAGCCCACTAGGTACCTCCAGTAAGCGCCACAGAGCTGCGTTGCATAGAGGTGTAAAAAGGGGCGTGGCCTCAGAACACCTGTCTGCAGCGCAGCTCCCTGGCGTATACTGGAGATACCTGTTGGGCTAGTTGGCCCTCAGGGACCCTCAGTATTGAAGGGGAATTAATTCCCCAACTTACAACTGGCCAGGGGGCGCGTTTGCAGAGTGCTGCAAGGAGGGGGCGTGGCCTCCGGCGCGATGCCGGTCATTTATTTATTTAATTTTTTTATGAAGGAGGGCTGTGTGGCCCCCCTTCTTTTTCTAATTTTTTTTATTCTTTAGAAGGGGGCTGCGTTGCCCCCCTCCTCAGGCCACTTGTGGCCCCGGGGACCCCATCCCCCGGGGCCGGCCTTTGTTTTTTATTATTTTAAAAAATATATATATTTATAGAAACACCTAGGACATGCTGGACAAACCATTTGTACCCATCACCATGACAATTTGCGTGATATTCATTAAAAGGCGATTATGCATAGAATGAATCCACATGGAATGTATTTACACCGCTAGTGAAGCTCTGACGTGTCTGACGCCCTACCGTGCCTAATCCCGGCGCCCCCGCCGGTGGGTACTCTCCAAGTAGACACCCTTGTCGTTTATTTATACAAACATGGGTAACTATTGACGGGCACATTTAATATACACGCACACCAAAGCCATTCAAAGGGTATTCGACAAAAATTCAACCAAACTATGCAAGAAACCCCCCTCACGGTTAATAAAACACACATCCACCGCCGGATGTGTAATACTTTTTATTTTACTCTGGAAAGGAGACGAACCTCACTTGAGTCACAGCGTGCTCCTGGCTGAGCCCAATGCTGTGTTACCACCCACCAGTGCCCGCCGAGTGCCTCACACCTCTGTGTTGTATTCCACCAGCTAGTGCGTATGCTATGACACTCTATAGCCCATGTGCACTGTAACACCACCCCGTGAATGTCATGCCACACTTGCCTTCGCACGGGTTATATTGCCCCATCTAACGTGCCTTCCTCGATGCCTATGTTATAACGCAGAGCGCTATGCCATACATATTACAATCTGGGATCCATATCTTTGTCACAGTGCATATGCAACGTTACACTCCCCAGCACATATTTTATATTACAACTTTAGAGACTAGTTAGGTTACACTCCAAGGCGCATATCGCATAGCACGCACTAGTGCCTGTGCTATCTCGCGCTCTCCAATGAATCTGTCATTGCGCACAATGTATTGCATAATATATTTCACGCCCCGGTTCATCTTATATCACACTTTTTGGTGCATAGTTTATACCATATGCTATATCTAGTTTCATTTTCAATCGTGCACTCAGGACTATGTCCTATATAACACTGCGTCCGCCTACCCTTTTCACGGGCATTACATGTTGCGATGGGGGGTGGAGGGTCAGGGGGTGTTTCTGCCAAGTGAGCCCGGAGTCACAGTCCTCTCCTTCCTGAATAAAAGTGAGATTATGCTGCATACTTGTTCATATTTTAAGTAGTTCGCACAGACACACATTTTAAAAACAATAAAGTTCCTAATACCCACCTTCTCTGAACAGTTAGCTTGCTGCCCCATCCACCTTCTCCCTATCCTCTGTTGTCTGAATCCATGGACTAGCCTCCACCCTTCTGCCATGCATGGTCTGATGTGCTGCTACTGCCCTCCATTTAGCATGATGTACCAGTCCACTCCTCCTGCCCTCCATAGCCCAATTCTATGGCCCGTCATTGACCTCCTGCTTAGCCTCTGTGCTTAGCTTGCTGCCCCTATTCTCCTTCCCCCTGCCCTCCGATGTCTTTGTGCATGCCCCTGCTCCATCCTTTTTGCCCACCATGTTCCATGGACCTGCCACTCCTATCTACTCTGAGTGTTCTGTTGAGCTGCCACTCCCCTCCCACCTGCCTAGCATTGTCAGATGACTGTAACCTGTCCCTGCCACCTCCACCCTGCCTGTCCACATGCCATACCCTATCCCCTTCCTCCTGTCCCCCATGGTCCATTTTACTGCCACACCCTTTTACCCTCCCTGGTCTGTTGTGCCGCAACTGCTCCTCCTGCCTGCCCCGCGCGGTCTGTTGTGAGGCCCCTTCCCCTGAACTCTCTTGTCTGTGCCCAGGTCCTGACCCTCCCTTCTATCCTCCATGGTCCTTTGTGCATGCCCCTGCACCCTCCTTCTTGCCCATCATAGCCATTGTGCTGCCACTAACCCTCCCGCTTGCCATGCATGGTCTTCTGTGCTGCCACGGCCCCTCCGACCTTCCCTGTGTGGTCAGCTAGCTGCCCCTGACCCCCTCTCACCTTCCCTCCATGGTCTGTGTGTATGCCATCATAGTCTCATTGTTGCTCTCCATGGTGTGTCTTGTTTCTAGTGCCCATCCTGCTTGACCTCCATGGTCATCTTGCTGCTCCTGCCCCCTTGCCACCAGCCCTCTGTTTCCATGTGCAGACCCCTATTCCCACCCTCCTGGCTTGTCTGTTCCATTGTAATGCCCCTGATCCGTCCCTCCTGCCCTTTATGGTCTGTTATGCTGCAGCTTTCTCTCCTGTCTGTCCATTATGGTCAGCTAGCTACCATTGCCTCTTTCCCCTCTGTTCTCTGTTGTCCATGTGCATGGTCCTGTCCCCTCCCTATTGCTTTCTATGGATTGTTGTGCTGCACTCCCGTCCCGCATGCGCTGTGTGGTGTATTGTGCTGCTGCAAACCCTGATGCCTGCCCTGTAGGGTCAGTTTGGTGCACCTCTCCATGTCCCTCCTGTCCCGTTATCCAAGTCCATGTCCCTACCCCATTTTCTTCCATGATCCAATGTACCATACTTGCGAACATTTTGAACTTGGTAAGAGGGAGATTTTGAAAAAAAACTGGGGTATTGATTTTCCCCTTTGGGTTACATTGAAAAAGAGGAGATTGTAGACAGGAGACAGATCAAATAAAGCCCATTTGAGCTTAAAAACATTGGACGTTTCCTGGCTGAAACGGGTCTGTTGGCATGTATGGTTGTACTACTACTGCCTCTTCCTTCTGCCCACAATGGTCTATTGCCACAGCCTCTCTTGCCAGTCCTGTATTGTTGGTTTGTTGTCCCTGCCCCCCTTTCCACTGCCCTCCATAGTCTGTTGTGCTGCCACTGCCCTTCCTGCCTGCCCAGTGTGGTCAAATTGTTGCATCTGCACTCTCCTACCTGCCTTCAATTTTCAGAGTCCGTGCCCCTGGCCTCTGCCTCTCAACAGTATCCCAATGAACAACTAGATTGCTAACATTCTATATTTATTACAAAAGTGTGTAGCGCCTGACGTCATCTTGATGTAAACAAAACTGTAATACCTAGAGTATTTCCTTTAGAAATTATGAGAGGGTCTTATTTGCATTAAAAGTATGGTTTGTGCTCTAAAAAACCTAAAATGAGCACATATTTTCTGAGTTTTCAAATGGCGACAAAGAACTTTTAAATTATTTGTAATTTTTATGTTTTTTTATCCAGTTGACCACTTGATTAAATGTTGCACCTAGGGGAGAGGATGCGGTGTTACTTCCAGAGCTGCAGACTTTGCAACTGGGGAACCAGGTTGGAGTTTCTGCTTCAGCTCAACATTCTGTGATTTTGGTCAAATCACTTAATCTCCCCATGTCTACAACCAAAATGAATTTGATCTTGTGTGATGTAACCAATGCTCATGTAAAGCACTCCAATACCGGACAAGTCTGCACTATATAAAACTGCAAATACACAACAAATAAGTGTTTTGCACACTTCTGTCATTGGGCTACATGTGGGCTACATCTGGGTGATATTTGTGCTGCATTTGGGCTCTTTTGTCTCTGGTGGCCATCTTGGGAGATTTATTTGTTATGAAGTTTCCTAATTTCCTCATTTACTGCAGTCTCCTCAGTAGAAAATGCTTTCAGTTTTTTAATTTGATTCCATCAAGAAGGTATTCAGATATGTCACACATTTGCCATAAATTCTGAATGTTAGCACTGTAGTTGCTCATTAGATCACTGTAGTAAAGCTACTGCTCACCACGGAAGTCTGCTGCTGGTATTAAAAGTGCATGTTTCAGTCTGCATATCAGAATTTTTTAATGAAATAGAAGAGGATTTGAGAAGTCACTCAAAATGTGCCCTAATTTTTCTTTCTTCAGCACTAATCATAATTTCTATGTCAAAATGAAACCCCTGATTGTGTTTCTTTTTAAATTAAATGTTTTAAGTGTTACCAGTTTATTCCAATCAAGATGGCTTCAGGTGTGCCATACTTTTTTCATAAGTAAGACAGTAAGCGCTCTAGTTGTTCTTAAGAACACTCTGGGACATTCTGTCATTGGGCTATACTTGGGCTACATCTGGGTGATATTTGGGCTACATTTGGGCTCTTTTGTCTCTGGTGGCCATCTTGGGAGATTTATTTGTTATGAAGTTTCCTAATTTAATGCAGTCTCCTCAGTAGGAATACTTTCAGTTTTTTATTTTGGTTCCATCAAGAAGGCATTCAGATGTCACACATTTGCCATAAATTCTGAATGTTAGCTCTCTAGTTGCTCATTAGATCACTGTAGTAAAACTACTGCTCACCAGGGAAGTCTGCTGCTGGTATTCAAAGTGCATGTTTCAGTCTGAATGTCAGATTTTTTTCATGGAATAGAAGAGGATTTGAGAAGTCACTCAAAATGTGCCCTAATTTTTCTTTCTGCAGCACTAATCATAATTTCTATGGCAAAATGAACCCCCTCATTTTGTTCCTTTGAAAATTAAATGTTTTAAGTGTTACCACTTTATTCCAATCAAGATGGCTTCAGGTGTGCCATACTTTTGTCATAAGTAAGACTGTTAGCGCTCTAGTTGTTCTTTAGAACACTCTGGGAAGCTGCAGTAGAACACAAAGGAATCAACTGACAGTCTCTGCCCTTGTTGGATGTACATGTTTTACTGAGAATGTCAGACTTCATTCTCACATGACTGAGTAGGATAATGTGAATTTACAGAAAATATGCTCTCAGTTTAGCTTATAGATCACCTTCCAAACCTCTATGGGAAAAGCATGAGAAAATAGTTTTCTCTCAAACATGATTCATGATGTCACAGCAGAAGGCTTTTTCACATGGTAAAATCACCTTAGAACACACCACAATTCCTAAAATGAGTATGGTACCATCAACAAATGATTTATAATGTAACTAAAGTCTTAAAGCAATGCTTTTTAATGAGGTGCAATCATGTATATTGGTCCCAAGATGGCTGCCAACACTTCTTGGATGAAGGGCTGACAGCCAATCAGATCTCACGATGAGATGTGTGGTTAGGCTCCGCCCAGATATGTGATTTTAGTTTTGATTTTCTCAGGAACTACTGAACGGATTTACACCATTTAAGCAAAAGGCACAAGTCTGAACTGAGGACTACCTCTTTGCCAAATTTGGTGTAATTCCGTTCAGCACTTCGGGCTGTAGCTGCGTCAACAGGTCCTATGGGAAAATGCATGGGGAAAACGCCTTTTGGGACCCCCCTTTTTTCTCGGCCCCCGCTTGACGAATCACCATGAAATTTTCAGGATAGGAGCGGACCGGAGCTGGCCAAAAGTTTGGAAAATTTCGCGAAGATTCATCAATCGACACCAACGTTATTCCAAATAGAATGTTGCAGATTTCCTATGGAAAATAGGTCGTAACTATAACTTCCTACTGGCGACTGCCAGTAGTGTATGTATATATATATATATATATATCAAAAGAATACCCTTTCAGGCATAGAGTCTTTGTCCATTTCTATTGCGGCGTGGATAGCACTGTGCTAATCCTATGCTTAAAAACTTTGATAGAAAAGCAGACATTTGAGGTGAGCAGATCTAGAGTGTCGCTGGTGTTGAGAGTGCTCTATACAGGAGCTGCTTTCCACCTAAACTTGAGAACTACCCAGAGTTCTCTGCTACTTTTTTTGTGTGTATATGTATATATATGTATGTGTATATATATATATATATATATATATATATATATATATATATATATATATATATATGAAATTCGGAAGTTGCATTCAAATACTCAAAAACAAAAAAGAAAATATAATAACCAGTTGCATAAATATCATCAACTAATGAAAAAACTACGCGAAAATGATTCCATAATTATACGTAATTCAGACAAAGGGGGCAATATAGTCATCTGGCCCAAAGAACAATATATGGAAGAAGCACTTAAGCAACTGGATGATCGCGATTGCTATAAATTAAGCTCTAAATTTATTATGAATACTAAACAAGATGAATTATTTGGAAAATTATTAGCATGGAAAAATAAAGGTTTAATCAATCAAGATGAATTTAATTTTTTTTTAAAAAGAACACGCAAGAACTCCAGCTATTTATTTCATTCCAAAAATTCATAAGGATAAATTAAGACCTCCTGGAAGACCTATCATATCCGCAAAAGAGAGTTTACTGGAAAACGTGTCCATCTACATAGATGCATTCTTACAAGAACTTGTGAGGGCACTACCGTCATATATTCAAGACACTACAGATTTTCTAAGACAGTTGCATGAATTCAAGTGGGAAGAAGTATCCAACTTATATACATCAATCCATCACAGGGATGGATTAAGAGCAATCGAGTACTTTCTGAGCACAAGACCCATAGTATTTCATGCACACAACAAACTGTTAATGGATCTTATCACGTTCTGTCTAAACAATAACTATTTTATATTTCAACAACAGATATACCACCAGGAGAGAGGCGTAGCAATGGGCGCAAGTTTTTCACCCAGCTATGCCTGTCTCCACATGGGATGGTGGGAGGAGAAAATTTTAAAAATCAAACATAGTGACTGTTGGACTAAAAATGTGATAAAGTGGATTCGTTTTATAGACGACCTGTTTATTATCTGGCGGGGCAATAGATCGAGTGCAGAACAGTTTATCATGGATTTGAATGTAAATGATATGAACTTACATTTCATCTGAGAAATTAGTGCAAGCAGTATATGTTTTCTTGACGTTGAGGTATACATACATAACAATAACATACAAACACGATTACATCGGAAACCCACATCAGGAAACACTATTCTTCATAGTAGCAGCTTTCACCCTAGACATACAATTGAAAGAATTCCATATGGGGAGATGCTGCGCATACGCAGAATATGTAGCACGGCTAATGATCTTGACACAGCACAGCAGGAATGCAAATCCAGATTCCTAGCTAGAGGCTATGGACAAAAGGTATTAGATCGTGCAATTACTCGCACTAAGGAAACCTCCAGAGAAGATTTACTTTTTAAAACCTCAAGTAACAAAATAAAACCGCAACAACAACATTGTGGCAGAGAGAACGTCACAAGTAGCCCCAGACTCATTTTAACATACAACAATCAAAGAAACAACATCAGGAAAATAATTAAAAGCAACTGGCACTTGGTTTTAAGTGATCCTGTAATTGGGGATAAAATGCCTGCCTCTCCTACTATCACCTTTAGGAAGGCATGCAGTACCAGTGACCATTTAGTGAGCAGTAGCCCTGAAGTTCCGACCAATTCCAACTGGTTGACCAAACGTAAAGGCTTTGTGAGGTGTACAACATGCAAAGCATGCAAATATGGGGAAAATAAAACCATGTACCATTCACCCTTTAATGACAAGCCTATCCTCATCAGTAAATTTCTAACGTGCAAGTCAGAGTATGTAATCTACATATTGGAGTGCTCTTGTGGTCTAAGATATATTGGAAGCACACGCCTCCAGGTACACAAGAGAATACTTCAACACTTACGGGCTATCATCAACAACGATAGTTCTTACCCGGTAGCCCGGCATTTCAACGAGGCACACAATAAAGATTTGAACCAGTTGAAATATTATGTAATTTATAATGTCCCCCCATTAAGAAGGGGAGGCAACAGAGAAGCAACTCTGAGACGACTAGAAACCAAATACATATTAGAACTTGACAGTAAAAATCCGCACGGTCTGAACACTACTGAAGACTTGTACACCTGGCTGTAGAATTAAGATTCCGATGAATAAGAATATAACACTAAAAGATAAAGCTGCTAACATAAAATAATATTTTACTCTGTCCCACCTCCCGGTCAGAATACCCGTTGTTTTTACTAATAGTACCATGGGCGCATGGCACACAACAAAGATTTGCACAAATAGTGGGTGTCACGGAAAATTAGCACCTTAGCACTATCTTTAGCGTACTTTGCACATATCACGTACTGTATCAAAACCTTGAATGTGTACCCCAATTCTAACATACATGTATTATAACGAACAAAATGGGTTAACATTTTGTTACAATATGGTAGCAATATCAAACATTGAAAAGATAACCCAGTGTGAACTTGTTCAAAATGTTTTATGCATATCACATATATACTTGTGCGTGGATAAAATATGTATTTACAAATATAGTGATTTTAAGATAAATCAAGGAAAGGAACAAATTTGAAATATTGGCGCATTTATGCAGACATATTGTAAATAGGGGTCACGTACAAATATCTGATCTTTTTAATGAATGTGGTTTTTTTAGAACAATTACCAATATTTATTAACATAGCATCATAGGGGTTGTAAAAGATATTTATTTAATTATTTATCTATTTATCTATTTATTCATACAAACTAATTGTCAAAGTGCCTTAAAGTATGATACAAACATCTGGTTCAGATATGTGGTAAATGCGATAGTACTACAAACAATGAAAAAAGACGAGCAGTCTGTTGTTTATGGTTATGAACACTAACTAGCACTATGTCACTTTAAAAACGGGAAAAAAACCGAAGCATGTCATGTGATGAAGGGCTCTGGGTGGCCCGAAACGCGTAATGGCGGCAGAAGCAAAAATAAATAATTAAATGCACGAAACAATTGGAGTCCGTTCCGTTTTTGTTTGAAAAACAACAGAAGGAGTATCTTTATATATATATATATATATATATATATATTTTCAAGAACCGGAGTTACCTAGAACCAGCAACTGAGCTACACCTTACAATGATTTTCCATTGGGAAAGTATATAGAGTGAAAAATGGGTATGAAGGAAACCTATGTATTTCTGAAATTTACACCAGATACTGAATTTTGGAGTAGTGATTTTTTGTACATCTCTGAGTTTCTGGGTACCCCTACTGGCAAATGATCTAGACTGGTTAAATACCATCTCAACATAATTTTAAAGGTGTTAGCCCTATGCTGGAGGCAGGCCGAGGATCTCAACGCCATCCTACTTCTCAAACTCCAGTCCGTTTCTGTTACTTCCAGATATAAATCATCTGACTATTTTGTGGTGTATGATAACTGAGAGGAGAGGAGCTCTATCTAGTAATTTATAGAGCCTGGATAACGCTTTGGAGAACATGTCCTCTACCCCCAAGTGTTCTCACTGTGGGTTGCCTGGCTGAGTGTAAAAGCGGTGTTATTCTATAAAGATCATTTGGCCGCAACAAGAAGTCATTGGCGCACTGGTCTCTGGTCTTGGGCATCTCATTCTGCCCCAGGCACAAGGCTTCTTTCTCGCCAGGCCAAAACCACTCTGTGAGTCATGCCCTTGGGATGAATTGGTGTTCACTGCCACTGGGGTTAGCAGGGATGGGAAGGTTGTGACCTGGTGTGTCCAAACTGCTGTATTCCAGTGCAATAACAGTTATTTCTGCAGTCCACATCAAGTAACCTGAGGGGGGCGGGCTCGAGTAGAAACCCACAGCAACTGATGTAGATGTATTTTGAAATGTTATTTCTCCATGAGGCACCAGGGTCTGTCTGCATCTGAGGAGCACCATACCAGGGCAGGGGTCAACTGTGCAACCATTATGAGCTTTCTATGTCTGGATACACCATCCCACTCTCGTAGGCTGCTAATCAAGAGTGATTTCACTATATGTAGTGACTTATTGTTACATATGAAAGGACACATCTTTGCATGGATATTTTCAGCACTGTCGGGGGGGGGGGGGGTGCATCAGTGGTAGGGATCGGAAGAGGTAGAGGAGGCGGCCATAAAGTTCATCTTGACTCAGTTGATCCATCCCAGCCATGAAATTTCCAATCTCCCCCATCTGTGTAGGTCTTGGAACAGTGTTTCAAGGAGCGGTGATAGGATGCTGCCGTATACTGCGCTTGTGGTGGAGGGGTGGTGCGTAGTTGCTCCCAGATAGTCCTTTCCAGTATTTGCTACTTGCAGTCCAAGCTTCTCGAGTGGCACCCACCTCCATTGTCTGGGATCTGTGGTGTTTGCCTTTAAAGCTGATGGAAGTGTTGCAGGAGGATGATTTCGTTAGGGAAAAAAAGAATATTGTCTGCAAAGAGAGCCGGTTTCACCTACCCCTCTTCCATTTCACTTTTAAAGACAACCAGGCCTTCTTGGGAACTTTCTTGGCAAGCGTAATTCAGATCATGCATTGTGCTGACATGCACATTGCTAGTTTTTAAATGTGCTGATAACGTCCACATAAAGGAAAAATCAGGCTGCTCTATCCCTGCTGATTTTAGTTTATTCACAGCGCATCACCTAATAAGGCATAACTTCACCAGCTTCTGTTTCTGTAGAATAGCTATAGAAACAACAGTAAAGCGCTGTAGCTCAAAATAGAATGTAGGTTGAAAAATCTCGGCGAAAGTCTCAAGATAACAAATACTCAGTTCCTAACCGATAGCTCGAATCGTGGACGGTAAAGCAGATTTCCGACATTATCCTGCTAGAAAACTTTATTTCAGCTCAACATCAAGAACAATCGTTGGACTGCCATGTAAGAGCCAAGATAACTAGCTCCATGATACATTTTCTTGAGTGGAATTACAGAGGTTCCTCAATATTTGCCCATTATTAACTCAATTTAATCAATGCCTAGCCAATATTGCCTGGGAGTCTATGGCTCCTATTAATGTAACAGCGCAGAGTGAAGCAAATCGTAGTTCAGGGTCTCCATTAGATGTGGTGGAAAGTAAATCCAGGGGAAATAACTTGTCTTACCACCCGTGTCTGAGTAAATAGGGTACATTTAAAGTGGCGCTTCAGAAAGCAATGTGGCAATAACTTCTACAAGTGTAAGTATTTTGTTGCTATCAGTTAGTTATATTTGTCCCCAAAATATTGTCACCCCCCTCCCCTTTCTTAGTTGGAGGCATTTTTAGCTGCTGCATTCACCATACAAGATCCAATCTCCTGTTCAGGGCCGCGTTTCAGTGTGATGGGCACCAGGCATATACATATTGGAAGGAGTATAACACAGTAACTTAATTTTCAATACCAGAAGCACCTCTACCAGGCTTAATGCGGTGGTTTTTGTTTTTATTAGACGCTATCGCTAACTACTGCTTGGCAGATTCAGAAACATTGGTGCCAGTTATAACAAAATAGTCCATCAGAACTGTGTAGGTTGTTTAAATTTAAGTTCCCATCTCCTAGGCTTTCCATAGCTTTGGTAGGAACATGTGGGCACAATCTATGGTGCTAAAAATATGTCCTGGTAGATGTGGGTCATTTTGAGCCACCTGGAATATTCCAAGTGTCCCGAGCTCTGCCGTCTTGTACTTCGACATGTGGGCTAAAGTAGCTTACTACTCCGACCTGCAAGATAACACAGGCGCCGAGGTACGATATATTGAATTGGTTTTGTGTCTGGAGAGAAAGATTCAAAGTTTAAAACCTGCCAGGCTTTGAGATCCACAGTATTCAGAAAGCAGAGCGGGTGACTTCGCATAAAGGCTATGTTATTTATTAGGGTTCTGGTTTTATTTAATAGTCAGATGAATGGAACAGTTAATAAAAGAAATATTACTGAATTCTTTGACATTTATGTCCTTGGTTTCCAATAAAGAATTAAGATTATGAATAGTTGATGGTTTAAATTGATGTTTTATGTTGTAAGCTAGCTGTAATGTGCCCTCTGAGGATTGTAATGCCGAGAAACAGATGGTTTTTCACAGTAACAAATTACTGTGTGTATATATAGACCTAACTTTCAAATACTTTCACCTTCAGTGCAGTGCAGTCGCTAATTCAAGAAAGTCAGACCAAAGAAAAAGGCATAAAGGCAGGAATTCCGACTGAAAATAAGCTAGATGGGGCCAATTATGGCAACTGCTACCTATTTTTCACTGTACTCCAGATCTAAACTCACCTTTTGAAGGCAGGTTTTGGAAATAATGTATTTCTTGTGCAATTCAACATTTCAGTGGACAAAGGAATTTTGTTTTATGGAGATTGAACTACACTGGGGGTGAAAGTATGCCAATTTTATATATATATTTATATATATATCATTGACCCGCGAGAAAGGAACGGCTGTTCCGAAACGCGTCTGGCATTGTTTGCCATATGCATTGGATTGAATAAACCACGTGAAAAATGGACTTTGGGCTCGGCACAATCTTTTACTTGATGTGAGAAGAATTGGCGTTTGGTGTCTTGAGGATCGCGACCTCGCTGGCAGTCCGCTGCCATTTAATGGCAGAGGTACACGCGAACACTGCTTTTTGAATATATATATATATATATATATATATATATATCAGAGGTACACGCGAACACTGCTTTTTGAAGATATATATATATATAGCAATTTGTTACTGTGAGAAAAACATCAGTTTCTCGCCATTACATTCCTCAAAGGGCACGTTATAGCTAGGTTACAACATAAAACAATGCAAACCATCGCCTGTTCATAAATCTGATGTTATTTAGATGCAGTGTTTTTTGACATGATAAAACTACTGTCAAGTGTTAGATTTTTGTGCTAAGACGAGTTCCTAATGTTTTCGATTCTGTTGAAGTTAATATTTTGAATGTAAAATATGAATGCAGATTTCTTGTGACCTGTACAGAATTTGGTTAAATGGGTGTTGATGGTTGTTAGAAATGATAGGCTAGGGCATGTGCCAAAGCCGGGCAGAAACCAACACACTAGTCAGGATAAGGGAGTTACACTCCTAAAATAACCCCTGCTCACCCCCTTGGTAGCTTGGCAAGAGCAGTCAGGCTTATCTTAGAGGCAGTGTGTAAAGAATTTGCACCTAACCAACAGTAATGCAGTGTAAGTACTACAAAAGGACACCACACCACTTTAGAAAAATATCCAATATTTGTATATACTTAAGTAGACAAAAAACTGTAAAAATCCACAATACAGTACTTAAAAATCTTCGGTTATCAAAATATGCTTGAAAAACAGTTCCTTGATGTCGATAGCTCCGTCCAAGGCTGTCACGGCGTCGTGAGCAAACAAATCCAAACAGTTCTGTCTGACTGTGGCGTCGGGGCCAGCTACGGTGTCGGTAAGACCACAAACAGTACCTTTTAGAAATACAGGGCGTTGGCGACCTCTCGTTGTCACCCGCGTTGCAGATCGAACTCCTCTCGGTTGAAGTCTCGAGCGCTGACGTCGACAGGCCTCGGGTGCTGCGGTGCGAAGTGCAGCTGTGTTGTGCCCTCAGGTCGCGGTGCGAGCAGCCGCTCGGGGGCGGTGTCAGATGGCGTCATCGGTGAGACCAGGGTCACGGTGCGCAGTGAAGCAGTGCTCGTTGCGGTACTGGCAGGTCGCGGTGCAAGCAGCGTCGTCGTTGTTGCTGAAGCGCTGTTGTCTGGAGTCGATGGCGTCCGCGTTGGTAGGCCAAGGCTGCGCTGCGGGATGAGGGCGATAACTTTACGAGCGATGCCCTCGAACCAAGGTGCAAGCAGCGGCGTAGATTTGAGCGTGGAGCAGCGTCGCCGGGGATACCACGGCATTGTCGTGAAGTGAGGCGGTGCGGAGTGCGGTGCCCATGGGTTGCGGTGTGAGCTGCGGCTCGGTGGCGGCATCAGCAGGCGTCGTCGGTGAGACCAGGGTCGCGGTGCGGCATTGCGGCGGTGCCCTCTGCGGTGCCTTCAGGACACAGTCAGCAGCGGCGTCCAAAATGGCGCAGGTTGTTTTTTCTTCTGTTGCAGCACAAAACACACCGTTCCCAGTGCTAAGGGCAGAGAACTTGAAGTCTTTGCTGTTCCTGAGACTTCTTAAACAGGGGGCAAGCTCTACCTCAAGCCCTTGGAGAAACTCACAGAAGTAGATTGCAGAAAGTTCAGTCCAGTCCTTTTACTGCCCAAGACTGAAGCAGCCACTGCAGTCCAACACAGCAAAGCACACAGCAAAGTGGTAGTCCCTCCTCACAGATTCTCCAGCTCTTCTTCTTGGCAGTCTTCTTGGTCCAAAAGAGTTAAAATTCAGGGGTCTGGGCCCCAATATTTATATCACAAAATTTTATCTCTTAGGCAGAGAGTGTCTGTGCCCAGACAGAACCAGTTCTTCCTTCTCTGGTGTAACTTCCTGGCAGGAGGTGGAGACAGCATGGTCCGAGGCAGACCAGGCCCTTTGTGGTGCAAGGAAATCTCTTCCCCCTTCCCCAATTGCAGCCCAGGTCTATTCAGCCCTTTTCTTACCCACCTAGACTATCTGGAGCCACTCCTGCTCCCCAGCCTTCTGTCATCCAAAACCCAGACAGGCAATCCACATTCCAGCAGAGGCACATGGGATGACTTAGCAAGAAAATACTTACTTTCTAAAAATTGTATTTTCTAACACAGAATTTAAAAATCACTTTCACTAAAAGATGCATCTCTAGATTTGAGTTCAGGCATACTAAACTTTATTTTCCCACCTAATTCCCCGGGCCAGTTATGTTTATAAGATGTTATAAACAAACTCCCCATTCTGTCCTATGGGGAACAGGTAGCCTTGCAATAGCGAAAAACGAAATTGGCGGTAATTCACTATCAGGACATGCCGCACATACCAGGGCATGTCCTACCTTTCACATACACTGCACCCGGTCCACAGGGGTACCTTAGGGGTGGCTGACATGTAAGAAAAGGGAAGGTGAGGGACTGGCTAGTGTGTGCACTGGCCTAGTCGACATGGCAGTTACAAACTGCGCGCAGACTCCACAATGGCGTGTCTGAGTTACCTTTTCAGGGTTACTCACGTGGGTGGCACAATCAGTGCTGCAGGCCCACTAGTAGCATTTGATTCACAGGCCCTGGCACAATCAGTGCACTTTACTAGTAAATCAAATATCCAATCATGGAAACACCAATCCATAACACAATTTACCACAGGAGCACTTGCACTTTACCACTGATCAGCAGTGAGGAAAGTGCGCAGAAACACTACGCCAGCAAAAACAAAAACCGGGAGGTTAGAAAGCAAAAACTCAGGGGAAACACGCCAAAAGATGCCAAGTCTAACAATGGTGTATGCATATAATGTGTGTTTTTTTGCTAAAAAATACTGATGCAGAAATTGAAACCCCTTTGCCCACTTGCCGTGCTGAATTTTTAATACAGTTTTGCTATCACTTATATTTTGAACAATGTGCACAACTCACTTCATCACTCGTGGGTGCGTCAGTCAATTGCTCTCTTACAACTTTTGGTGTGTGTCATTTCCTTTTAGTTAGCAAACCTCTGGTAACCGCTTTTTTCCACTTGATCAGTTAAGTTTCCAGGGAAGGGGGTTCCAGGTGCCAGGGAGTAAAGACACTTTTCTCAGTTGCAGGGACTTATCTGCACTGTGGGGTATAGCCCAGATCCTCATTTGCTGTTTCACTATGGATACGTTGCTGTTGACTTAGTAGACTTAGAGGTTGGACAAGTCTCCGTCCCTCCCTTGTGCAGGTCAGAGAGGTACAAGTCTCAGATGGCTCTTGTGATTTTGGGGCAGCCCACTATCATCCTCCTGTTTACATGTAGCCTGTAAAGTTTTAGGGTACTTCATTGTGGTAGTCTTCCCTCTCCCTACATGGCTCCCTGTTATCCACCTTAGATTCCCCATCTCTTTCTAGAATTCGTCCTAAAGCCATATGCACTGACTGTCTTGAATCATCTAAAGAAAGGATGGACCATATGTTGCTTTTGTATGAAAACCAAACAATCTCCAGCATGTGATTGTGCATAGAAGCAAGGCTAAGGTGCAGGGCCGCCACAGGAATTCATGAGCTATCCTGTGCTTTGTGTTGTGGAGCAGAAGTTGTCCAGAAAGTGGCCATAACCTGAAAGTATCAATTACACCTGAAGATGGTTGTCATAGAGCTGTGGGCCATTGAAAAGAAAATACACTCTGCTATAGTGTTTCACCCCCGTCTCCCCCTCACCTGCAAACGTTTGTGAGACTCTTTACATTTGACTGGGCAGTTGATTTGGTCCAACTATGTCCATGTCTAGATATAATCTGACCCTTTCAGAATATCCTCTGTTCACTAATTTACTTTGAGAAGCTGTGTACATAGGTATAGAGAAAGGTGTGAGCTGGAAATCGAAACTTTGGCTGCCTTATTCTTTAAAGGACAAAGACTGGGTCCTTGGACTGAGGAAAATTAATTTATGATGTTTAGCCAGAATGAGGAGTTACAATGTCTGCTTGCTTAGAACGTGCCTTGTATCGCCAGCGGCTGAGATCCAGTGTGCTCACCTTACTTTGTGGTACTTGGTTCTGCTAAGTCAGACTAATGCCGGAGGTGATGCTCCACTGCCCAGCCCTAGACAGAGAGGTTTATTGAACCTTGCAGGCGTGAAGCCAACATGTGTCTGCATTACTTAAACCAGAGTTTGTGGCCCATCTACATTGTGAACCCATACACCTAGATTTGAAAACCTTCTCCCTCCAGAATTTGCCAGCACAAGGCTGACTTTGACAATGACCTGGCACACTCCAGCGATCAGTCACTGTTGTGAGCCCTGTAGAGAGCCACTCACTGCGATTCAACACCCAGCACAGATTACCATGAGCTGTAGAGAAGACCTTGTACCTCAACCCCTCCTGAGCCCTCCCCCAACAGCACCCCCTCTCTGCATCACTGCAGCCGTCTGAGACCCACATGGCTATGCCAAAGCGGTAGAATGCAACCTGACCCGGTTAGTGGAAGCACCTCAAGAACTCTCACCTCCAGAGGGCTGGCTCATGTGGACACGCCTTGTGTGGATAGCCATTTGTCGACGCTATGCTGCCTGCGGTTCAGCACCTTTACAAGTATTGGCGGCACTACTGCAGTGACCCCAAGCACTCACAAGAGATTCTGAAAAGCAGAATATATGCACAGATCATTGCTTTCTGCAACAAATGCTTGGACAAATTAAATACAAGTGTGACGGAAGCATTGTTATACTTTGCATGTCTCCGAACCCCCATACATTTTATGAACATCAGCACCAAGGTGGTTTCAATTGCATTCTTCCGGTATGTCTGTTAGATTCATATGTTGGGTGTCTACGAGAAACCACATGAGCCACGATTCTGGACTACAAACATCTGCCCGATTTATAACAGATTTAGAATCACCCCGGCAGTACTGAAATTGACTATGCACAACACAGAAATAAAAAGGATAACCAAGATACATATGACTCATGACACAAATTTCTGCTTTTAAGAAGATATGGGCATTAATAGCCCAAATAAAACATATAGGCTGCAGAGGCTTAGAATTCCCTTACTTTGTGATCCTTGTGGTTCTTGAATTATATAACTACTGGATTTTTTTTTATTTGAAGTCTATGGAACCTATAAAAGAATGAAAATAGGAAAGAACTTGGACATGGATAACCATCATAGTGACACGTTTAACTGCCAGTTTATAGGTTTCATTGCTATGTGTAGCGCACAATTGCTCTATGTAATGCATGACCTAATGTTTGTGCGGGTACCTGCACGTAAGTCTCAAATTACTACATACGGGCAAAATAATATAAACACAACTTGGAAAGAAAGTAAGTGTCCCAATTATGGCGGCTCCACAAATTTTACTGAAGGACAGGTAGGGTACGGTGCTTACCATACTCCAGGGGGGTTCTCCTAACCATTCACCTCTTAGTTAAAAACGAATGTATTTGGTGTTTGACTGATAATCCCGACCACCTTATGTCCCGCCATAAAAAACTTGTTGTCCAGATATTTTTGTTTTCAAATTGTTTTTTTTTTTTATCATTAGAGGAGTAATTTAGTTTGGGTAGACATTGCTGATTGATCCGAATTTTTCTGGATGACATATTAAAAAATGGTAGATGTGTTGCAGTGATGTAATATTTCAGGAACCATGAGACCCATATACTTCATTTTGTTCTCTAAACATAGGGGGTCACTCTTATAGAGACCGAAAATAACTCCTCAGAGCAACCCTTTTGCCATTTTCCAAAATGGCAGCAATAATAGAGGAAGAGGAGACATATATAGAAATGAAACAAATAATGGTGTTTAATCCTTTTATGTATATACCAAAACAATGTTTATGATCTGATTATGCAAAACAAATGGTTTATCACTCCTGTTTTAGACACATTTTCATAGTTCCTTTTATTTGTTTCAGCAATAGCTTGCGGTACATTTGCAGAATGTTGAACTTTTGAGAAAAGCATATTGATGGGGACATCTGTTTATAGCGCTGGTTTTGCAAGTGCATGTACGTGTATGTTCTGTGGGTATAGGCTTCAGAAATTTCATAGGTTTTAGCACCCCATCAATACCTTCCCAACTAACTTCACACAGATCTTTCTCTACATATCCATGATCCAAAACATTTACACATCTTTTGATCAAGTAGAGCCCTCTTTTATTATGTCCATGCACAAAATAAGACGTCGGTAGAAGGTCACTTTGTGGGACTGATCGCTTGAACTCACTGTACCAAAGATCGTCAAATATGTGCTAGTCAGAACACGTTTTCCACACACGCACACAGTATTTTTTATGTCTTTAATGTCACATTCTTCTTTTGTCTCAGCACATCGTTTGAGAAACTTCACAGTTTAGCAGTTAAAGCTCAAAGCTTTGTTCCAAATTTGCTCATAGTGTCATCACCCATAAGAATATGTGGCTTGATAAGAACACTGGGCTTCTCTGGGTCCAGTTTCTTGTACAAAATATGAAGCAGGATTAAGTGTCTTTTCTCGCCTGTGCCAGAACGTATCCATAACTCTGACAATCCTTGACTTATGAACATTGCAACAAATCTAAGTAGCACAATAATATCTGTCATTTGACAGTATAATGTCTCGATTGGAACTATTTTGAACAGCCCACTCACCATGTGGCACAACACGAAGGTCGACTTCCTCCAATTTGTTGTTAAGTTCTTGCACAATATGGCCCGTACCTTTTGAACAATCCTTTTTAAGGAGGTATATTAAGCGACCAGGACTATGAGTGTTATCTTTGCCAAGTTATGAGCTAAAGAGAATGTAATAAATTACTTATCTTTACTAGTTGCATTAGGAGAAAACAAACTTGGTCACCTCTGGGAAATACAACAGCTTGATTGTATCTGCTGTTGCCCATGGCAAAATGTTACTTCTCGAACATCTGTATGGAAATAACAGTTTATAATATTTTATATTCAACAATTTATGTAGGCTCCCTTCAGCAGCAAAGATGCACTGTTTCTGTTAGACACAGGCACCAGTACTTTAATCTACCTGAAAAATTGGATTCTCCTTTTCCTCACAGTATAAATTTCAGACTTTTTTAGTTCCAGCTCTTTTTGCCTTTATGTTATGTCTTATATGAAACAAGCGATGTAGAAGTATATGTTGTGTGCTAAATACTGACATTTAAACTCTTATTAGGCGCTTGTGGAAAATATAATGATTTTCACTGGATCATTGTGGTCATGCGGGAGAGCAAAGATTACAGCCTCAGTCATGCAAGCCTACAGACCCTACTTAGTCTCTCTGTCATATTTTCCCTCCATCAATAGCTTTCTAGACTATTAAAAACATTTTATAGTTCTGAAATTAATTTTGGGTTACAACAGAGTTATTGTGTACTTGCTTTTCCAGGCCATTCTGGATTCTCCAACCAGTCTCTAGTAGAGTGAGCAACACGTTTTAGCATACCTGTTGCCTATGTTTTTATAATAATCTGATGTTTTGTACAGTCCGCATAAAGTTGCAGTATGTTTCAGTATTAATACTTCACAAATATTATGGGATAGATTTAGATACCCAGTGTGCCACTCGTTGATACACAGGAAGTAGCTCTAGTCCCAATGTACATTTCTCTAGTTCTGGTGTCATTGTTCATTTATTGCACATATAAATTAGAATGTAGCCTATTGGTTAGTGAACATATATTTTTAATTTCAGTAACCGTGCATTTTGTAAAACTGACTTGCCTGGAATTGAATCTTGATGACACCAAATTAGTGGTCAGATCTCGTCTCTTCAAGACTTTTAAGGAATACCGATACAACATGCCTATACATCTGAGAGACCAGTAGGAACTGACCGCATCAACCATTATATGCCTGCCTCTTTGACTGAATATGTCCTTGCCCTGATGACCTTCATATATTGCCTCGTGAGCCTTGGTTTAAAGGATAAATACCACTGAAACATGTTTGTGTTCATATGGTACTTGGATTTTAATATATTCTAATTGGCAGGGGAAGGGTTGTTGAAACAGCATGCAGCACTAACACTTTTAATATTTTTGCGCCATGATTAACTAGTGATAATTTTACACACCAAATGTACAGCTCAGTAGACCACATAAAGCAGCTCTTTATTTACTTTATTTGTAAAGCATCCTGGCCCTAAAGTATATACGTACAGTAGCGGTGGACCGAACTTTAAGTTAAAAGCCATATTATTAGAGGTTGTGAAAGACAAGGTGATTGGTTGTTTTCCTAAGAGATCAAGCTAGCGAGTTACAATTCTTTTCAGCTTGAAAAAGGACAAATCTGCCAGAACCTGCATACATTCGCCAGAGTCGATGTTGCAAATCAAAAGTTGCTGGGAGGCATGCAGGCAGAGAAGAGGCTCTGCAAAAATGAAGGGACCATTCCTGCCTGTTGTTGGTTCTGTGGCAGAAGCAGAGATTCTTGAAGATAGAATTCTTTACCACAGGGAGCTAATTTAGCCTAGCTAGAAAACATGAATTGGAAATTTGGCATGGAAACCCCATAATTATGGGCACAGTTTTGTTCTGAATGAGATCCAAGCGTGAGTGAGATGAACAGCAATTCAGGCAAGACGCCTGTTCTCCAGTATTGAATCTTTCATAGATTCACATGCTTGAATCTTCCCCGTCGGCATGGTGGGAGCCCCTCACTGTATTAAACTATACACACCAGTTATGCAGCACAATATCCTTGTTGCAACAATATTAACCGTTGCATGGCTAAACACTTATAAGGTCCCAAAGGCGAGACCTATTGGCTATGCCAATGCTTGTTGTTGTAGCAGGGGACATCGCAAACAGGGGGCGGAAACAATATGTCTGCTGGTGTGTATGGATCCAGATAGGAGGATTACTGAAATCAGGATGTGAAGGAGGGGGCATTTAACTCGGACGGAATACAATCTAGTTGTCCTATACAAATTGACATTACACACATTTGCAAATAAATGCTTATTACAATGCACACATTTTAGGACCAGAGACCCACAGTGAGGTGCCTAGAATCACACCATTTGTTGATGGAATCGTGGATTCGTGATTCCCAGGACAACAACACAACCACTAGAACGGATCTCCTCACTGACTGTCAGAGCATGCATTGTCCACGGTGGTTTGTTTCGCCAACTGTCAAAAATATAACTCGATGTCAAAGGTCACAGACAAGACTCCACAGCACATGCTCCTCCAGTCTTCTGGCGCAGGGGTGATGGGCAGTGTGGGGGAAGCTTTCACTTCTGGGTTTGTTTGTGTGACTGAGATGGCGAGAAAGGTGCGGAAGAAGCACAAATTGATCAATTGCTCTTGCTCTAGTCCACGTTGGTTGAATTAGGGGTCTGGACCGTAAAGCCGATGCCAATATGCGTGGATGCCTGATTAAGTGCTGAATGCATATCACCAAGCTGCCGAAAAGAGTCAGGCGCACTAAAAGATAAAAAAAAAAAAAAAAACATTGTCCGTGAAAGTGAACGCGGCTGTCAGGGTCCCTGCAAGATGGCGCCTGTGCTCGTAAGCGTGCGCCCGCGTGCGTAACCGCAAGCTCTAGGCCACCACCAAATGCGTGTGGTAGCATTTTCTGAAGCCCTTTCTAAAAGTCTCGCCAGGGCAGCGCATGCGCTGGCTCAGGCGAGAGACCTAATAAGGAGTCCCATGTAAATACATTAAAAGACACAGGGAAAGCAATTGCCATTGTTAACCAGTTCACATTGTTTTAATAGACCCAATCTCCAGCCAATCAGAGACCAGACCCTGGAACACTCTTCCCCTATAGAGCCACCATACACTTCCGTAGTCTCCTTGAGCTCTGCTCAGTTGTTACAGTTAGTGAACTTTTGACTCTGTTTTCTTTAAGGAAGGAAATATTAATCTCTAAGGTACTGTGTTATCAATAGTTTTCTATTGCTATGTCTGAAGTATCAAAAACCAGACCTTTCAGGACCTGCAAGTCTTCTAGAAAGCCTAGACTTTGATCTGAAAATCCTCATAAGGAGAGTCTAAACTGCATCCCAACCATAGTCCTAAGGATTGCAAACTCTGTAGGACGTTTTCTGCTAAGACACTAAAGGAGGGAGAAGCCCGAAGAAGTCATCCAGATCAGAATCTGGCTCTGATGAAGAGGAGGGTCCAAGTCGCTCTCCAACTTAGAGAAATCGCAAAAATGAGGGCTCTACCTCATATGCTATGGACACTAAAATATTGAAGTCTGAGGGGAAAACCTCTACCCATGGAAAATCAGCCACAAAGGATTCTTCTTCAAGCCATTCTCAGAAAAAACCTTCTGCATCCTCTTCTGTTCCTGTCACGCCTCAGAAGGATTCGTCGTCAACAAAAATCAGACCGTCGACGGCACCAGCGCAAACAAGAACACTGTTGATGGCACGTTCATTGACCGTCCGTTCAGTGATGTTGGTCACTTTGATGTCCCCACAGAAGTTGATGACATTGACAACGGCTTCACCTGCGAAAGGCCCGACGACCATCCCGTCAACTACATTGTCAATGGCCATTTCGTCGACAATGGTTTATGATCTGTCGACGACTATGCCAATAAAAAAGCACTTTCTGCCATAGACCGCAACGTCGACTAGCCCGTCGACGAGACAGAAAAGGATGGCACTTTTTGCTTGGCTTGCTAGCCAGTCATGTCCCATAGGTACGGTTCTTTCCATCAGCATTACCTGTAGAAAGACCCAGATAATGACCAACAGGACTTGAGAGAAGACACTATTGCGATGGCAATTGCTTAATGACGGATCTAAGGCACAAGCTTAATGATTATTATAAGCACTTTCCAGAAACAGCAGCGCCAATTACTCCCACCCCGGGTCGCACAGACCTACAGGAAGTGAAACCTCTGCCAAAATGTCCAGTGCCTGTTTGCACTCAAAGGTCCAGAGTAGTGCTTCCTCCCATCACCATCAGGGGTGATTACATAGAGAGTGAGCCTGATGATCAGCCAGAAGAAGAACTTCTTCAGGACCCAGGTGCATTGGGACAGGAGTGGGATGATTACGTTGCTCCATCTTCACCATCACCTGCGTCTTCCCCAGTCTTCCCCTCGTGAAGACATCGGAAGATTTCATGAAATACTGTAGCATGAATCAAAAAGATTAGATTGGCTCCTCGAAGTAGAACAGAATTTTTTTTTCTATGACTTTTTTATTTTTTTTTAATTTTATTTATTGCTTTTCCCAAAAAAAAAATGTTTAAAAGATACATACTCCACAATATCACCATACAGAGTGATCATAAGCATTATCCACACTACAAATGGATAACACATTATAACAAACAAAGAAAAGTTCATATCTTGATCAGCCGATAATATACTGTTGTACTGGGAGATAAAGGTATCACATTGTCTTTACAGATATGCTGCGTCTTCAGTATGTTTAACGTTTAAATATGACCCAACTAGCCCACTTCACTCTGTGCATTCGCTGTTGCTCTCTGATGTAGAAAGTGTCGCAGTGGCTCCCATATAGCCTTCTGCCTTGATGTTGTTGGTAATTCCTCAGCATATAACTCCATATTTTCTTTACAATACACAAGGTCCTTGATCCAGTGTTCAATTTTTGGTGACCGTTCCTTTTCCAAGTAATGGCTACCTTGCGTTTAGCCATTAGCAGCGCTAGGCATACAAAGCGACCCACCACCCCCTTCACATGTGGAATACAGCACAACAGACCTACAAGGGGGGTGCATTGTAACTCCAGCCCGACATTTCCATTATATCCCGCACGACAGCAGACCAATAACAGGCCACCCTCCTGCACTCCCACGCAAGGTGTAAGAAGTCTGCTTCATGTTGTCCACACCTCACGCAACGACTAGAGTCGCGCAGCCCATATTGGTGTAATCTTGCCGGCGTATAGTACACCTGATGTATATACTTGAAATGTATTATACGTAAGTTTCCATTCAAGGCAAGTGTTAAACCACATATATGTTCCCAATCGGTCACCGATATTGGGGACAGCAGACTGTCATTCCATTCTCCCAGCTTCTGTCAGGCCCATCCCTGCTCTCATCCCATATTGTTCTATATAGTCAAGTGATCAGTTTCTTATTGGTGGGGGTAGTTAGGACTAGTTGCAAAGAGCGTAGTGTAGGGGGCTCAAGGGGGTAGGTGATATAGTGCGCTCTACCCGCGTATCTAAGCCTTTGTATCGTGAAGCGGAACAACAGCGTGGGATTGCTTATGTATTACAGGGTGTCTGTTGTGTGAAACAAACCCTCTGGGTACAAATCTTGCATCAACTGGAGACCTGCCTCTTTTAGGAGACGCATCGAGCCCACCTCGTGAGTTACTGATATCGCAGCATGGTGATCTATGTGCATGGCCGGGGCATATATGGGTAACTTGTGTGCTAGTCTTCCTATCGCCTGCGACGCAGCGATCGTTGTATCCACCGCATTAATTCCGTTTTAGGGAGTCCATACTTCGTGTGTGTGAGCATACTATGTAAAGGGACAGGGAAGGCCTCTCCCGCTTCCACTGCAACATGTGGGGTAAATGTGTGCGGTCTAACCTAGTAGTACGCATACTGAGCCTGAGCACTCAGATAGTAGACATACAGGTCCGGAGCCTCAATCCCCCCTTTATCGTAAGCGCGGTTAAGAACAGACCAGCTCACACGAGCATGCTTGCCTCCCCAGACCAATCTAAGTAAAGTCGTGTGGAGGGTATCAAAAAATCCCTTCGACAGAACAAGCGGGATGTTTGTAAACGGATATAAAAAACGCGGCAGAACCACCATTTTCGTGAGTGCAATGCGGTCCGCCAGAGACAACGGCAAAGTCACCCAGTTATCAACTTGTTGATCTAGAGTGCTACAGGCCCGACCGTAATTTTCGCGAATAACCGTTTCCGGATCACGGAGGATCCACACCCCAAGGTGTTTGATTGGTTCTGCAGACCATACTAGCGGGAACTCCACATCCGGCTGAGACGTGGATTCCGTCAGAGGGATAATGGTGGATTTTTCCCAATTTACAACCAGACCCGACAACAAGCCCAAGCGAACATATTCTCGTAGTAGTTGTGCCAAATATCGAGAGGACTCAGACAAACAGCCCCATGTCGTCCGCATATAATGATATGGCGACTGGGCGATAGTTAAAATTTAAGACTGTTTCCCTATGTCTTTGCCGTATAACACATGCCAGCGGTTCTATCGCAAGAGCGAAAAGCAGTGGGCACAGAGGACAATCCTGTCGGGTGCCTCGCTCAATAACAAATGGTTCAGACGTCAGACCGCCCACCGGCACACGAGCTGATGGATCCGCGTAAAGTAGCACTTTATGAAAATTAACGGGAACCCCATACACTGTAATACAAAAAACATATACTTCCACTTGATCGAGTCGAAGGCCTTAGCAGCATCCAACATCACTGCCGCCGCTGACAGACTTGGCTCCAGTACATGGAGCATTGCGAAGATAGTCCGCAGGATGTGTGATGTAAAACGTTCGGGTATAAAACCCAACTGGTCTGGTAGAACTAGGCATGGCATCAGTGGCTGTAATTTAACGGCAACAATTTTGGCAAGAATCTTCGCACCTATATTGATCAGTGATAACGGCCTGTATGAGTCGCACTGATCTGGGGGGGGCTGATCTTTTTTAAGCAATGTAATAATCAACACCTGTTGGAGCGAAGGGGGTAGCACACCAGACTCGTGCGTCTCGGCATACACCTCTAGGAGGTATGGGGTAAGTAGGTCTGCATACGATTTATAAAATTCAATTTTGAGGCCATCAGGCCCCGGTGCTTTCGCATTTGGTAGGGCCTTGATTGCAGCTTTAATATCCACAGCATCTATTGGCCGGCTCAGGTATTCCGACAACCAGGCACATGCCACATCCTCAAGATAGCTCTCCATCTTAGGTGTTTCACCCCCCCCCCCCCCCTTAGAAGTATGGAGATTAGCATAGAATTCACGGAATTGCTCAGATATGTCTAGCGGATTATAGTGCTCTCCCCCATGAGAATCTGTGATCTTGTCAATGTGAGGTTGTTCCGCGCGATTCCTTATTTTGTTGGCCAAATTGCGACCTGGTCTCCCCCCCCCCCCCCCCCCACCATATCTACGCGCCGTGTGCCTGCACGAGTTATATCTTATCTCAGATTCAGCCAGAGTATCATATTCCAGTTTGAGCTCATGTATGCGAGAGAGAATATCTGCCAATGGGCCAGCAGTGTAACTACGTTCTAGATTTTGAAGCGTGGTCTCTATTTTGGCAAACTGAGCTCTGAGGTCCTTCAGTATGCCGGCAGTTGTGCCAATGCACACTCCTTGGATCGTCACTTTGAAGGCCTCCCATAGTGTGGAGGCGCTATCCACAGAGCCTTTCAGTTCGAAATATTGTTCTATGGCAGTACGAACAGTGGCCTCGTATAGTGGATCCAACAAGGCCTCCGAACGCAGCCGCCATTTGAAAGGACGATGCATTGCCATCGGCATGGTAATATCAAGTTTTACAGGGTTATGATCTGATAACGTGTGCGGGACGTTAGCAACCGCTGTTACCCATTCAATCCCATCCCCCCCCAGCAGCCAGTAATCCAACCTAGACCAGATGGTGTACATCAGTGTAGCATGAGTACCCTCTTTAACTGAGCCTTTGCGCACTCTCCAGACATCGAGCAAGCCAAATTCCAATATGGCATTACGGACGCTTTGAGCCACTTTAGGGGTACGGTTTGTCAGTGGATTAGATTTATGTAGGTCGGGGTCAAAGTAGGTGTTAAGATCTCCCCCCACAAAATGGCTGCATCAGGCCATTCTTCAAAAGCACTCTGGGTCATCTGCAGTAGGGCCATATGTGTTTACTATGGTCACTATGGAACCACCTAGTTTCCCCTGCACCATTGCACAACGCCCCTCCTCATCCATGTGTGTCCGCAGTGGGATAAATGCACTACCTCGCCTGATCAGGATGAGCACACCCCTAGCATATGATGAATATGAGGAGGCGAGCCTACATCCGACCCATTTGAGGGTAATGCCATGTTCCGTGTATTTGGTTAAATGCGTTTCCTGCAGCAGAGCAATATGCGTGCCATGTTGAGACAGATAAGCAAACACCTGACGAATTTTCTTTGGGGAGTTCAGCTCTCTTACGTTCCATGTTAATAAACTGTATCTTTCACCCATTTTCAGTACTAACATCTTCAGTTGACCCAATAATTAAGTTGGACCCAGCTAGGATTTTTACAGCAACACCATACAGTTCTGACCCACAATAATTTCCATCCCCAGTTTAGACATCAAGATCTCAATAAACAAAACAAAAAGCAACACACACCCCATCCCTCTACTCTTCCTCACCCCTCCCACTTCAACCTCCCAGTTAGGTTGAGTCTGTCTCTCCCCCCCCTTCCCCTCCCTACCATTCACCCAGTCCTCCATAAAAGAACTATTCAATAGGGGAACAACCGCAAGGCGGCAACCACCCACCATGCAGTGAGGTGGCCAGGCTGCAGCAGTAGGTCACACCCTTGCACCATAGGCCATGATCAGAATCTAAATCTGGGATACCCAGCATTCAACAAAACCGTAATATTATTCAAAAAGCGCAACATTACTGCCGCAGACTCTGAACTGAGCCTACATCAACTATATCGCATTAGACAGTCACCTTTCCAAATATAGCCATACAAGCATAAGATCAACAATTAGTGGTCCGACTCTTTCTGGATCCGGCAAGGCAGACGGACTCCCCGAACCACCCTGACCCGGTCTATTTTTGCATATGTTTCGTGAATTTCAAGGCTGACTTAGAGTCTGTAAAGAAATGCGCCTGACCATCGTGAGTTATTTTCAATTTAGCAGGATATAACATAGCGTATGGGACAGAGGCAGACTGTAGAATCTTTTTTGCCGGTACAAATTCTCTGCGGGCCGTCTGTACAACCGGAGTGTAATCCGGGAAGAAGGACAAATTGTTACCCTTATGATTTATAGGACTCTTGGCTCTGGCCTCCCTCAGTATAGCATCTCTGTCCGCATAATTTAGAAAGACGTGCGATGATTAGGCGTGGTGCCGCGCCCGGTTTAATCCGAGGACCCAGAGACCGGTGCGCCCTCTCCACGATTATGACCGCAGACAACACAGGGCCAAAGAGTTCGTGCAGCAGACCGTCAATAAAAGGCTCTATTTTTAGGTCTCGCCTACGCAGTGCGTAATCAGCACAGCTTGGCGGGCAAAAACGTGCATGCGTTGCATTGCTTTGAATGGCAACGCGGGCACGTTTGGCGATTCCCTTGCGGGAGCGAGCTTTCAAACCATATGTTTGTAATTAACTCGCTCGCTCCCGCAAGGGAAACAGGCCCAGGCTCCCTCCTCTATCCCCTCCCACTGCTGCTTTTTACTTTCAGCGTGAGGCGTGCGCTGATGGTTTGTTACTGCTGAGGCTTACAGTCGTCCATTACTTGTTTTGTACGTCGCCAGCATCAAATAAACTGACCACGCACATTAACACCATTATACTCCAGGAGACACAATGGCAGAAAGGCAGGAGCACAGATGGGATCTTTCTTTGACACTGTGTAATGTTCTTATTAATGCTATATACAGCGGGTCTGACAGTGTGTCGAGCCATCTTTCCTTTAACGATAGAACAAAGACGAGCTTTCACATGGATACACACTGTGAATCAATATAGTTTGATTATTTAAATCAAACCTGCCCTTTATCATCGATCAGCATGGCATCATAACCAGTGAGATAAGGGAACCCGACTTTGCACTCAATTGATTCACCTCTATATATTTTTTTTAAGAAAACACGCACCATTTGTTTTCCATTGAGGCCCCGACAGTTGCACACTCCTACCAGGCTGCCGGTTTAATTGTGTTAGCGCTCATACACATATATATATTTTGCTGATTTACCATTGTAAAATGCTTATCTGCCATTTTGGAATGGTAAATTAAAAGTGGCTAAATGACTGCCTGTGTGTTATGCGGGAGGCACACATGGATGCCGGCAGGCATCTTGCAAAGGTGAAAAGCTTTTTTTAGGTGTTGCAAAATGGCTACCACAGGCGTGCATGCGCCTACATTGTGACAAACTGCCAGCAGTTTTGCATTTTTTTAAATTTAATTTTACTATAAAATATATATCCAAGGAGTGCCAATGTAAAAACACAGTGGAATAGTCGGCACTTCCCTTTTGGAGATGAGACCTATTCAATGCTTGTTGATATTGCTGTTGATTCTGGCAGGAAAATTATACGAAGGTTGTTCAGTCAGGATCGCACTTCCAAATCCTCGTTTTTAGCTTTTATGACCTCCAGCACTTTCTCCATATGCAGTATCTGTATCGGAGATTCCTCCTGCGAGTCCTGTGTGTCCGATAGCCCATTTTCCAAGACGTCGAGCCTGTGTTGGTACATGTCCGCCTTCTTTTTTTACCACATCTAAGCTAGAAGTGAGCCCGTCAATCTTACTGTCTATAGTTTTCAGACCTGAACGCAGTTCCAGCAGGATGGTTCGCGTATCGTCTTCCGGGCTTTCAACAGTTTCTGACGTACCCTGTGTCGCAGCGCGTTTCGCCATGGTTTCCGTTGCGCGCGTATTCCATTTGCTTTCGAATGGGAGTTTCGGCTGCTTGGGATCAGGTTTTCCCATAGTGGCAGGGCTTACCAGCGCCTTCCCAGACACCAGTTGCGCAATGTGCTCTCCTCATCCAGTCCGTAGATGCGTGGTACTCCACTATCAGTACCTAAACTCTATACAGGTGGATGGTACTTCAGAAACCCCACGACGATGCCCCAATAACCCCAAGCACTGAACTCCAGCTATCAAGCGATATGCCGGGGAATGATGCGCTGGCAATCCACACGTCAGGCTCCCCAACGAAGGTCATACAGTCAACAAACAGACCCAATCTGCCAGTCCGCCACAACTCCAGGTCTCAACCGTATGAGCTCCACAGGGCCCCAAATTGGCTCTCTTCTTTCAGGTCGTCGCTCTCTCCCGTGCCCAGCGCTGCACGTTATCAAGATCTGCCTCGTGGCCCGCTACAGCACACCCTCCAGACAGCCGGATAGCCACAGCTATGGAGGCCTATAGAATAGGCCCAGTAGCACGCTGGCCCAGCAGCCTGCAATGTCCTAGCTCACAGGGCCCAGGACTAACCCACCGCCCAGGTCGGAAGCACCAGCAGGGCTCCAGGCACTCCTGCCTGCTAAAGCAGACCAGACTGTCCCCTGGGCCAAACCGCCAGTAACCACACCCCTGGCAGCACAGCTAGGCTGTACGCCCCGCTTGTAGGGGAGAGGATGAGGCCTCAATACCCCGATCAGCCCACTCCGGCGCGCCCGGACCTCACAGGGGTAATTACTCAAGGGCACCCGGGCCCAGCCGCACGAGCCAGCCCGCACCCGACACAGCAAGAGGCCCCCACCCCACTCACCGCACTATTACAGGGCTCTAAAGCAGGCAGAACGCCAGGCAATATCGCCGTCCCGCTGTGTTCTCCGGGGGCTCGGCTTCTGCACCACAGCATCAAGGCCAGACCTCTAAGACGCTCCTTTACCAGTCAGCACCTCGGCTCCCGGTGCACTGTGGTTCCGCCAGCGGGGATGCACTCCAGGGCAGCCGCATCAGTCTCAACCTGGCCCGCTGCACGAGGGAGCCACAGACCATCCCGCCAGGACGCCGTACAATGTCCGTTCAGCGCCTCAGGGCTCTTTACTCCAGCTCTGCTCGCGGTCCGGCCGCCATTTCCTCGCCGCCTCGGCCACAGCGTCTCCTCTCAGTTCGGCGGGTTCCTGCCGGCCAACTCACGCCAAAGTCTCCCCGATTGTGGCTGGAGCAGTCCCCAGACGATTTGATAAGTTTTTATCGGTACAGGCGTCCTGAAATGATGGTATTTGCCGGATTGATTAGCCTGGCCTACGGAGCTCCCTCAAGAGGCAGCCATTCCGTATCGCCCCGTAGCCACGCCCCCCTTTTTTTCTATGACTTTAAGGACTCAGCACGAAATTCAGTAAAATGAATACCTATTCTCAACTACATCCGGGAGGAAGACCTGAAGTTGATGAAGAATCTAGCTTCGATCACTACTGTGGTTCCACGCAGGGACAAAAAGTACAAGTATCCAGACTCTACACCAGCCTGCTTAATAAGACATCCACGTCCAGACTCTATGGTGATGCAGGCTGCTCAAAGGCGCTCCAGGAACACATCTGCCCCCTGTTCGGCGCCTCCAGACAATAAGAGGAGGCTTGATAGTATTGACAAGCATTTTTCAGGTATGGCAGCCACCTCCATCAGGGCCTCAAATGTATTCGCCATCCTTGGGCACGAAGACCACCAAATGTGGTCTGACCGTGCTCCTCTACTAGATCTCTCAGAGGAAAAGAAAAGGGAAGCAAGAGAAATCTTGCAAGAGTGTGCCAAAGCGTCATCTGAGATGATAGACCTGGTCATGCACATTTCTGCTATCGCTTTCAGGCAGATGGCGGGTGCTGCTATTCTGCACAGACAGGGCTGGTTGAAGGCCACCTCGTTCTGCCCTGAGGTTCAAGCCAAGATTTTAGGTATACCCTTCGATGAAGAAAACTATTCAGCAAACATATATATGACGCTCTTCAGGCCATCAAGGCTGATACCGACACAGCACGCTCTCTAGGAACGCTGCAACAGAGGTGTTTTTAGTCCTTTCATCGAGGAAGAGGTCAGTATGGACAGAGACCTTCTTATCAATCATCTAGGTATTAACTGTATGCACAGCAAACATATTGAACACAGTACATGGGGCAACAACAACAGTACAGGTCTTCCTCATCTGCATACTTGAGGAAGCCAACAAGAATGCGAACCCCAGCTGGGAGAAAGGTCCGAGACTTGGCTAGAAGACAGTGATGCTTCTCAGGCACTAGTCACCTTGTACCACCACCAACCCTCGTACTACAATCCCTTGTATTGTTACAGCCAAAGGAAGTTCAGCACAACAGACAAATGGGTGTTGGATATTATACTTCAGGGTCACACCCTGGAATTTGTTCCGAACCTCCCACACCATCCGCCTCCCAAGAGGAAGCATCAACACATCTCTGCTTCTCTAAAAGGGGGCTATAGAGGAAGTTCCTTTCTGGCAGTGCAGCAAAGGTTTCTATTCAAACTTCTTCCCCATAAAGAAAAGGCCCGGGAAATTGAGACAGTTCGTGGACCTCAAGCAGCTGAACAAATACATAAAGAGGCAACCTTTCAGAATGCTCTCTGTAAAAGAAATTCTTTTGTTGCTCACCAAAGGGGATTTTATCACTTCTCTTGATCTTAGACCCATATTTTCACATGGCATTCACGTAAAGCATCAACGGTTCCTGAAGGTTTCGCTTACGCGTTTCCACCCTCTCCTCTCATTCTCAGGGCGTTACACAAAATGTAAAGGGAACAGTGCCATCTCATAGCCCCAGCATGGCCGTGGCAATACTGGTACATGGAGCTTTTCCTGATGTCTGTGGCCCCATCCATCCAATTGATGGAGAACCTGATTTCCATGAACAATGGCCAAATATTGCACCCTCTCGACTTATCAGCATGGCACCACATGAACATGAATTTGGATCTCTAAATATTTCAGCAAAATGCAGATCTATCCTGGAACAGTCACAAGCTTTTTCCACTAACAAATTGTATATGCAAACTGGAAGAGATTTGACTTCTGGTCTTTCAAGAATAATTGGCATATTTTCGCTCTCCCCCAGAGCAGTTGTTACCATATCTCCTTCACCTGGCGACATCAGGCTTAGCGCACTCTACAATAGAAGTGCATTAAGGTGCAATTTCCAGATTCAGGAGAAGAACGGGGGAAATTTTGCTGTGGTCCACTAGACTCTTAAAGGAGTTCACGAATGGTCTACTTGGAGCTTTCTCACCGTTAAAACCCACTTCAATATCATGGCAGTTGAATATTGTTCTTTCTCAGCTCAAGAAATCTCCTATTAACCACTACACAAAGCGGATATGAAATACTTCTCATGGAATACAGCTCTTCTTTTGGATGTCTATTCCGCAATAAGAATTGGTGCAATCCAAGCTTTCACCATCAAATTTTGGATTTAGCATGGAAGGCAGATGCAGGTAGTTTGGCGTCACCTGTTTCAATATGGTACACATTATTATTTCTTTATTTTCTTGTGATGTTTTTCTGTTAATATATCGTTGTTGCTTATATCGCCACTATTTGTATCTATTGGGTTGTGTCTTTACAAGATGTTTTCATTTTTAGAGAGTGGTTTTTGCCTAACCATCCTTTGTGTTCTTTACTTACCGCAAGCTATGAACGATTCAATACTGGAGACAAAACAAATTACTTATCTGTACACTGTGGTTTTCCAGTATTGATATCTTTCGTAGATTTACACCTCCCCATTTAGGCTCACCTCTGTGATAACTTAATGGATATGCATGTTACACTTGTGCTGGAAATCCAAGGTATGGTGGCTCGCCAGTGGAAGAGTGGTCCAGGGTCTTGCCTCTGATTGGCTGGTGTTTGGATCTATTAAAACAGTGTGAATTGGTTAACAATGTCAATTGCTTTCCTTCTGGCTTTTCATGTATTTAAATGGGACTGCTTGTTTTAAATATCGTGGGACTCCCACTATGACGAAGGGGAAGATTTGAGCATATGAATCTATGGAAGATATCAATACTGGATAACCACAGTGAACAGGTAAGTAATTTATTTTTACCGCCTGGATGCCTGTAAACAGATAGGAGAGGTGGAGTCTTCTTTAGTGTCCAGAGACGATAGAAACAAATAAAAGGCAGTTTAATAATCTGGGCTGAGGTAAAATATTTTAATAGTGCAAGACCCAAGATTTAAAAATGTTTCAACAGATTTGGAGGAGGGCCTATTCTACAAGTGTCCAGACCAAGAAGAGAATGAGCCACCAGTGACAAGAACTTTCTTTTAACCGTAATAGACTTTTAGCAAATATTGCTCATGCATGTAGCAGCTGCCAGTAGGCACTTGGCAAAGTTGGCTTATGCTACAGAGAAATTAATCTGGTTGTTATTCGCATAAACCTTAAAACAAACTCCAAAGGAGAAGATCAGTGCGACACACAGAGATCTAATAGCTCTTGTAAAATGAAGTCTGGTTGTATAATTTCTTTGGTTTATTTACTTATTTATATAGCGCTTTTACAAGCAGATGATTGTTAGCGACACTGTTTTTTATTGACAAGACTCCAGCATTTTAGAATACTCTTGAACATATGATAAAGTTCTACATGCAAAACTGCCTTGCCCCTGAACTACAATCAGCTGCCACCAGTGCAGACTCCTGAAGCCTGCCAATATGAGAATGTAAGAGGTGGACATTCGCCACCTCTGATTGTGGTTAAGAGGGCCCCTTTTCCAGCTGAACAAAGTGCTTTGCCCTCAAACATGCAACATATTCTGTATCGTCACAGATTGTCGAGTCCGCTGTTGCTTATATATAGCTTATGGCCCAGAAGCATGTGACAGGACTTGCCCTTGTCTCGTTCCCTCGCTGAAATAGTCCTCACACTGGAGGATTTCACATTAGAGGTTCTAGAACAAGCGTTCTGTGGTGGGCAGTTGGACAATGGCCATCAGGGAAGGAGCTGCTCTTAACCATTGCTGCTTAATAAAGCCACTTACCTTCGTCAGCGTGGTGCTTGCTAGCATTCCTTCATAACAATGCGTTCTGTGGTGGGCAGTGGCAGTTGGACACTGGCCAGCAGGGAAGCAGCTACTGTTAACCATTGTTGCTTAGTAAAGACACTTACCTTCCTCAGCTTGGTGATTTTTTGCTTTCCTTCACAACATCCGCTAGTAAAAAATCAAAGGGAAGACTAGAAACTGTGGAATATGGGGCAGAGTAGCTCTGCTCTTCCAGCTTTTTGAGAACTTAAATCCCTGTAGCTTGTAAAATACTTATCAGCTAAAAGGGAGAGGTGCCATTTAATAGTTTGACCCAAATCCATGATATTCAAGTCAGTTTGTCCCTCCTGGGACCATCACTAAAGGTATTGAAAAACACCTATTTAGTAGCATATCCTTCTGATTAAAAAAATCTTCTAAACCTCAGCCATTGAGGCAAATGCCTGAGCAACACTCCCCCTCGAAGGCACCAATGCTCAGATTTGTATTGCATGTCCTGTGTGAAGGAGTCCCCGGGGATCTTTGGTTTGTTATTCGGATAGGTACCTGTTTTCCGTAAAATGGTCTTCAGGTTTCCCTTGGGCTTACATATACCATTCCCAAGTTAAACAGTCCTTCCAACTGTGGGAGTGAAGCTTTGATCCAGTCAAAGGACGGTGTTTAAAGGAGAAGAAATCATTGTTTAAGCCCATTCCTTCCTGTGGGCTAAAGACAATGTTTTCTGATGTCCAGTGTAGTGTCTCTGTCTACAAACCAACCATAAGGTCAAAGACTGTAAGATCTGCTGCTTCTTTGCTGCCGGAACCTTGAGGGATAGGTCGAGGAGTTTCCTGTAGATAAAATCAACCTCTAAGGATGCCTCCTTTTCAGGGACTAATGTTTGAGAGTGTTCTTTATTACACCCTACTAATAAGTGGGTGAAGGATCCCGAGACCAAATTACTCCCTAGAATTAAGGAGTACAAGATCATTGTCAAGGCCAAGGCTCTAGTTATATATTTTTTTACTTTGTTTATAATTAAACCATCACACTTTTTCTTTAATTTGTGTTCCTTTTGTAAGTGGTGCCTAAGGGTACAGGAGCTTACTCCTGAGCACAGTGGCAGCTTGCATCTATTCCAAATTTTATTTTGCCCCCTTTGCTATAAAATGTTTTGCTGTGGCAATGAGCTCCAGGTCTCCTTCAAAGGCCATGTTACCGGGCAAGGTGGCCTTTGTTAGATGCATGCTGTGCGTCTCTAACAAATTTATCTGTGTGTGTATTTTGCTCCCAAGCGCAAAAAACCCTGGACCCTCGACTCCAGAAACCCCAATTTCCAGGACAAACTCTACTAATCGCCTCATCGCCCTATACCAAGCAGGTAAACCAGACTGTTGCTCGTGTTAAATATCTACGCATTGTTTGGCCTGATAACTTGCAAAAGATGTAGCTTTACCACTGACTGCATTCCTAGTAAACTACCTACATTTAGCCCTTCCCAAACCCTTGCCTCGGAACGAGCTGCACCTAACTTTCTATTCTATCACTCAATCCTTAGTGAAGTATAGCTTAGATATCTCTGACTTTTTAGAAACTCAGACCTGAGGAATGCGTTTTGTTCCCCGGAACACTTTAAATCCTTTTCATTTTCTGCCACCTTACTTTGAGTATTTGATGCCACAATTCTTTTTTGCAGTGAAGTATGTTAAATTTACTATATCTGAAGATTTGAACACACTTCTTGATAACATAGAAAATCCCAATTCCAAAGATTTCATTCATTGCTCAGAACCGTTTAGCATTGCACAGAAAATTCAATCACCAACTGTGAAAAGCGCACTGCTCTGTTCCTGGTCAACACCACTCTGTTCACCTTTCAATTGGAGTGCGGAGAGACCGAGGCGAGCTTAGTTCTTAAGCCATTTATTACACTTAAGTGGGTACAATGTACACAGCTCTCAGATGGCATGTGTAGACTGAACAAGGATCAATATTCACTCTACCATATTTATACACAACTCAAGGCAGTGCATACGTGACTTCACCAGAATTTCTTAGCAGTGGAAATTCCTCGTATCAGCTCGAGGTCAGTTTGCATTCCACCAGATATGATTTGACTATCAGTGGAAAGATCTTCTAATTCTGTGGTCTATCAGCTACATGTCATAAACAGATAAGTAAATTAGGGGACAATGGTCATCTTCCAGCAAGTCAGGAGAGTTGCACAAGTGAGCAAAGTCTATCTGCTGACTAAAACAAACTTAGGAGCAAACGAGCTTTTCTTGCGAAGGGGAGATTTTTAGTTGAACGACATTTCTAGGCCTATTATATGAAATTAATGCAGTTTTAGTTCACTCAATCAAATTCCTAAAATTAATATTCTCAGACGGCCCTTGAACTAATAAGTTCATTTATGTAATTTGAATTTTTATCAGGTCAGATATTTCCTTTTGTTGCATGAACATGACATTTTTCTTTTGAATAGAAGTAGGTGCATGTTTGCAAAATGATAGGCACATTCTAAAACACATTGGTAGGCAATTTATACATAAACTCAGCCCCACAATAGTTCCTCCCACTATTAACACTATAGTGAAGAGTTTCCAGCCCCAAGTGGTTACTAGACCCCAAAACCATCCTGACCAAGTCCAGTTTCCATTTTCCTGGTGTATTTCAGCCGCTAAGCGATGAAACTTTTGTATGGATAAATTAACATTAGGAGCGTTATTCGGTATAAATAAACAACAAGAGCTGCCAATTAATTAAATGGCATACTCCCCCTTTCTCTGCTAGTAATATGTCCAAAACGATTCATTTTGCAAAGTCATATGGCGATTAGCTTGCATCTCTACAGTAATATTGGCCAGTGCACTTTGGGTGGTATTTATGGTGGCTTCCAGTATTCTGGTAAGGTGCCTCGTGTGTCTACTATTTATTGCCGGACCCCAAAGTGGGATCAGACCTTTTATTGCATCCACAAACTGCTGTGCTGAAGTATCTGTCTGATCTACAGTATCCTTTACCTGCCTTCTGGTCAAATGATGCGTTTTATGGTAATTCCCTGGAGCAATATACGTAGGGGGTGTGAGAAATGCAATATAACATGTTCCAGACCATCCAAGTGGGAGCCATACATATGCATTTTCTCCACACACAAAATATGTATTTTTGGATGCTACCAGAGATGGAGTGGTGGCAAAAGGTGGACAGAAATAGCATGATGTTATATTCAAAGTAATCGTTTTACTGCAGGTGTTATTTCCTAAATCTGTTGTTCCTATCCCTCTTACACTGAATGGTACTGGTATTTGATGTACTTTGATTGGATAGGGCGCAATTCATCCTTTTCCACCTTTCGTTGCTGGAATACTGAAACCCATTTGGTAGTATTAAATCTTTCATATTCTTAATTTTCTACCCTAGTACCATTAAACCTCAGCTACCTGTCAAACGCATTAAAGGTGTCATATGCAAATGTGTGGTAGATATGGTCTGCAAGTTCATATTTGTCTTTTTCACTGTAATACAAGTATCGCCATGTGTTTTCCCATAATATTTCCGCCCATGCCTTGGCTTACCCCCCAGATGAAAATGGAAAAGGAATAAGTGGCATTCCCCGATGTGTTATGGATGATAACATTCCACAAACCCTGCAATTAGTGATATTTGTACCATTGTGGGTATTTTGTAACGTGTGAACAAATGTATTCTGCTTATACGTTTGGCGGTGCAAATTTTTAAGAGGAGACAAGGTGAAGTGATCATGTTCAGATGCAGTAGGAATAGGAGGCACTAGGCTATGAAAAGGGTGGTATGTTTCAAGCCACCAAAATAGGCCAAACAATGCCAATACCAGTAATAAAGAACAAACAAGCACCACTATTTTCCTCTTTTTGGTCCAAAATTGCCGGCTTTGATCAGGGGCAATAGGAGCAAGTACTTCTATTTCTCCTAATTGGTCAGAAAACATCTTTCCAAAGGGCCTTAATGGCAGGTCCACAATTTTACCAATGTCAACCTAATTTATATATAAGTACCTGGTTTAGAAGAATCAAGGAGCAGCGTAGCTCTCAGCCAGAAACCGAGCAATATCAAAAATCACCAAAATACCCTTCCACACTATTCTAGAGCTTTAAGCCGCCAGTGTCTTTTACTTCAAAAGCCTCACTGGCAAGCTTTATGTTCAGGTCCGGCCGTTGGTAGTCTTGACCATCGGCATGGGTTGCTACCTCTCCAGAGATAGTTTCTTCAGTCAAAGTCAATAGTTCCTTTCGGCCCTTGGCTGCAAATTTTATAAGGGGCTGAACTACTTCAGGATGCTCAAACAGAGTCTGTTCATCTGGGTCAGGTATTATGGCAGCAAGTTCTTGTTCCACTGGCAGCACCTCACCATCCCCAAATAGCTCTTGATGAGGGATCTGTTCGTATTCAAAATCAGGTACTCCTCTTCTCACCCACTGATCAGATGGCAATGGGAGTGGCGCTTTCTTTGCATGGCTGGCGTGGATCCAGTGCTTGTGCCTTGTGCCCAGTCTCCAGGCCTCAGATTATGACCTGAATCTTCAAGACGAGGAGGGAGACTGACCTTCACCTGTGAATGAATCAAACGCAGCTCTTTAGTCAACTAGTCACATTAATCAACAAGCAGAGGATATTCAATTTCTGAAAACTTCCCAGGTTTAGGTACACCCCACACATTTGCAGGCCTCCCCATGATTACCTGAAAGGGAGATAAACCCATTTTTGAGTGTTCAGTATTGCACATTGAAAACAGAGCTATGGGCAAAGCATCAGGCCATTTTAATTTTGTCTCTGCGCATATCTTTCCCAGTTTCCCTTTCAGTTTTCTGTTATACCTCTTCACGAGGCCTGCTGCCTGAGGATGGTGGGCAGCATGGAACTTTTGCCTTGTCTGCAAGCCTTTGCAGACGAGGTTCATCACTTTGCCACGGAAGTGTGGCCCATTGTCGCTCCAAAGAACTCGCGGCAAACCAAATCATGGGAAGTACTCTTTCAGGAGTACCTTTGCAGTACTTAGGGCTGTGTTATCCCGTAGAGGGTAAGCCTCCACCCATCTACTAAAAGCACAAACCACTACCAGAACGTACTTGAGCTTGCCTACTCGTTCCAGTTATATGAAATCCATTTGCAGAACTTCAAAGGGCAAATCTGGGGGTGCAAAATGGCCTCTTGGAACGGGGGTACCTTTTCCTGGGTTATAAGTAGCGCATATCATGCATCTTTTGACATGAGACTCTGCCACCCTGGGAATCAAACCATTGAACCATACATGATCTATTGTTGCCACTATTCCTTTAGCACTGATCTGGACTGTGGGCCATGGTAACAATAGCATTAACATAACAATTTGGAAGCATCCATCTTTGCTTTTCTGACCGATCTATCCAACATCCTGTTGCATCCTGACGCCCATATCTTTTCCACTGTTCCTTTTCCTCTTCTGTAGCTTCTACGTGTATTTCCCTAACACAATCCAGAGTCTGTTTAAACATAGGCACTTCTGATATCCATCTAGCTGTCCCTACAACATACGTTAGACTATACTCTGATTTGGCTGTTCGTTTAGCTGTTTCATCAGCAAAAGAATTTCCCTGTTCTATCTCATCTACAATTTTCTTGTGGGCACTACATTTAACAATAGCAACTTTTTTGGTAACATCAAGGCATTTAATAACTTTACTATTAGTTCCCCATGCTGTATCTTTCCACCATGTGAAGTCAAAAAGCCCCTGCCTTTCCACAGTTGTCCAAATGAGTGGGTGATTCTGAAAGCATATTGGCTATCTGTATAGATATTTACGGTCAAATCTTTACTTAATTCATAGGCTCTAGTCAGGGCCGTCCGCTCTGCAGATTGGGCTGACATTTGTTGTGTTTTATATGACTCAACCACAGTTTTCAGGGTAGTAACTGCATAGGCCGCTGTACTAGTGCCATTGAGTAGTTTGAAGCATGAACCATCCACAAACAGTTCCCCCTGGGGGTCAGATATAGGGGTGTCCGTCAGGTCTACCCGTCCCTTAGTCTCCTCCTCAGTAATTAATATGCAATCATGCTTCTGATCTTGTTGGGATTCGGGAAGGGGTGGTACTGTGGCTGGATTCAAAACATTACAGCGTTTTAGAGCGATGTTTGGAGCAAAAAGTGTCAACTCATACCCAGTTAATCTTGCGCTGGTCAGGTGCTGGGTCTGAGTTTTGTTTAATAATATGTCTACTGCATGTGGTACCATAACTGTCAAATTGTGACCCAAAACATACATTTTGGATTGCTTTACTGCAGTGGATGCAGCAGCTAAAGAGCGCAAGCAATTTGGCAAGGCTCTCGCCACTGGGTCCAATGTGGAGGAGAAATACGCACATGGCCTATTCCTTCCCCCATGTGACTGGGTTAATACCGCCAAACTGCAGCAATCTTTTTCATGCACGTATAAACCGAAATCTTTGTTCTAATCAGGGTTACCCAAAGCAGGAGCATTACATAAAGCATTTTTCAATTGCAAAAATGCAAATTCACACTCATTAGTCCAAGGAAGTGGCATGCATACATCCTTTAATGTTAAAGCAAGCAGAGGTTTTGCAATTAGTGAGAAATTAGGTATCCATTGGCGACAAAAATAAGTCATTCCAATAAATGCACGGACATCAGATTGGGTGCGTGGTCTTGGCATGTTCTGCACCAATTGTATCCTATGTGGGTGCAGTTTCCTACCCCCTTCAACAGGAGATGACCTAAATAGGTAACCTCCTGTTGACAATACTGTAATTTGGAAAGAGAGACCTTATGCCCCAAGGAGGCTAAGTGCTGCAGTAATTTCACTGTAGTCTGTTTGCAACCCTCCTCTGTGTCCAAAGCAATGAGGAGGTCATCAATGTATTGTAATAACACTGAGTCTTTAGATGGGGTATGAGGTCCAATTATTTCTTAAGAGCTTGGCGATAAATACTAGGACTTTCTGTATACCCTTGGGCGGCTCGAGTGAAAGAAAAGGAGCGGCCACAGAATGTAAAAGAGAAGAGATACAGGCTTTTTGGGGCAATGGGAACACTGAAAAATGCATTTTTTAAATCTAAAACAGTGACATAATTAGCTGTGAGGGGGATCATAGTAAATATTGCATTTATGTCCGGTACAACAGGGTACTGGGGGACCACAATTTTGTTATTAGCATGAAGATCAATTACTAACCGATACTTATCTGGCATACCATCAGCACCCTTCTTCAAACCAGCAAGAATTGGACTATTACATGGGCTACCATCTATTTTTTTAATAATGCCTTTATGTATCAAATCTGAGATGATCTCTTTCAATCCCTCTTCTCCTTCCTTGGATATTTTATACTGGGGAATGCGTGGTAAGGGGACACCCTTTTTAACTGTTATCACAATGGGATCTATCTCCATTCTCCCTACATCATTGTCCCCAGAAGCCCAAACCTGTGCATTCACTTCCTGTAACTCAGGAGGCAGCTGCATAAGATCCATTGCAACAAAACATCTACTAAAATCGTCAGCACCCATTGTGATAAAGACCACCATCGGGAGAACAATATATGGTTGCATGCAATTTTTTCAGCACAATGTTCTGTAAGCACAAGCGTGATAGTAGTTGTTAGATGTCCAATAGTAACGTCAAGTGGTTGAGAAATAGGGCTCGGAATGGGGATGCCAGAAAATCCCACCGAGGTAATAAATTTACTGGAGAGGGGAGCCCTAGGAAAGCGATTATGAACCAGAGAGTTGAGTAGCAGTGTCCACCAGGAACTCATGTCCACCCCCCCCCCCCCCCAACCAGCTGTGCAGTAACATAGGGGCCAGCTTGATTGACTGGTATCATGAACCTCCTTCCACCCTTTCCTTGACGGCCCTTTTGAGGGTGTTCAAAAGTATTGTAGTCCGTGTCAGTATAGTCATCATTGTAAAAGGTTTTGTCTGTATGTTATCAAAATAATTCTGGCGTCTGTTGTCATTAAATCGTTGGATAAAATGTTGTCTATTTGTACCACTTCTGCTTGCACCCCTTGCCAATGAATTACTCCTTCCACTCACCACTGTTTGGCCCTGTAAATTAGGGCATTCATCCTTCTAATGACCCTCCTGAAAGCAATAGGCACACTGATTTTAGCCTAATGCTGACCTACATTGCTGCGCTGGAGCCGATGCGGCTCGACCAGCCCCTCTTCCACGTCCGCTTCCTCTCATATTTCCCATTCCTCTTTGTCTTCCTCTATCTGGAAAAGCCTGTTGTAATAACACTTTAGTTTTTAAGTCTTTAATTTTTTTACTGAATTTTCCTGGTTTAATTTTAAATAATTTTCATAATAAGTAGCGGTCATGAGAGATCTGCTGGGTCTTTGATAGGCCAACTACTCTCAACCTTGGTTATAAAGTCCTTCAGCTCCTTTTGCAAGTTATTAATAAATGTATCTGCAAATATCATTTTGCCAGTGACTGTAGACATGTCTTGTCCACTGTGACTTTTAAACACTTCTGGTGAATAAATCAAAGACTTCCTCATTCTGTTTCTGTTTGCATGCAGTCAGTTTGTCCCTATCTTGTAACATAGTAAGCAAAAAAAAACTAGGGATAGCAAGTATGCGTCGGTCAGGTGGTGCACCTGGGGCTCTTCGTGTGTCAATGCCATCAAGATTCTGCCAGGTGTCCCCAAAATGAGCGACATCACCTACTTTTTTTTTTTTTTAAGTTTTGAAAATCTATTAAGAAAACAGAAAATCACGTACACAGCTTTGCGCCTGCATCCCTATGAGGGCAGGCAGAGCGATGTGAAGAATAGAGGTTGTTCGAAATTGAAAGGAGTTACAGAGCAAGCCGCCTACAACAACACCGGGCCGGCCGCGTCTATAGAGACAAGGAGTCTTAAAGGACCATATGTTTGTCTGCTAGTTTGTGATTTAAACCAACAACCTAGTTAATAAAAAGCAAAACATTGCCACTTTCGCATAATGTGTGCCTTTAACGTGCTTGAGTGTGTTTGCGCAGTTCTGTCCTTCAGATCTGGAGTGATCTTCTCCTGTGTCCAGTGTGTTTCGTATAGGATGGGGGTGTCTCCCATGACAAGTTCTTTCATTCCCTAGGGGTGAGGTGGGGGGAGTTGTGACTGCTGTGGTAGTGGTGTGTTCTAATTAGTAGGTTTGTAGGGGCGCCCATATATCCCGTGGTTGGGAGGAAGGGGGTAGGAGTTCCGCTTAAGTATGCAGTTGCTCTTGCCAATAGATAAGGTCCTGAAGCTAATCCTTGAATTTTGTGCCCTCCCTCTTCCCCACCTGCAAGCGACCCTTCTTTTCGCAAGAAGTGCGAGGGATGTGTATCTACGAATTTTGGCATTGAGAGGTTTGGTATATCCTAATAGCGCAGTCAGGGGGTCATCAGGGACATGCAGGCCTGTCATGTGGTCCAGAGCAGTGAACACTTCCGTCCAGAAACGACGAACGGGCGGACAGTCCCAAGCGAGGTGCTGAAAACGGCTCCTTGATTGCTGCAGCAGTCGCATCTATCGTCATCACGAATGCGTAGGCGGTATAGACGCGCCGGCGTGTAATAGTCGATGGATATATTTATAACGGATGATTCGAAATTTGCTATTTGCAGAGATGTCTCCCGTCTGTCTGCAGCAAAAGGACCATTGATCGTCGGTTAGAGTATGTCCTAATTCTTCCTTCCATCTGCCCCTAGCCAAAGGCTGCTCATATTCCCTTTCTGTCTGTACTTTGCAGTATAATAGTGATATCACGTGGGCGGGAGTGGTTTGCTGTAGAAGGGCGTGTAAGGGGACCATGATGGGGGCAGGTTCCTGTGGGAAGCAGGGCGTTATGGTTTTCACTTCTTGGCGCAGTCTGACATAATAGAAGCGCTCTAGTGGGGAGGGAATTACAGAGCCAAAGAATTCCTTGCTCGTTTGGAATTTGCCTCCGTTGTATAGTTGTCCTCAGGTCTGTATTGACCGCTTTCGAAGTAGTCTGCGACAGCCTCCCTCTTGTGTGACTGGGATATCCTGTCTATCGAATAGGGGCAGAAGGGGAGAGTATAACAAAGCACATTGTGTGACATTCGCTAGATCTTGCCAAGCACTAATGGTGCATTGCACCGTGGTGGAGACAAGGCGTCGCGGGACTGCAGGGGTGCTTAGGTAGGCAGTGCAGGGGGTCGGGCCATATATCCATCCTCAACCGCTAAATGTGGCATGTAGGGAGGGGGGTTTATCCAATATGAGGCAAAATGGGCTTGCGCGCAGCTAAAATATAATTTCAGGTCTGGGATTTCGAAGCCACCCTCACCGAAGGGGCGTGTAAGGGTGTTCCATCGAAGTCTAGCTATTTTCCCTCCCCAAGTGAGTTTTATAAGTTGGCTTTTAATGGACGAGAAGAAATGCCGGCTAAGAGCATAAGGGATGTTAATGAACAAATATAATAGTTTGGGCAGTACTACCATTTTTATAAGAGCGGTTCTACCGGCCATGGACAGAGGGAGCGAGATCCATCGCTTAATTTTTTACGTGAGTGAGTCCAATGTGCTCCCATAATTGGCCCTCATGAGTTCTTCTCTGTTACGGGAGATGACAATCCCCAGGTAGGTGAGCTCATCCTCGCACCATTTTAGGGGATAGTCCGGCTCAAATCTGGGAGTGGAGTCAGTGAGGGGAAAGATTTGAGATTTGCCCCAATTGATATTAACCTCAGAGAGTCGTCCGAATAGGATAAAGAGCCTGAGAATGGGGTTTAAGCTTTCATTCGGGTTGCGTAGAATAGAGGGTTATATCGTCCGTGTGTAGGGAAATTAATATTTGTTTTTGTGGGTAGATTATGGTGTGATCACGGAAATGCTGGTGGATCGTGGCAGCTAGAGGTTTGATGGCTAGGGCGAATAGGAGGGGAAATAAGGGACATCCCTGCCTAGTGCCTCGGCCTATGTTGAAGGAGGGTGAGCGCTTGCCATTGATCAACACTGGCATGCAGGCCCGTGTATAGTAGATTTATCCAGGCCAGGAAGGGGAGAGGGAACCCCATGCGGTTCAGTACAAAGGCTAGGTAATCCCATTCCAGGGAATCAAATGCCTTAGTGGCATCTAAAAAAAAATGGCGGCGGCATTGGTGTTGGGGTCGATATCGTGAAGAATCGCGAAAAGGGTACGCAAGGTGCCCCTGGTCGGAACAAATCCCGATTGGTCGGGTAGAACCAGACGGGGCATAAGGGGGCTAATGCGATTCGCTATTAGCTTCGCTAGAATCTTGGCATCAACGTTAATAAGAGATGAGGGTCTGTACGAGTCCACCTGCGTGTTTGGTTTTCCCTGCTTAGGTAGGGAGATAATCAATGCTTCGCACATTGATGGAGGCAAAATGCCTGATTCGTGAGCTTCTTCAAATACATGTCGGAGAATAGGGATAAGCAAGTGTCGATACGTTTTATAAAATTTGGCTGGGAGGCCGTCCGGCCCCGGGGACTTGCCAGATTGCAGTTGCATTATGGCAGAGATAATCTCCTCGTCCTCGTGGTGTGCAAGAAGGAATTCCCTCTGTCCATACAATGGCAGTGTCCTCAAAGAATGGGGCAAAGTCTACCGGCTGTTGTCCATGCGTTTTGTATAGGCGTTTATAAAAGTCTCTGAAAATGTTTACTATGTCTGAGGTGTTTCTATATGTCTGACCATCGTCGTCCTCTATTTCTAGTATATTGTTGGCTAAGCGGAGGGGGGGCGAATCATAGAGGCAAGTGCTTTGCCCGGCCTGTCTCCCTCTCCATATCGTCGTGCTTGATGGTATTTTCCCCTATATTTGCACTCCCTGTCAGCTGTTTCTTGGTAGTCAGTGACTAGGTCCCGTAGGCGCATCTTTATTGAAGGGGCTGGCGAGTTTTGAATATTTAATTCCACCTGTTTGCTATAGAGCTTCCGCAGCGTGTTACGGATATCTTTTAGGATCCCTCCGCTTTTGGCTATGCAAATGCCACGTATGGTAGCCTTAAAAGCTTCCCATATCGTAGAGTAGTGTGGTACCGAGTCCTCATTACGGGGAAAGAATTCCGATATTTCTTTTTCAAGTTCGTCTTGATACGGGGGTCTCATAAAGTTTGCGGGTTAAGACGCCAGGATGTGTATGGTGGGTCTTCATGGGGTGGTGTGAGAGTAAGAAGTATGGGAGAATGGTCCGAATATGTGCGGGAGAGGTGAGTTGCACGAGCTATCCAGAGTGCTAATCCTTTGTCTATTAGCCAGTTGTCTAGTCGGGACCAAGAGGAGTGGGCGGTGGAGTAGCAAATCCCTTCTCGGGTTTGTGGATGAAGACTTCTCCATGCGTCTATGAGGTCATGGTCATCCACGATGTGTTTAAGGGTGTTCTGCGCATTAGTGTAATGAGTTTGTGGATGCGACCTATCCAGAGTCGGATTTACCGTAGCATTAAAATCTCCCCCCCCCCCAGATCAGGTGTGTAGAGCCTATGTCCATTATATTGCCCCACAGGATTCGGAAGAATTCCGGGTCATCTGTATGGGGGCCATAGCAGGATACCCCACAGGATGCTGTATCGTCCCTGTGGATCTCCATAAGATCCAATGGGGGTATAAGGGAGTGTGCGTTTCACCAAGATTAGGGTTCTGTGGGCATAGGATGAGTAGGACGAGAAACATTTGCTGGTCTCCCATCTGCTTGCGAATGTGGGAGATGCTGTGGGAGCTAGGTGTGTTTCCTGGAGCATAGCGCAATGGATATTGTGCCAGTCTAAATAGGACAAGATATGGCGACGCTTACCGGGATCTCCCAGTCCTCGCACATTCCATGTTAAAAAGTTATATTGCAGGGAGTTGGGTTGGGTTTCCATTGGAGCATAGAGAGTGTTGCGGACAAGTAGCGTTTAGTGCGTGTTCCAAATGTTCAGAGTCAGCATACGTAGGCAAGGCAATACAATAGAAAGTGGCGTAAAAACATTTCCCAGTCCCTCCCGCATCAGCAACCCAAACTCGCTGTGACCCATCCCACCTCCCCCCTCCCCATAAACCCAAAGTTCCGCTGACCCAACTGAGGACAGCTGGCTAAACATTTTAACCATTAAGAGTGTACAATGTCTTAGGGGTCACCCCTAGGGTGGAGTCCAGAGGGCAACCAGTCTCTCCTCGCAAGACGAGGGTGCTTGGGTGATGATTTTTAGTTTCATCTCGTCACTGTAGCTGCTACGAGTCTGTAGTCGAGAGTTTCCTGCTGATGGAGCACCGCTGGGTATGCACCGTGTTACAGGCGGCAATTTCCAGATTGTGAATAGGTTTACGTGGGCCATTTATAGAAGTCAGCCCTCAGTTCCCTGCCAGCCTTGGTTGCAGTCGAAGGGACGCGACAGTAAAAGGCTGGAGGCTGATTTGGGGAAAAAGTCTTGTAACGAGTGTCTCTACATAACAATCGCTGTGATTTAGTGTCTCCTGCCAGGTTATAATCATGTATTGTGTTGTTTGAATTCCGCTCTCTGTCCAGTCTATGCGGTGTAATCAGGGAGTCACAGGTCGCCGCTGTTTCTGCAGCATTTACCCAAAACTCAGTTCGTCGGCAGGTGCGGTGCGTTCGTTGGGGCGGAGCCCCCCCGCCCGCAGCTCCCTCGGCGTCTCTGAACTTAAGTAAACTGAATCGGTTTACTTGAGTTCAAAGACGCCGAGGGAGAACTGACAATCATGTCAGTCAGCATGACGTCGGACCGCCCACCCCCTTCAGAGTCTGAAGGGGGTGGGCGGTCCGGCGTCATGTTGACTGACATGATTGTCAGACCAGGGGCAACAGGCAGCAGCACAAGTGCGCATGAGTGGGGAAGGTTGGCAAATGTTTCCGCCGTGCCCAGTCATGCGCACTTGTGTTTGCACTGGCTTGCGCATGCCCATTAGGAGAGCAAGGGTTGAGCAAAGGCTTAAACCTCGTTCTCCCAATGGGCAGGCGGGCGAGTAGTAACCGTGCCCTAAGCCAGTTCTGGCGCTGCTGGCAGGATTGGCTGAGAGGGGTTGCCAGTCCACTCCAGTGCCGTTCGTGAAGGCGCCAAGGGGAGCAGAGGTGGCGCATGTTGTCTGTACACACGTCTGAAAATGAGCCCCTAACCCTCCTAACGAGGTGGCTTGTTTCACCTGCCGTTTGTGTGCCTCGTTTATATATTTGTGTAATTTGTTGCTGTAAGTTCTGTTCAGTTGAATGACGTACGGAAGCATCCTCGCTTCTCAGGATTTTCAGTCATCCGATGCGAGGTTCCCCCTTGTATTAATGTTGTCCTGAGTTTGTGCTATGGAGCCCAGGGTGGCGGTACAAAACCTTTGTTTATGGGTTACAGCTCGTCGTTGTGTCCCCTGCTGCCGCCACGGCTTGCAGTTCGAACTCGCTCTTTCTTCCTAGTTCCCTGCCCGCTAGAATTACTGCTCTGCCTTCCACTATGTCTGGCATTGCGCTTCCTTAGCCGTTCATGATTTTCACCTAAGGCAACGGGTATTCATGTTTTCAATTTCGTCCACCGTTTGTTTCCTTCTTTCCCTTTCTCCTGAAGTTTACCGCACCATCTCCTGACAATTGTCGAGTCTTGGGCACAGGCCCGCCTGCAGCCGCATTAGTTTCTCTCTCTCCTTAGCTGGTAAAATCCCTTTGTTGCTTTGGAGGCATGCTGCATGGGAAGTGTGTGTAGAGTCCTGCTCGTGGTTAAGTGTTTCAGAAACCAAAAACATGCTAAAACGAGGCAATATACAGTTATGTTAAATCTTTTGAGGTCAATCACGTCCTGATATTCCGTTGTAACACTCCTCACTCACCCAATAAAACCATTCATCACACTGAATATTCCATACCATTTCGAACCCACTATACTTTGCCGTCCAACATCAACAAGTCTAAGCACTTGTTTTGACAACCAACACAGCTTCCTAATCCCAGTTGGTTCCTGGTGCCTTTGTGCCCTGAGGGACGTTGTGCCAATGTAGAGGGGAGCAAGACCCCCGAGCAGAGACGAGTGTGCGCTACTGTAGCTCTAGACAGTAAGCAGTTTGTAAGGCACCGCACCTATGAGTGGAAAGAAAAGTCCTTTCTCGCTTCATGATTAATAGCACCCGTCAATTAGAGAACTTTTCTTGTTCTGTCCCTTCACTTAATTGCGAGCCGTGTGTTTATCCAGAGCCAATTACCGAGAGGCTCTGGATCTGCATAGTGTAGGATCTCCGGGTGGTCTGCGACGTAGCCAACCTTCCTGGATAGTTAGATCCCCCTTGCTGCTTGTTTTCAGTTGTCCTGCAGTTCCCACGATGATTTGGTCAGTTTGCTATCTGCCCTGTTTTTTTTTTGTTCCTTTAGGTTGATTTATTTCCCCCAAGTATGTTGGACATAGTACTGGTGATTTAGAGGGCCCTTGTGGTGTAGGTCAGATCGATGCTTTAGTTTCCTTGCAGTTGTTTCTGAACCGTGCCCATAGCTGGTCATCGTGTTTTCCATCTTTTTCAACTATTGTGGCTTCACAGATGCTGTTAGTGCTCGGAGGAGGATGCGGTTTACAAGCCTCTTATCTTGTTTAGCTGCGTCTCTGGGTTTGATTCCTGTTGTCAGTGAGAGTGCTATCCATAAGTTATCTTGCTTCGTGGTTATGACGAGTGACGCTTTCTCCTCTCCACACTTTAAAGGGAAGGCGAGAATGGCTACGGTATGTTTTTCAGGGAGACAAGTCAAATACCGGTCTGATGGCACACTATGGGAATCTGAGAAATGTATTTGGCATGTTCCTTTATAGGGAGCACCCATTTTTTTCATCTCACTTAAGGACCTGTCTGCACATATTTCTATATGACAGGTTACAGCCAGCAACTGTGGGTGCTTCCCAAAGTATGGTTAGAGCATATTTTTCCAAAGTTAATGCTGCATGCAGTGCAAGGCACTGGGCAAGCATACATTTTAAAGGGCTAAAGTTGTCCTGCAGAACAATTGACATATTACAGTAACTGTTGAAAAAATTAATGCAAGATGATACGGGGCAGTTTTTAATGTGTTTAATATTTCAAGACTATACGTTCCCACTGCTTAATGAGCCTTGCTCTATTGCTGCATTCATATGCTTTAAAATGCCCCATTTGCCAATCCATTTAAAATTTGTTTCTCAAGAGAGTCCCCAGATTTGTCCATTGAACAATCGCTAACTAGTGTTTTCTATTGAAAAGGGTTGAGCCAAAGCAATCTTGCTTAGTACCCTAGCCCTCTTCAGAAGTCCGACTTGCTTGGCAACCCAGAAATTCTCTGAAATAATGTATGAGTTTTCTTTTATGAATACCTAGAAGAACTGAATTTTTAGTCCATTTATCACTGAAATAGTGCTGAAAATCGCACCAAAAAGATGCCAATTTGGAAAAAAAATCTTTGCGGGGGGAGAGCCCCCCTGAATCTCCCTTATTGCCGTCTGGCTCGCTCGCTGCGCTCGCTCACATGCACTGATTACTTCTGCTTACGCCTCACTAATTTAAAATTACACCAGCCGCCCCTGTTTGTCAGTAGGGATTTGGTTTGTGTCTTTGCAGATCCAGGAACTATTTTCTCGGTCTTGCTGCAGCTTTTTCTTTACCCGAAGTAACTTTTGTCTTTGGTCCTGAACGGCCATGGTAAAGTCGGGATAGATCGATATCTCCATCCCCTCGTGGTTTAGTCGACCTTTTTCTCTAGAGAGGTGGAGGGCAGTGTCCCATCCCGATAGTTCAATAACCTGGCTATAATGGGTCGGGCTTGGGGGGTCCCGGGAGCTGGTCGGTTAGCCTATGAGCGGTGAGCCCTCTCTACAACCAGGACCGGTGAAAAGGCTTCTCTTCCAAATAAGGTTATAAGGAGACGCTCCACGTTTTCTTCCATCCTGCCAGTGGCTGTCAATTCCGATACCCAGAGGATCCGTAAGTTGTTTCTTCTCGAGCGAGATTCTAAATCCTCATTTTTGGCAGCTATCACTTTCTGGACCCTCTCTATCTCCTGTGTTTGGTTCACGGTGGCGCTGGAGGTATCCTCCAGGTCTGAGATTTGTCGTTCCATTTCGGTTAGGCGATCGTCGTGTTTGTCCACTCTGTGTGCAAGGCCATCCATCCTGGCGTTCATGGAAACCATTTTTGATTCAATAGATGTCCGGCTCGATTGCATCACCAGTAATCGCTCCTTCAGCTCTGCTGTGGAAGGGGCTGGCGCGTCAGGCTGTTCCTCGTCAGGTTCTGTTTAGGAGCGGGAGGTCTTTCGGGTATCAAAGATTAACTTCGGTTGCCGACCATCTGGTTTTCCCATGACTCTAGAGCGGTAGGTGCGGTGGCGTAACTATGCTCTGGGCGAGTTTGCCGTGCAATGAGGTCCGGTAATCCCCGGTGCTCAGTGGAGGTTGCACAGTGGTGATGTGTGTGTGAGGGGGGGGTTGGAGGCGGTGCAGGCAGGCGCTATTCAAGAGAATCGCAAACAGCTAAAAGTGTCAATAAGTGAAGCTGTGCGTTTATCGCAGCGGATTTCACAGTCGCTCCCCTAAGGTCAGTCCTAGAATGCGTTTCTTCAAGTCGGAAGGGGTAGTGAAGGATGGTTATGCGGATGGGCTAAGCGATTTTAGGGTCGTTCCGCGCAGCACCGCTGAAGACAAGCGCAGATTTGTACACCGGGCCGGGCTCCCAGCAAGGCTAAATTGTAGTGGTGTGTCTCCGTTCCCTCGTGTCATCAATCCATGGTGCTCGGTCTTGGGTCTCTGGATATCGCAGCCTCCGGACGGGGTCTGTAACGTGTAGCAGTCAAGTGCAGCGTGATATGGGGGTGATGCCCTGTTCTCCCACCGGCGATCCCTGCACTCAGCGGGAGTTGGGGGTGATGGGGGGGGGGGGGAAGAGGAGGGGTGGAGGGTCGGTCCCAGTGGATAGGCGCTCAAGCTCTCGCCGTCCAGGGGAGGAGGTACATGGGTGCGGGGGAGGGGGCACGGTATCGTTATTTGCCTTGCAGTGGTGCTGGCATTTTCTAATCTGTTCCCCAGTTAATGTTGGTGGCGGGCAGAGTCCTCCCTCACCTCGCAGTATAAAGGCAGGCCGCTGGTGTACGTAACGTTTTCTCCACAGTTATCGGGGTAATGTTCATATGCCACTGACCTGTATTGGAGGGGGGCGGTGTGTCTCATTCCCTGTGCATGCGGCCTGTATTACATTCGGGCCTCCTCCGGAGAATGCCTGGGGGCGGACGTGGTCTCTCTGCCACGATATCAAGTCCGCAGCTGCAGCTCCGCAGTGCCACGAGCCCCCCAGTGGCCACAGGTGCAACAAACGAGTGTGCAGCTCACTCACCGCAAGCTCCAGTAGCCGCTCCCCCCCCGAAAGCCGCTCCTCCAGCAGGTCAACATTTCTCCGGGGCATCGTCTCCTCAGGCGACGACCGCACGCTGTAGATGTCCAGCAAATGGCAGCAGGGTCGGCTCCTTCGATGCGGCGCGCCAATCTTCCAGTTTCTCGGCGGCCCCGGTCCAGGAGGGGCCACAGGAGTGTAGGGCACGCCACCAGGCCAGCAACCCCCTTCGTCCCAAAAGCAAAGTCACCTCACCAGTGATGTTGGTGCATTTCACTGTATTCACCGGACAAGCGCCGCCGCCATCTTGTGCGATCCGCCGAGCGGCAGAGCAGGTCGAATATCGCCTGTTTTAGGTCAAAATGTAGTCAGCAAAGCAGCATATCGGGTGCTCCGAAGTGGCAGCATTCGAGCAGGATCATCAGAGAGTTTGTAAGGCGAGAGATGACCAGGATATACTGTGGATGAGCACCCAAGCAGCAAGAGCCTCACGCAAGTGCGGCCATCTCGCTTGGTGCCCTCTAGCGCCCCCCCCAGAGACATCATCTACTCTACGTATCCCATTTCACACATCACGTGGAAAAAGCGTGTCAAAGAATCTGTCTACATCTTTCAAAGTCATTGTGAAAAGAGTAATAGCACACAGGAGATCTTCATAGAAACGTCTTTGGATCTTTTTGATAGTCAGGCAGATCTTTCTTTATATCTAAAAGTTATTTTCTGTGCCAGGGGGAATGAACATACTGTGGTCTCGCAGGCTGGGCCTGTGCAGCACCAGCTGCAGGCACAGATGGTAGGGGATATATTTCCCTCATAGGATATCCTCTGTCAGATCGGTAGTATCTTTTCCTAACCTGTCCCGCCCACATTAAACAGTGTTCTATTGCTGTTGGCATATCAGTGAAGGAAATCTTATGATCCCTTGCATATCTCCACATTGCTACAACATCTCGAGGGGAATCTTCAAAAAGCCAATTCCACCATTCACAAATTCGACCTGTCATATGTTGTATGAGGGTATTCTGATCATAGATAGGCATATCCTTAATGGTGGCCAGAACATATTGTAGATTCACATTATCATACTCATTATCAATCCGTCCCTTTGCCATGTTCTTAAATACTTCAGTTTCCTCAAATGAATCCCAACTTCTAGTATGATATCAAGATTTCCTGTTCTGTTTTCTGAACACTTTAGGGGTGTCTGGTGTACGTTGTTTTAAGATGGGAGTGGGATTTGGTGTAGTACTGCTAGAGTGGGACCCCAAAGGCTGTGATCCAGGAGAAGAATGTACCGGTACTGAAACAGAGGATCCAATTGGATGGGCTGGTATTTGGACATTTCCACGTTGAGGCACAATGTTTTGCACATTCTGGGTAAAGGGTGTGTTAGGCTGGTGACCAGCTGGACCTTGAGGTGCTTGGCCCAGTAAAGGTTGGGCAGGCAGAACAGCAGGGACTGGCGCTTGAGGTGCATAGAGTGGTGGACTATTTAATGATTCTAATACTTCATCTTCACCCTCTGTTTGAGCTATAAAGCTTGTGGTAGAAGACATGTAAAACTCGCTATCCAGGCAGTCTAGTGATTCCTGTTGCTTGTGTTCGTCATATGCCTTTGCCTTTTGCATGACCGTCTACCCCTGCTCCTTTTCTCTATCTTTCTGTTGTTAAACAGCTAATGTGGTGGCATGTTTTTCCCACTTCTGAAAACTTTCCTTCATTGCCCGTCTCACATTTTTCTTAAAAAGACATTGCTGCAAATACTGTATCTTATTTAAATCAAAAGAGCCGCCCAGCGGCCATCTCAAATCCTCATTCTCTTTTGTATATTTATGCCGAAGATTATTCCAAAGGTTCACCCGAACTCCAAATTTCACCATCATTCTCCAAGCCGGGCTCCCTTCCATAGGGGTAGGGAGTGACTCATCCAAAAAGAGAACATCCAAAACAACTAGAAAGCATTTCCTTAGTTTGCTCATTGTTCCCTAAATTTGGAGACCCTCACTAAATGAGAAAACTAATAACTCCAATCTCCCAAAATGACAATTGTCTATTCAATTCAATCAATTTCGCAAACATGCATTCAGAACAACCTCACCAGGTTAATGTAGGGGCGTCCTTCTCTCCGTACTTGGACAAATGTGTCAATCTGAAATCAACCCGGTTCGGGACCTCTGCCGGTGAAATCCTGTTGCTGAGGGACACCGGTTTGAAACGTCAGATGGCAGCTGTGAGAAACTGGTCTCTTGTTTTATTGGGGCCCTCGCAATCTTTCAGTCTCAGGTCGGTTACCTCAGCCACAGACTCAAGAGCTGTTGGATGTCCCACGTAGAGGTCCCCATCGGAGTCGCCATCTGTGAAAAGCGCACTCCTCTGTTCCTGGTCAACACCACTCTGTTCACCTTCAATTGGAGTGCGGAGAGACCGAGGCGAGCTTAGTTCTTAAGCCATTTATTACACTTAAGTGGGTACAATGTACAGAGCTCTCAGATGGCATGTGTAGACTGAACAAGGATCAATATTCACTCTGCCACATTTATACACAACTCAAGGCAGTGCTTACAAGACTTCAACAGAATTGCTTAGCAGTGGAAATTCCTCGTATCAGCTCGAGGTCAGTTTGCATTATACCATATTTGAATTGACTATCAGTGGAAAGACCTTCTAATTCTGTGATCTATTAGCTACATGCCACAAACAGATAAGTACATTAGGGGACTATGGTCATCTTCCAGCAAGTCAGGAGAGTTGCACAAGTGAGCAAAGTCTATATGCTGACTAAAACAAACTTAGGAGCAAACAAGCTTTTCTGTCGAAGGGGAGTTTCTTAGTTGAACGACATTTCTAGGCCTATTATATGAAATGAATGCAGTTTTGTCAGTCAAAAACAATGTTTATTTAGACCTTGGTCTTTAAACAATTATGGAACCAATTGAAAAAAAAAAAAAAAAAAAAACATCACAATATATACATTATCAATGTTAGGGAATTGATCAATTTTTCAATAAATAGTACATGAGTCCAGTTTTCCTGCTCAGGGAGGCTCAACACATTTTAAAATATATGCAATATAAAAATATTCTTATAAAATACGATATTAGTACCATAATACAAAAGTTAAAATGGTTTAAAATCATTAAATCTATTAACTAATTCATTGCTAGGAAATGTATTTATTTATTTTTAATTTCTTTCATATATTTCCCAATTGCAATCGCTATATCAAGATTTGGCATTTCAGTAAGTAGTTCTGCTGCCTTATTCCTTTGCCTTATTTCATATTTTAAAAATATTGGGCGGAGATAACATTTACGCTGTTCTAGTAGCGTTGTACAGTCCAACAGAATGTGCAATATATCGCCTTTAGTGCCCAAATTACACTTACAATGGCCATCAAAATATAGCATTTTTCTTTTCAGTTCCTCATTTGCCAACCAGGGATTTATACCTATTCTTATTCTTAAAATCTCCTGTCTATACCACATATTTGGTAAAATTTCCAGATAGGGGAACCAATTTTCTTTTCGCCATGAATCCCTCATTAATTGCACAGATTTTTTCTTCTCCAAGTAGACCATATCTCCTCTTCTTGAGGCTTCTTGTCCAAATTTTATGAGCTCCTTCTTAGAGAACTCTACCTGCAACTGGCTTTGGGTGATTTTTACCTTTAGATTTTCACTGGCCTGTAATAATTTCTTTCTTGTATCTTTCGCCCATTTTAGGCTACTTGATATAATCTCTTTCCTACACCAATGTGATATCTTCTGGCCTGTCTCTAAATCCAGGCGTTTCCAAAATCTGACCAAAGCCATTTGAGCCTGAATGCAGTTTTAGTTCACTCAATCAAATTCCTAAAATTAATATTCTCACAACACATAACAGCACTGCTAATCTCAGTCATTTAACAGTGCATCCCTCTACCTTTGATCTGGATTGATCTTGTGTCGGAACCTTTTTTCTAGAGCTCAATGATCTTCAAAATGTTACCATATCCTGCCTAAGATAGCCAGGACCTGGGGTCAGGTCAACGCCAGTATGCTGTCAGAACACTCAGAAGCTCAGATGCAACTCTTCCAGTTCTGCAGCAGTTAGTTTGAATAATTGGATTATAACGGCCACTAACTGTCTGACCCTACATGAAAAGCAAAACAGTAAGGTGGAAATAACCCTACTGCACCATCGTTCAGGGATTCTCTAAGAGCTACAAAAAATGTTTGAAAAACCTTAGGAAGGAGGTGGAGGCTCAACTATAATGTAAGGGCAAACTAGTTTGCACAGCAATTATAAAAAGTTATCATATGCAAATCCGATCACGTACTGCATACTTCATGTACAGAATTAAAGCTATCAACAATGTATCAGGTGAGATATTTGCAATTGAGAAGAATCTTCTGAACCCACTGAATTTAGCCAAAAAATAACACCCTAGATTAGATCATGTGAGTACTTGACTTATTTTTCCAGGATAAAACTGCAGCTGGTGTTGGATTCGCTGACCTTATCTGAGACAGCCTGTCAGCCCCCCTTCAAAGCCTCCTTAGAATAGTTGTTGCCCTTCTTCATCCCAGAAACATGTACTGCAGTACTCGCTAGGAAGTCTCGTTCCAGCTGACCCCTCACATTTTTGCGCTGGGCTCTGCAGCTATCAGTTCTGCTATCACTAATTTATTAAATGCTTTTCTCTTATTAAAGTTGGAAGCAGTATGGAAACATGCCCCCAGTCAATAAATAGCCCAATGCAGACCCCCAGCTCCCTCAGTAACGTCAGTCCTATTTCACTCTTTCCCTTTCCACCAGAAATTCTTGAGAGATGTGTCAGCGCTCACCTCTGAGTTTCTTAAACGTAATGAGTCATTGGCTGGCACTTAGTCTGGTTTTCGACTCCAAGACAGCACAGAAACAGCCCCACTGGATGTCATAGCAGAACTTAGAGCCATCCTGGATAGTTCAAAGTTCAGCAGCTCATCTGATTCTTTATCTTCAGCAATCCATCCTGACCCACCTGAAAGAGATGCATGGCTTCTGGTGCAGGTTGAAGGCAATGTTTTTAATTTACAGAGCCCTGACAAATCAAGGTCTCACTTACATCCAAAGCTCGAGTAACCCTTTTGTACCCTCTAGAACTCTGAGATATTTAAATTCCAGACCAGCATGCCCCACAAAAGTGAATCGCAGTTTCATGGGTGGGCATTCTTTTTGCCTTTTGGCAACAAACCACAGGAACTGTTGCTGATGGCTTACAGAATCCGAAGAAATTTCCGGAAAAATAATTAAAATATGGCTTTTTAGTGATTACTTCTTGCTTGATAATACAGTGGAATCGCTCAGTTAATCCTTCACCACCAGGACGCCCAGTGCTAGGCATCAGTGATCTTTATAAATATTTCATCCATTCAGGTGCAGGTATTCTAGAAGCTGACCATATTGCATATGAAGCTGAGGACAGAACATCTTCAATTTGTCTGAAATTATAGGGCTGCCATCCTAAGGTGTGACACGAGTAAGAACTGAATTAGTAAACTGGGCAAGGTTCTCTGGTTTGCTACCAAAAGCAGCAAGAAATGGCAGTTTTCACATAGCAGGCATTGGAAACTAGGATGGTGGGGATGCCTTTTTAGTAAGCTAGTAAAGGACATTTACATATTTTGCCCATTTCCCCTCATTCTGAGAGTTGAGTTGGAGGATTGTCCTCATTGTTTTGATTTGGCCATGACACTATTGACCTACTTAATTTGTCAGGAAGCCTCTGATGTGTCTTGGACTCTGCAATTTTTTTTTTTTTTTTCCAGAAACATGGGTCAAACCTCAACACTTAGTCATTACACTTTCTTTTTCTTCGCCACTTCTCCTCTTTAACCTTTTTACATTGCAAACAATTAAATCTTTTCTCTGGTATGGTAGCACTGTGTTTTCTATTACAGTGTTTCATGAAAAGTATCTTAAGTATGTCTAGTCATAAGAGCTCTACTTTTCATTTTTACTTGTACAACTGAAAGTCAACCTCCTTTGCTCTTTTTGTGCTTCTAGGCGCCATTGTTTACGAGATCCTGTCTTGTTTAATAATGAGGAAAGCTGCACATTTCTTTCTTAACCCACTACACTTTTAAGATAACTTGGGCTAATACCGTAGATCAGCCTTTTTGTGTCCCAGGTTCTCCATTACACATTTTTAGTGGCTCCTGCACCACCCCTCACTGCATCTACCACAGGCTGAAGACTAGTACCACAGGTTAAAGCCCTCATGCATATCTTGCAAAATGTGGGAGTAGTGAAGGTTTCTTTTTTAGGTCTCGTATTATCAGCATGTGTGCTCTCTCCAAGACATTTTATTTACTGTTTAAGGGCTTTGAGCACTCCCATTACTTACCATTGGTGGGCTTCAAAGCCACTCTCAATTCCTTGCTTCCTGCTGACCAGTTCTGTGATTGGCACCTTCCTCTTCTTGCATATGACCCTCCCATAGAGCACGACTCAGGTACTTGTGTCCTTACACTGCTCGCCATTTTGGGACCTATTTTTTCCTTTTTGTTGAGCCACTTTACAGAGTGAATCTTTCCTAGCTGGCTAGGTCTTTTTTTTAGGCTGTCCAGCTTACTCGCTGTCTGTAAACAAGCCTTTCAATCTTGTTCTTATCTTGTCTCATTTGCTGTGCATTCAAAGACAGAGGTCAAATGTTAGGCTTTCTATTCCAGGGAACTTGGATTTTTTTTTCTTTGGCTTACTTCAAAGTGAGAGAATTTATGTGACAATCCATCCTGCTAAGTACCTATGCGAGAGGTCAGAAGGATTTTATCTTTTCTAGCACACAACAAAAATGAACTGCTAATATTTCAGAATACATCATCATAATGAGAACCCTAGAAATGAAGCAGGTTATTTTGTAATTCTGAAGTGTGGTGGAAAAACATACTTTAATATGATCATAACAAATCAATACACTTGGTGATGACATTTAAACTCATAATTGTTTTTTAAAGTTTTATATAGCACAAACTTGACCCGAAGGTATCAGAGCGCTTTACATGAGCACCAGTTGCGTTATAGATAGACACATTTTGTTAGACACGTAGAGATTAAGTGATTTGCCAAAATCACAGAATGTTGATCGTCCCTGCTGAGACTCGAACACGGTTCCCCAGCTTTGAGGTTGACCGCTCTAGCCGTTAAGCCACATTTGTGAGCAGTAAAACTGTATGTCATTACAAATGTAATGGCAATTTTCAATTGGAAATGTGTTGTCTGTAATGGCAGTCCACTATCACACCATGCATACACCCCAAAATGCCACTCCACTTTACACTACTCCACTCTACAACACCATACAGTACTTCACTCTACAACACACTGCTTCACTCAACGCCATTTCCCTCTATGCCATGCCACTCCACTCCACTCCACTCTAAGACACTCTACGGCATGGCTCCCCTCTCTACTCTCATCCACTCTAAGACCCTCCTCTCCAGTCTACCCAACCCAAGCTACCCCACTCGACTCCAATATACCCCTCTCCACTTCACCACTACAATCTACCTACTCCACTCTACTATTCCTGTCCACTATACTCTAATATACCCAATATACTCCACTCCAATGTATCCCACTCCACCTTAATCTACCCCCACTCAACTCCAATCTCCCCCACTCCACTGTACCCTGCGCCAATCCACCCAGTTCTACCCCCTGCCACTGTAACCTAATCCAATCTACCACACTCCACTCTACCCACTCCACCTCAATCTACCCCACTCCAGTCTATTTCAATCTACTTCACTACAGCCTACTTTACTTCAATCTGTTCCACTCCACTCCACCCCACCCCACTTCAACCTACTCTACTCCAACCTACTCTACTCCACTCCAATCTACCCCGCTACAAACTACCCCACTCCAGTCTACCCAAATCTTCCCCCTCCATTCCAATCTACCCCACTCCATTCAAATTTTCCCCACTGTAATTTACCCCACTCCAAGTACCCTGCTCCACTCCAATCGACCCCACTCTAACCTACCCTCCTCTATTCCCATCTAACCTACTCTAATCCACCCAGTCTACCCTACTCTGAGTACCCCACTCCACTCCAAATACCCCGCGTCACTCCAATGTTTAAATTTGTTTCCCAGTATGATTTGGTACTTTTTAATATTTTTTTGTTTTCTGACTTCTTACATAAATTGATTGGAAATAAAGCTGAAACAAGCATTTGGTGATTAATGCTGTTTGTTTTACGGTATTGATGTATTGCTTTGTCTTAATCCAGATGTTTATAAGAACTCAATGCTATTTGCCGAAGTGACGTATTGAGCTATGTAAAAATATAACCTTAATAGTGTCAGAGTAGTACATTGCACCAATTGAAATGAGGAGTGAAAGATTTGAATTAATTTTTTTTATTGGGTATGTGTATAGAAATTGTAAATTATTAAAGATGCGGTAGTTTGTAAAATTATCTAACCATTCTGATCTATTATTTGTTACATATATTACAGGATTTACGCAAACAAGTAGCTCCTTTATTGAAGAGCTTCCAGGCTGAGGTAAGAGTTTACAGTTTGATAGTTTTACATGCCACATTTTTGTTCTACAAAGTCTGCTGTATTAACATACTGCCCAGGGATGTTATTAAGATAGGATAACCTCCCATGAACATACATGTTCTCACTTGTTCAGCAAATTCAACCGGGGCCTAGAGGTGCTTACCAACTTACGGTAGGACAAGCGGTGGGATTGGGCCAAACTAAATTAAAACCCATCTCCGAGACTAGGTTATATAGTTTGGCAAGGTACAGTGAGAATGTTGAAGCATTTTAGTTGATGGCATGCTGTAGGCTACAAATAAACAAAGAAGCCATAAGATGATCCAATGGTATTTAATGAAAGGTCACAACCAAAGGACCCCATCCACCATGAACCTCCAGCTGCTCCAGCCTCCAGTGCAGACTGAACAGTAAAATTACTGGGGACTTGGGTTATAACAGTGTTAGAATGCCACACACGCCTTTAGCCCAACCCATTTATAGAAAAGGATCTGAAGGCAGGTGTTTCCTCTTCCACGTAAAGTGGTCTGTCTCATCAAACAGCAACCAGAGGTGGTCCATGAAGCCAGGGAAATGCTAAGCATCTCACTGCCTGCTCTATAACACCCAGGAGGGACGGCAGACTGCAGGGGCTCCTTACCCTTCCAGAGAGATGGCTGGGCCATGCCTTAAAAAGTGCTTCATTTGAGCCCCTTGTTGCCACCGGCACTTATTTGTACTTCCGCTATTCCCGACAGCAAGAGAGGGAAAAACACTCAAATCGGAAAGATGAAGAAGGCAAACCCGAGAAACCCGTCACACAGGGAGAAAGTTGGAACGTGCAAGAGGGAGATAAAGGTGCAGGGAGAGTCTTGTAGTGAATTAAAGAGGCATAATGTGGATTCTAGACGCGAACGAGCTGCACCATTGAATTGCACAGGCTGGGGACTCCTGGGCAGGAGCTTCAGGCACCGGCACTTTCTTCTAACTTCAGCATTGCCTAAGATATATTATCAGTAAGACAGTAGGATTTTGGCAATTTGGACATACGAATATTTTTCTTGGCCTCGTATATGGGGTCATTTGTCTTAAAGTAAGTTGAACGGTACATATTGTTTTTGGACTTGAACTAATGGGGGGATTGTCGCAAGTACTCTTTGGGCTTTCTTCATGGTGCATTGTTCCGTGCTATTATTTGCTGTACAATACTTTAGGTGGAATAATTTGCACAGAAATTTAAATAAAAAAATAGCTTTTGGCTTACAGTGCTGAACATGACTCATATTTGGGTAACCATAAAACCATACTTTTTGTGACGCTGTTATTAAATCAAGAATGGTACAAAAACAGGCACTAATTAGGTTATACGTTTGTAAGAATGTATTTTATGCTTTAAATGTACGGTTTTCGTGATATTTTAGGAACTTGATATTTGTTTTTTTGCTAAACTAATAAGTATATGATACGATAGGTTTTAAATTGCTCAATTGTATGGGTGAACAATATACATGCTACAGAATTCAGAGGGCGTATTTCTTCATGGCGAAGTAATCTGGGCATAATTGTTTTGGGAATACATTTTTATACAACACACCTTCTGTAATATTTTCTTAATTGCATCAGGGTTGATAAGGGCTGTGTTTCTTTCAGCATTAATTTACAGGGTATTATTCTGACCCTAAGAATTTCGGGCGTTGAACCCTGTGATTTAGTATTTTGAGGGTACTGTCCTCCAAGACACGCTAGCCTGGGTATATTTACATTAGCCTACACTGAACTGCTTTTTTAGGTCTGGCCTAACGCAGCGTGCAAGCGCTGCTTAGGAGTGAGTGACCTCTTGGAATCACAGGACTTTTTGGGAAACTCGTGCATGTACTTCACTTGCCGGAGTGAGCAGCTGCGCCATCTGTTTCCGAGCGGCACGCTGTGTGCCATCTGTTTGGTTTCCTATTCCAAAGGCTTTGTTGCATTCACGTTGTGGCCGCGCGTCCGAGCACTGTTTTCTGTAAACTGCGCTTTTGATCGTAAAATAGCTCATATGGTTCCACGATCTCTGAAGACTTGCGGATTAGAAAGTGGTAACAAAGCATCGGCTCGTCCTTTCATCCTTCCAAGTTCGACATGTGTATAAGAGATGGCTAATACTATAGCGCCAATTCACACTTCAGTGTGCGGTGCGCACGCTCATTATTATGAGACCGGGATTCTTAAAAGAAAACTCCCTGGTGCCAAATACTAATCAAATGAGGCCCACGCTCGCGTCGGAAATGAAAAATGGGTAGTTCGAGGCTTTAGGCTTACGTCAAAATAGAAATTGTGGTTCGCTTAGGCGGTCTCAGTAAGTTTCATAGATAATCAAAAAGCAAAAAAAATGTACTTGCTCAATCTAAAATAATCACTTATTTACAGGAATATACAAAGATACAACAAACTGCAGGCATGGGTTTGTCGTATTTGAAATAATAATGAGTAATTTTCACCAATTTAGCAGTACATACAAAACGTTATCTCACCATTATGGGATGACCCTGAAGCTTCGTCCATTTAACCATTTACATTATGTGCCACTAGGCACTAGCATACATGATCGACGTCATAGCGCGTCTCTCTTACCACAGACTCCTGTCCTTGCTCTGCGGTGCTCACCTCCCTCGGCGTAGATGACAGCAGGAGGCACGTGACGTCACCCATCCTTCACAGGAGCACTTCAGCCCCACAGAACCACAGGCGGGAGAGAGCGAGTCACCCCCCCTTCCAGTCACTGCACTTTCTCCCCCACCTGCCTCGTTTCCACTTATCTTCCTTTGCCCTTTCACCCGAACTCATCTTCACACTTCCCCCTTTTCTTCTACTCCATATGCCCTTCTCACCCTTCCTTCTCCGACCCCTCCCTCCTCTTTTCTCAGCCCTTTGCCCTCTCCCCCATCCTATTCCCCCCTCCCAGCTCATCTCTGTACCCGCAGTCCTTCTCTCCACTTAATTCTCCTCTCTCCACTTAATTCTCCTCTCTCCAGGAGCGTGGCTGTCATTGGGGCACCATGTGTCTGAACCCTGAGGGGCCCGTTCAGCCCTGGTCATTGCTGTATTTACTACTGCCGCCACAGTCAGAGGGGCCCTTTCCTTGCACAGGGAAGGGCCCGTGGCGTCTCTCTGACTTAGCCTCTTCTTGTCCTCACCCCCTCTTTCTCTTGCCTCCCCTCTCCCTTGCCTCCCCTCTCCCTTACAAACCCTGCTCCTCAAGGCCTTTTTCTGGGGGTGATCGCCCACCGGATGGCCCACGGCGAGCGGAGACCACGGTTCGGTTTCACCGTGTCTGGAGCGCGGACTGGCCCGTCCCCCTACCGCCCGTTTCCGTGTTTTCGTTGGTTGTGAAACCGGCTCTGCTGACTCTGTTCCTTGTGACACATTCACATAGCTGCCAAGTTTTCTGCAGGCTCATGTGAGACATGTTCATGTTTTTAGTGTACTTATATGCGACATTACAATGTGTTAAGTGTGCCATTTAGAGTGACACTTCGAGTAGAACAAAGCTGGCATCTCACATCAGTAACCCATGTGTGCAATGGAATGGACTAGAAATAGCTTCAAACCACTGTCATTTTTATAGAGTCGGGTTTTTCTTTCTGCGGGGCGTACACGGTAACTCTGGAGGGGAAAGTCGGGGACACCTCATCGGTCTATCCCTGAAACTGACATCCGGGATACCAGCCACGGGGCTCCTCGTGTTGCTGCCCCAGCTCCTGTATCTAGATTTAGGAACATAGTTTCTGTTGGTTTTAATTAACATGTAATTAAACAATTTAAAAACAAAGATCGTGTGTGAAAGTGAAGCGAGTTTGCCCCATATAAAAGCGCAGGTTTTCTCCTGGAGGGTGCGTTTTGTTTTTGGAGTGAAGTTTTATTTTCAGGTTGACCCATGAAATTCAAAAGCTAGGACGTCCTCCTTTAAGTTATGTACGCGCGTTGTTGTGGCTGCGACTCAATGGGCTTAAAGACAAGAATCAATAAAATTGCACACTAGTGTTGCAGCGTGAACCCATGCGCTGACAGATCTTCGATTAGGAAAGTGCAACTACTTCTGTTGCTGGGTGCAGGCCCCAGGAAATCACAGCCAATAAACAACAAATACACTGTCACTGTTTTTAAGCCATGTTGTGCAATGTGGCTGCTGGACAGCATAGCAAATAAAAGCAAGCATTGGCATAGCCAATAGGTCTCGCTTTTGGGACCTTATAAGTATTTAGTTCTCCAGTATTGGGGTGTCTTTCATAGATTCACATGCTTGAATATTCCCCGTCGTCGAAGTGGGAGTCCCACGGTACATAACAAAGCAATGTAGTAATAACATAAGCCTATTAGGCATAAAAGAAAGAAAAACCATAGAGTTTTCATAGATAGACAACTTGTCACTTCTATAACATATCACTGTTGTTATGTTCTAGGCCAAATCCAGCCAATCAGGCGTCCGCACCCTCTAGAACCCTCTCCCCAGAGACTCAGGCTCTCAGATTTTCTACCGCACGTCGTGTGAAGGGAGTCTCCCTGAGCTTGCTCAGTTTTTTCTTCTCATACTTCACAGAATATTGAGTTTATGATGTCTACAACCAAGAAGTCCCTATTCAGACCTTGTGGGAGCTGTGGTAAACTGAGACTTCATTCTGAAGATCCTCACAAAAAATGCATTTATTGTTTATACCCTGAACATCAGGTAAAAGACTGTAAAATTTGCAGAACCTTCTCACAAAAAACTTTGAAGGATAGAGAAGGGCGTCTCCTTCTGTGGCTACAGAAGTTAAAAACTTCAGAAAATCCTGTTTCTGATGTGGAGAGTGTATCTTCCATTCAAACTGCTCCCTCTTTGAAAAGGTCTTGTGACTCTCAAAAGGTTTCTCCTAGACCTAAGGTGATGAAGAAACATCATGTAGAAAAGATTTCTACACAACCTTCTACTTCAAGAGGGGTGATTTCCCCCCACAGGAGTCTCTCTGTTTCATTGACGCCCCCGAGATCGGATTCTCAGGCGTCTAAGACTCCATCTGCGCAGTTTTTACCACAGAAACTGCCTCTCTCGTCGACCAGCTCATCAACGCTTCCTCCATCGACGAGAGCTGCCGTCGTCGCATCTACATCGACGACCTCGGCATCTATGTCTATGAAGCCAACCATGATCATGTCGTCTGCGTCTTCACCGTCGACGCTGGTGTCAGTTAAGGTGAGACCCATTTCATCGACGCTACCCTTAACTTCGTCGTCGACGACTATCAAACAGAAGAAGAAGCAAACGTCGTCGACGGGTGCTTCGTCGTCGAAGGGTACTTCGTCGTCGAGGAGTGGTTCGTCGTCGACGGTAGCTTCGTCGTCGGCGGGTGCTTCGTCGACGGCGGTGGTCTCTTAGTCGGCGGTGGCTCTGTCGTTGACTGTAGCTCTGTCGTCGACGGTAGCTCTGTCGGCGGCGATGACCTCGTCGGCGACGGTGGCTTCGTCGACGACGGTGGCTTCGTCGTCGACGGTAGCTTCGTCGGCGACGGCAGTTCAACGTCGAATTTCAGCGCCAGTAACAACGGCGACGACTCCAACTCTGGATTTGCTACCATTAGAGACTTCAAACTCTCTGCTTCAACGACGGCATTCGTCTCTGGACACCCCGATGACACTTAAAACACCTGTACAGCCTCCTGAAGTGCTGTTTTCATCTGACAATGAAGACTACGAGTATGATAGATTTCGGGCTGCTCACAGTCCTTCAGAACTTCTAATTAAATGTCAGGACTCGGAGGATGATGAGGAAGACTTGCAACAAGATGATTTCTCATCTTATGACACACATCCAGTTCAGGAACCTCATATGGCACAATTGCCTTTAAGTCTGATTTCCAATTTACAGTACATGCTGGATGATTATAATCGCCGTTTTCCGCGGTCGAGCCATACCACTCCAGCGCCGCAGACACCTCAACAACCTGTTTTACATAGGGAAACAGTAGTCACACCTACATCAGTGACCAGAGAACAATGTCTTGGGGTTCCTCCAATAACACTGGAAGATATTGTCGAGGAACAAGATGATGACGCTGACAAGGAGGAAGGTGAGCTGGATGATGCTTCCCTCCTTTCTGAGTGGGACAACTATCAGATTCAAACCCCTTCTCCCGCTGATCCAGCCCCTTTGGATTCTCCCCCAGTTGACATTGGTGGTTTTCATTTGCTCATGGAAAGAGCAGCGAAAAGATTTCACCTCCCTATGACAACCAGGGAGGAGGATTGTTTCTTATATGACTTTAAGGACCAACCTCAAAAGCAGGTCCGCTGCATTCGAATCATTGATTTTATATTTGTAAGAGGGCCTTAAATTGATGCAGACTCCTAATTCGATTCCAGCCATCCTTCCTAGGATAGACCAAAAATACAAGGCTCCTCCAAATTCTCCTGCCTGTTTGACTTCACAAACAAAGCCTGGTTCTATTATTACTCAGGCAGACTTCACAGATGTCTCTCCCCTGAGGCGGAAGCCGGGGGCTTTGCTCTGATCGAATTTTAAAATACTGCATAATTTTAAAACTGTAATTGTATTTTGTATCTTGTGCATGTTTAGTTGATTTTAAAAACTACCTGCACGTCTTTCCGCCCCCTCGAACCCGATTCCCAGCGTGCATTTCCAGTTCCTGGCGCTTGGGGAGAAGGGGTTCGGCCATCTTGGGTGAGGGAGGGGTAGCGCTGCAGCTGCTGGCCGCCTCCCGCCCTCCCAGAATATTTAATCAGGCGAACAGCGCTGCGCGCTGACTTCACAGATGTCTCTCCCCTGAGGCGGAAGCCGGGGGCTTTGCTCTGATCGAATTTTAAAATACTGCATAATTTTAAAACTGTAATTGTATTTTGTATCTTGTGCATGTTTAGTTGATTTTAAAAACTACCTGCACGTCTTTCCGCCCCCTCGAACCCGATTCCCAGCGCGCATTTCCAGTTCCTGGCGCTTGGGGAGAAGGGGTTCGGCCATCTTGGGTGAGGGAGGGGTAGCGCTGCAGCTGCTGGCCGCCTCCCCCCCTTCTCACACCGGATATAAGGGCATGAACATCCGTCCGCGCAGCGGGCGGGCGCAGCGGGCGCGCCGAAGGCGTGCCAAAGGCAAGCCCGTCTGCGCCCGTCTGCGCCTGGCCCGCGCCCAGGGCCAAGAACCCTGCTCCGGCTCCCTTATATCTCAAGTCAGCCTACTCTCGTATGGCCCTGATGGAGCTTCAACCAACCACTTCCTTTCGATGCACTAAACATGACCTATCACAAATGCCTATGGTTGCCAACTTGATTTGCCCCCACTGTAGTAGTATGATTTCTATTAACAACTGGAAGACTCCCCCCTAAACTGCAAAGAGACGTCAACGAGGTGGTCATTCTTATGGCCCTCATCAATGCGCGGTCACTGGGCAAACACAGCCAAGAAATAGCGGACCTTATCACTGATAACAACTTAGATGCCCTTTATATCACTGAAACATGGACTGATAATGCATCAGCCCCTTATCTAGTAATTGCAGTCCCTCTCGGCTACAAAGCCTACCGACAGGACAGGGTTAGAAAAAAGGGAGGGGGTCTGGCCATTATAGCAAGAGACCGGTTCAAGGTCCGAACATCAGCTATTCCTGTTACATCATGTGAAGCCATGCACTTTAACATAAAGTTCACAGCCCTTTTTAACTTTAAGGGAGTTCTCCTATACCGTACCCCTGGGACAAGAGCAGCCTTTTTGACCAACTTAAGCATGATAACTGAATCGATAGCCACCGAAGAGTCTACGACAATTATGGGTGACATGAATTTCTACCTAGAACAAGAAAATGATAGGGACACCGCCGCCCTTACATCAGACCTAGAAATAATGGGCCTTAGACAACTGGTTACCTCTCCCACCCACCAGGCAGGACATACGCTGGACGGTATTTTTTCTAACGTAGAGGGCCTGCACATATTAAATATTCTACCCATGCCATGGACGGATCACTTTGCTATATTTAGCGGCCTGACAATCAAGGAATCATTGAGGAAGAAGGTCACATCTACTAAGCCAGGCTCTTTCAAAGTATGGAAGAATATAAACCATACTGAACTAAAAATACTTCTGGACAAAACTTGCCCAGACCTATCCAATGAACCCAATACCGCCACTCGTCAATTCCATGAATGGCTAGGTGATGCCACGAATCACCTAGTACCCACTAAACTCCATTCCAGGAATAGAAGCACACCGACCGCTCCGTGGTACACAGAGGAATTAAGAACCCAAAAACAATTAAGTAGGAATAGGGAAAGGCACTGGCGTAGAACCTATGACACCGAAAGCAAGATCAAATATAAAGAATCATTGGCCACTTACAAAACTATGATTATTGCAGCCAAAAAAACATTTTTTTCGGAACGAATTGAAAATGCTAAAAACTCTAGTAGGCAACTATATGACATCACTAAAACCTTATCTGGTAATGCACCAGATCTAAATCCGTCCCCGTCACAATCATTCTGCGACGCGTTGTCTGAGTTCTTTTTCTCCAAGGTCAATGACATATACCAAGCTTTTACTTCAAAAATTAACATCACCAGAGCCCCTCCCTCTCACATTTCCTCAGGAAACACCTTGTCCAGTTTTAAGGCTCTTACTATTGATCAAACAAAAATCATTATCACGTCAATTAAAACGGGATCGGCTCTGGACCCTTGCCCTTCCTCAGTTCTTTCTATGGTAATGGACACTACTGTTCCGGTCATCACTCATGTTTGCAACACAATACTGAGTTCAGGGACATATCCAGATTCCTTAAAAAACACACTGGTTAAACCCCTGCTGAAGAAACCCAGTTTAGATAGGGAGGAACTAAAGAATTATAGGCCCATAGCAAGCCTCCCTTTCCTAGCTAAAGTGGCGGAAAAAGCCATGAACCAGCAGCTATTAGAGTATATAGAGAAACATCATCTATTGGACGACACACAGTTTGGCTTCCGTAAGTATCACGGTACGGAAACCGCCCTTATCAAAGCAGCAGACGACATCAGAATTATCCGTGACCAGGGAGGGACAGCATTACTCGTATTGTTAGATCTCTCGGCAGCTTTCGACACGGTCGACCACAAGATCTTGGTGGACCGTGTCGGAAGGATGGGCATTCATCACACTGCGAGAGACTTGCTCTCCTCCTTCCTGGCCGATAGAACGCAGGTGGTCACACTGTGGCCATACCAATCGGCCAAGCTGTCACTTCCGTGTGGGGTTCCTCAAGGCTCATCCCTTAGTCCGACACTATTTAACATCTATGTGTCGGACCTTGCTTGTGTAACCAAAGCATACGGGATGAGCCTAACCTCATATGCTGATGACACGCAACTGGTGTTGGCCATTAAAGGTGACGGGCTGGAGGTGGCAGAGCGCTTCCAAAATGGAATGATGGCGATTGGAGAGTGGATGGCAGGTAACTGCCTGAAGCTCAACTCTGCTAAAACGGAGGTGGTCATCTTTGGACCCCTCTCCCCGATTTGGTCTGTATCCTGGTGGCCACCAGCCTTCGGTACCCCTCCTAGCCCGACCCCTAAGGTCAGGAATTTGGGAGTAACTTTTGATGATCATCTCAACTTCATGGCACACGCGAACAAAGTAGCAGCCACAGCCCATCATAAACTTAGAATGATAAGGAAAATCATCCCTTTTCTACCGGATGCTGCTGCCAAAACACTGGTCAGTTCCTTAGTACTTTCATCCTTAGACTACTGCAATGCACTTTTTCTAAATGCCCAAGCCAGGGTAACAAAAAAACTGCAGACAATACAGAATGCAGCAGCACGTCTGCTGTCTAGAACACCCAAGTTTGCACCCATTTCTGATACTATAAGGACATACCACTGGTTGACGATCCAAAACAGGATCAAGTTTAAATCACTCTGCATAGTCTACAAGGCACTTCGCGATCAAGGACCACGCCCCCTCAAGGACCAGCTTATACCCTATAAACCGGTCAGACATCTTCGATCCATAACTCTCAACCAATTAGTGGTTCCACGTTCCAAAACAGTCTCCTGGGGTGACCGCCAATTTTCAGCTGTGGCTCCTAAGATATGGAATACTTTGCCACAACATATCAAAACCAGCCCCTCACTTTTGCAGTTTCGGAAGAAACTAAAAACCTGGCTGTTTAACCAGTGACACTGCCCATGATCTTCCGAAGTTATCAATATCTTGGGGAAAGATAGCTGTATAGTCTAGCGCCGAGACGCCTACGGGTATTCGCTCACGCTCAATAAATGTTAGAAATAAATAAATAAACGCCGATCTAGGAACCCTTCATCTCCTTTGTCGGCACCTCCAGATCGCGAAGGTCGACGGCTGGATGGTATAGGGAAAACATTTTCCACTATGGCGGCAGCTACGGTTCGAGCGGCCAATTCTTTGGCGATCTTGGGCCGCTACGATCGCCAAATGTGGTCGGACATTTCATCTCTGATTAATCTCATTCCTGAATCATCCAGGCTAGAGGCTTTGAAAATTCTCCAAGAGGGAGAAAAAATTTGTTCGGAGATTATAGACTGCGCCATGGATGTGTCCTCTTCTGGCTTCCGTCTTTTGGCTGGTGCTGCAGTCCTGAGGCGTCAGGGCTGGTTACGGGCCACGTCTTTTCGTCAAGAAGTGCAAACAAAGATCCTGGACATGCCTTGCGACGGCGAGTCCCTTTTTGGCCAGCATATAGATGATGCCCTTCAAGCAATTAAGAAGGACACTGACACAGCTCGTGCTCTAGGATCTTTACAATTAAAAAAACAGCCTTTTCGAGGCGCAAGGGGTCGTGGTTCCTCTTCTTCCTTTCGTGGTAATTCCAACCAATACAGGCAAGGACAAAACCGCTTTTCCGCACAAAATCAGCAATCGTATCGGCAGCAAAATTCTTCCAACTACAGACAATACAGAGGCAAATCTTCTTACAGAGGAAAGGATTCCTCAAAGAAACAATGACTCTCACTACCCTCAGTCACGGACTCCTCCAAAACTTGGAGGTCGAATCTCCCGCTTCTTCTCCAAATGGTCGCAAATAACCACAGATCAATGGGTTCTCGATATTGTGCACAGGGGACACGCTTTGGAATTTATAAAGATTCCTCCAAATACTCCACCAAGAGGTCCTCCTCCTGCACATTTGAAAGAGCTACTGAAGCAGCTAAACATTTTATTGAGAAAGGGCGCGATCGAAGTGGTGCCAAAACTACAGAAGAGCAAGGGGTTCTACTCAAGGTTCTTCCTTATACAGAAGAAGTCGGGAGAATGGCGTCCTATTTTGGATTTGCGAGCCCTGAACAAATACATAAAGACACAAACTTTCCGTATGTTGTCCCTACAAGAAGTCCTTCCTTTTCTCTCTCAAGGAGAATTCATGACAACACTAGATCTACAAGACGCTTATTTTCATCTTCCCATATTGCCAAGACACAGAAAATTCCTCAGATTCAGGGTGGCCGGACGAGATTTTCAATTCGGCCTTCGTTCTGCTCCCCGAGTGTTCACAAAAGTCCTTGCACCGGTGGCAGCTTACCTTCGCCTTCAGGGAGTTAAAATCTTTCCCTACTTGGACGACTGCCTTCTAAAGGCGAAGTCTTTCGAACTAGCGTCCAAACAAACTCTGTTTTGCAGATCCCTTTTCCAATCTCTGGGCCTCACACTGAACTTGGAAAAATCTCAGTTGCACCCAGCTCAAAACAGATTGTTCTTGGGAGCCATTCTGGATACCACTCTAGGAAAAGCTTTTGTGTCGCACGAACGACGACAACGTCTTCGCGATCTAGCGTCCTCTATCCATCTAAAAGAGTTCGTTTCTGTCCGACAGTTGAAATCTTTCCTAGGGATGTTGTCGTCCTGCATTCCTCTAGTCCCTCTCTGCCGCCTGAAGATGAGACCTGTCCAAGAAGAACTGGACAAGCAATGGGCTCAGGTCTCGGGCACTTTCAACGACTTAGTCAGAGTCACACATCGCTTAAAAAGAGCTCTTTTGTGGTGGACTCACGAAGAGCATGTCTCCGTGGGGCATCCTTTTCTAGCGGACACTCTACAATTTACCCTCACCACCGACGCATCTCTCGAGGGTTGGGGCGCCCACTTGCAGGGCCTAACTGTGAAGGGCAAGTGGTCTGTTCATCAAAAGACGAGACACATCAACCTGTTAGAATTACTGGCCATCTTTCTGGCTTTAAAAGCTTTCAGAACCATCATTCACGGAAGCACACTATTGATCCGGACGGACAACACAATGTGCATGCACTATATCAACAAGCAAGGAGGCACGAGGTCCGTTCTGTTGTCCCTTCAGGCTCAAAAGATTTGGGAATGGGCGATTCAACATCACATTGCCCTCACAGCAGTACATGTTCCGGGAGCGTCCAACATTCTGGCGGATTCCCTAAGCAGATCCTCCACGACCAATCACGAATGGGAATTGCACCAACCCATTCTGGATCACATATTCCAGCTATGGGGTCCCCCAAATCTGGATCTTTTTGCAACTTATCTGAACCGGAAATGCCAGTTCTACGCAAGTTGGCTTCCCCAACCAAAATCATGCAGGAATGCCTTTTTGATGAACTGGTCCACAATTTATGCTTACGCTTTTCCACCAATACCTCTAGTCCCCAAGGTTCTACGGAAAATGAGGAAAGAACCCTGTCGGCTCATCCTAATAGCTCCCCGATGGCCTCGACAAATATGGTTCACGGAACTGCTACTACTGTCCCAGTGCGAACCAATCATGCTTCGTCCTCTTCCGAATCTTTTGACCATGGAACACGGTCAAATTTGTCATCCCGATCCGGCGTCTCTACACTTAGCGGTTTGGAACCTGAGTACTTTGAATTTGGACATCCCTTTGGAGTGCAGAGAAGTCTTAGCAAAAGCTAGAGCTCCTTCTACTGTAAAAACTTATAAACTCAAATGGAAACGATTTTGTTCATGGTGCAGTGATGCCAAAATTCATCCTATACAGTCCAGGCCAGAGCAACTTTTACCTTTCTTTTTGCACCTAGCAAAATCAGGCCTTTCATATGCTACCCTTAAGGTCTTTTTAGCGGCAATCTCACCGTTCCGTCAAGATGGCTCTAACTCCCTTTACTCGTCAAGAGTAATGCAACAATTCTTCAAAGGACTTTTTCGGATGTTTCCTCCGATACGTCGGCCTCCTCCTCCTTGGCATTTAAACATTGTATTGGCGCAGCTCATGTAATCGCCATTCGAGCCAATCCATAAGGTCAGCCTCAAACATGTCACTTGGAAGACTTCTCTTCTCCTAGCTCTTACATCCTCACGCCGGGTCCGTGACTTGCAAGCATTTACCATTAACCCACCTTTTCTTCAATTTACTAATGACTCTGTCCTGCTTCGCACCAATCTGGCCTATATCCCTAAAGTGCCATCTGATTTCCACCTCAATCAGCCGGTTGTTCTAAAAACATTTTTTCCTAATCCTCAAACTTTTGCAGAAAAGTCACTTCATTCTTTGTATGTCAAGAGATGTCTCAAATTTTATCTTCAGAGAACTGCTGCCATTCGTAAAAATGACCAACTCTCATAGGTTTCACACGTTATAGTTAGCTGGACATTTCACTCGTGAAAAACCATTGAAATTCCCCCGTTATAGTTAGTGCAGGCAACTATAACTCACGCGACCGCAATCCTCTGCTGATGACGTCAGATATTACATCACTGATGACATATGTGTCTTTCTGAAAAAAAAATATTTGTAATATATGTATAGCTAAAAATTAATGGAAGAAGACATGGGTAAATAAGTGTCTAAATACAGTGATGTAATATCTGATGTCATCAGCAGAGGATTGCGGTCGCGTGAGTTATAGTTGCCTGCACTAACTATAACGGGGGAATTTCAATGGTTTTTCACGAGTGAAATGTCCAGCTAACTATAACGTGTGAAACCTATGGTTTTTTAAGTGTATGTATATATATATATATATATATATATATATATATATATATATATATATATATAGCTTTGATATGCATATAGTCTTCTGCACTGTATATGCTATTGTTTTGATTCTTATGTACCTTGTATTATTCTGCTATCACTGCTCACTACTCTTATTCAAGCATGTGAATCCATGAAAGACACCCCAATACTGGAGAAGAACAAAAGTTACTTACCTTTAAACTGTGGTTCTCCAGTATTGGTGTCTCCTAAATGTTTGGGGGCCTACTGACCACGACGCGGCACAGACTCAGTGGGTGACCCTAGGGAACATGGTAGCTAAGCGCGACATCGCTCGCCTGTGGGGCTCTACTAGGCCTCCGGCTGCATGGCGATGCCCGTCACCTCCCCCATCACATCCTGGATTCGCTTCCAGAACTCCATGATCGCACCGCATTCCCAAATAATATGTAGGAAGGTGCCCACCATACCACAGCCTCTCTTACATAAGCCCTCCTCAGAGAAACCCATATGGACCAGCCTAGGCCCTGTCACGTAAACTCTATGGAGTATTTTAAGCTGCACCAGCCGCAGGCGCGCTGGGATCGCGACCTCTTTGGGAGAAGAAACTGCATACTGCCAATCCTCATCATCTAATTCGAGGCCATCCCTAGTCCATTGATCGCGCAACCCTAGAAGAAGATCTGCCCGAACATTAATTAGTTTCTTATAAATGAGAGAGATCGTACTCTCTGGCATATGGCCATCCAGGATCCGGTCCTCTAACGGAGAGGACTCAGGCACTGTCTCCCCCTCTACAAGGACTGACCGCAAGGCGTGACACACTTGAGCGTATCGGAAGACACTCCGTGCTCCCTAGCTCATACTCCTTCTGCAGCTCCTCGAATGACTTCACCCTACCCTTAACCAAAAGGTCTCCAACCCTGGATATACCGATCAGGTCCCATTTCTCAAACCCTTTTGTATGCCGAAGCTTTCCCAGAATATCGGAGTCAAACAACTGGGTGGCAAGGGTAAGCTTACCCTTCCAGCCCAGTGAATCTGTCGCCACCTTCCACACGTGCACGGCCACCCTGGTTGGCCCCGTAAGGGTTAAGTCCAACGACTTTGAGTACAACGCTCTGTGGTAATTACCCCCGCGCAGCAACCACCGGTCCATGGCGTAGCCGGGGCTCAGCGCCGGACCATAGACCCCATGGTTAATCGCGCTCAACTGAGTGGCCCAATAATAACGTCGAATGTCTGGAAGCGCGATACCCCCGTCATACCACGGAAGCGTCAACTTAGCAATCGCTATGCGCGGTCGCCCTTCCCACAATAGCGCGCGCTGGAGGCTTTCGACCACTCGGAAATAACTGGCCGGGACCAATTCAAGGGTATTCTGCAAGGCATAGAGGAAACGGGGAAGAGACATCATTTTAAACAGGGCGGCGCGGCCAAGGAGGGAAAGCGGCAACCGCCGCCAGCCCGCCACGTCCCGCCGCAAACGTGCCAAGGGAAGGAGCAAGTTTTTCTCGTATCGTAAAGTGGGGTCAGTGGAAATATAGAATCCTAAATACAGAAAGCCCTGCCGGGCGATCTGGATCGAGCAGTTGTACGGGACAGGCGGGACATCACCACACAGGACATACAAGTATGGCTTTCCCCAATTAATAACAAGACCAGAGTTCCTACCGAAAGAAGTCAAGACGTCACAAACCACTATGAGAGATTTCTTAGGCGAGGTGAAGTATAACAGAATATCGTCGGCGTAAAGCGAAATACGGTCCTCGTGGTCAGGCGACCAACGAATCCCACGTATATCCGGGTGCCATCGTATCCACGCCGCCAGCGGTTCAAGAGCAAGGGCAAACAACAACGGCAACAGGGGACAGCCCTGCCGGGTGCCCCTCCCGAGCTCGAACGGTGTCGACGCCCGCCCGTTCACCACGACGCTAGCAAGGGGCCCCTCATAAAGCAACCTCACCCAGCCTACAAAGCCAGGCCCGAAGCCGAACTTGGCTAGCACAGCCCACAGGTATGCCCACTCCACCGTATCGAAAGCCATCGTGGCATCAAGGGCCGCCACAATGGCCGGCTCTCGCATCGTGCCCGTCCTAGCAATCACTCCATGAAGGCGTCTAAGATTCAGTGCAGTGTTACGGTGCGGGATAAAGCCCGACTGGTCCGGGTGGATCAAATCTCCAAGCACCCGGACCAGGCGGTTAGCAAGGATCTTGGCAAGGATTTTCGGCTCGGCGTTGAGAAGTGATATCGGCCGATAGAAACCACACTTATCCCGGTGCTTACCGTCTTTGTGTATTACCATAATCGTCGTCAGTCGTTGATCGAGCGGGTGAAACCCATTCACCCGCGCCTCCACGAACATGGCGCGCAGGTGAGGAGCCAACTTATCCGGACGGAGCTTATACAACTCAATCGGCAACCCATTTGGGCCCGAGGCCTTACCCGAGCGCAACGCACGGATAGCACACTCCACTTCGTCAACAGTTATATCTCCATCGAGTTCATCCCTATCTATGGCAGAAAGGCAGGGCAGAGCAATATCACGCAGAAGGTCGCACGAGTCCTCAGTCGGCCTGTCCGAAACAGAGGTGTATACCGTACGAAAATAGTCCGAGAAACACTGGACTATACCATCGGGGTCAGTGACAACCTCTCCCCCATCCATCGACAACTCCGGCACCACTCGATTAACACGCTCTTTTTTATCCAACCACGCCAACAGTTTCCCGGCCTTATCACCGACATCGTACAATCGACCCTGCTGCTCCCTATTGAGGGTCTTGGCAGCGTTCGTCACCAGATCCCTGTATTCCAATTGCTTCAAGCTCAAATTATGCAGTGTGGCCGCTGCAACCTCCTCCTTCAAGGCCACGTCTAAAGCCGCAATCTCGTCCTCAACTTGTGTCACCTCGGCGTCTCTCCGCCGCTTGGCGGCCACTACCAAGGAAAGGGCCTCCCCTCTCAGTACGGTCTTAAACGCTTCCCACAAGGACACCGCAGATTCAACTGAACCCTGATTATCCTGAAAGTAGTGATCAACTGCCTTCAGCAACGCACTGCGCAGCTTGGGCTCACGAAAGTACCAGGGGTTAATGGGAGCCACCCTGCCCCCCACTACCCGGCCAATATCCAGACGGGCCCACACCGGCGAGTGATCGGATATACCCCGTGCCATGTGCCTAGCCTCAGATACCAATGAGGCGTGCGCAGCCAGAGTGAGCAAGTAATCAATCCGAGAGAGACTACCGTGGGCCCCGGAGTGAAAGGTATATTGTCTCTGAGTGGGGTGCCGTAGCCTCCAACAGTCTACCAGGCCAAAAGTATCTATAAAGTCGGGAAGCCACTTCTGAGCCCCCCCGGTGTCCCTGGACGGGTACCTATCGAGCAATCCAGATCCAACCGCATTGAAGTCTCCTCCCACCACCAGCATCCCTTCAGGGAGTTCCAACAAGGCCTTGCCCAGATCAGCAAACGTGGAGGCCTGCAGGGCAGGGGGGACATAAACAGAAACCAATACCAACGTTCTGCCCTCCCATCTCCCCGCCACAGCCACAAAGCGCCCCCTATCATCAGCAATGGTGGAGTCAACCTCTAATGGTAGGGAAGCTCTAACAAGTATGCCCGCACCCCTGGAGCCCGAGGAGAACCCCGAGTGAGCAATGAATTTATAACCCTTTCTATTAAGTGCATAACACATATTCCCTATAAGGTGGGTCTCCTGCAAAAGGACCACATCTGGCGAGGTCCGTTTCAAGAATTGTAGGACTATTCCCCCGTTTAATACGATCCCCTAAGCCATTAACATTCCAGCTAATTATGTTTAAGCCCCTACCCCCCGTCCCCAAACACAAAGAGACCTCCACCCCCCCCCGGAGAACCACAATCGGACAATACTGACAACAATTACTACGCCTTGCAAGAAAAAAAACCCCAACAACAACCCCAACATCCCAAATCCCCCCCCCTCCCTGCACCCCTGCATCAGCTTGCAAAGCCCCCCCAACTTGCAGTGTGCCTGTCGCCCTATCAAAAACAAATCTTCAAAAAGTACCCCAAGGGAGGAAAGAGCTCCTATCTTCCCCCCGCCGCCCTCCCATTACTGCAGTAGAGTGCTAGTCACTGTCCGGGGCTGAGTCAAAACAGACCGACACCGGAGGTATCACTCCTGTCCATCCCGGTCGCCTTCCGCTCCAACCACGCGGTCCCCGCCGGGCTGTCGCCGAGGGAGCGCATCCAACCAGTCCCCTGCCATGTCCGGCGATTCGAAGAAGAAAGTCCGATCCTCATACACTACACGTAGCCTGGCGGGGAAAAGCATGGCATATTTCAGGTCCATCTCCCTAAGCCGCCTCTTCACCCCCAGGAAAGTCTGCCTTTGCTTCTGCACCATCTGGGTGAAGTCAGGATAAAAGCTCACAGAGGCATTCTGAAAAGGCACCGGGCCTGTCACCCTCGATGCTTGCAGGATAGCGTCTCGGTCTCGAAAATTAAAGATCCGGGCGACAATCGGTCGCGGGCGGGCTCCCACCTTAGGCCTTCCGCCAGGCACGCGGTGAGCCCGCTCAACCGCAAAGAACTTGCCGAGGCCCTTAGGCGCAAGATGGTTCACCACCAAGTCCTCGACGAGTAAATCCACGGAGAGCTCCTCCGAAGTTTCCGGGACCCCAATAAGGCGCACATTGTTGCGTCGGGCCCGACCTTCAAAATCCTCGAGCCGGCGGGCGGAGAGGTCATTCGCGGTCCGTAACTTGCGAACCTCAACCTGGAGCTCCGAGACATCATCCGCGAGGCCAGTGGTCTTGAGATCCAGGGACTTGACCCGCTCATTGGTTTTGCCCAGGTCCGCGCGAATCAAGTTGACATTAACCAAAATCATGTCCACCTTGTGCGCCAGGGTCTCGAACTGTCGCCCAATCGATGATTGCATCCCCTCAATCGCCCCCTTGATATCCTGCAATGATAACTCCGAGGCTGGGGATGGATCGGCCTTCTGTGCTTCCAGCGACTGTCCCGATCCACCAGGCGACCCCTTCTGCTGGGCATAGCGATCCATATTGTTGGATTGGGTATAGCCTCCCCGCCTGGTAGCCTTAGACTTCGGCTTGTCCACCTCCGATTTGGCCGACATCTCGAACAGCAGGGCGGTCAGTTACAAAAAAACGTCCCTCGCTCAGCCAGAGGAAACAGGGTCAACCAGAACTTCAACAGCCAGCCAGGGTCGAGTGCAGGTCCTCCAGACATCAGGGGATCGGCATGAAGCACTCCCGGGCCAAAGCAAGCAAAGGGCGAGAAAGTGAAAGTGCAGCGGCACCCGTCCGCCAGTTCACACCTCCCAAGGCCGCTGTTGTTCAACTAGTGGCCGGGCATCCTGCCAACGCGAGCCCCTGGCATCCTCCGGAGGTAGGCCGCAATCTTCCGCCATGCACAACTTCGGTTCCCGGTGGGCGATCTTAGCCCGGACAACGTCAATCGCCCAAGCTGTGACTCATCTGCAGGATTCCGTGCATGAAAAACAGGATTTAGGACAGGATAATTGCAGGAGGGCGCGAGGGTCGCGGGAGCTCAAAGCTCACGCGGCCATCTTGGTCAAGCGCTAGGCTCCTCCCAAAATCTTTCAACTTTTAATTATATTTTGAGTAATGGGTGCTATTAGTCAAAGGTTAAGAAAGGAAAACAAAATGGTGGCGGACTATGTTTACGAGGGAGCACAGGCTGACTTATCTACTTGTAGAAAATGTAAAACTTTAAAGAGGACTGGTCCATTGCTGGAGGCAAGGTGCGACTCGAACTGAAGCACTAGATCATTTCAGAAATAAAAACCGTTTTACTTAAGACATGCTCGCGGTTGCACCTATAGGCGCATATCCTATAGGCGCATACGGCATACTTAAAATAACAGGTAAATAATAACTCCGTGCCTGTCCAGGTAGGCAGTGTACAGCTATCTGTAAAGATACAAACTTAGCAGAATCCGTGCCAAGTAAAGGTGCCGTGGCCTGCATGGAGCTTGGATTGCTGGTGACCGAGGCATTGCAATCGAGGACTATCTATATATAAACTATCCGTCGCATGGTAACATGCTATTTTTATTTACCGTAATTAAAAAATTAAGATCTACAGGGTACGGAGAAATACATAGTTTTCTTCGAATACAGGCAGTAATTATATTTCAAAAGCAAAACGAATATTATGTAAAGGGAATATGAAAGTTTTAAAAGGTCATGGCCACTTGAACTGAACTCCCCAAATCTTTGACAAAGCAAAAAAAGACAAAGTGGAGGAGCAACCATTAACCCTTCTTCCCAAGACTCTTCTAGGTACAGTCCTTTAAGTGAATAAAGCCAAGAGCGCGTGCAAGGACGCAGAGGTTTGTGGAATATAAAAATGACAATTACAACAAGCGAAAGGCTGCTATTTCTCGAGATTGCACAGTGAGAGGGGGTGAGAGCAAGAGGAGACGGAAAGAAAGTTTCAAGAGAAACAAGACAAGCCCGGCGGAGCGTGGCACGTGCGCTTGGCAGGGGAGCGCATTCCAGGCAGGGGAGCGGACCCTTTGAAGTACGATGCCAAACTGATTGCATGGCGGCACGATGCACGTGATTGTGCGCGTGCTCGCCATGCAATCCACTTTTGAGAGCACTTTTGGGAGCCCCTTACTATAGTCTCGCATAGCGATTGCTACGCAATAGCTAGGCGAGACCTAAAAATAAGTGCTACGACGCGGTCAATGTTCGCTGCTTCATATAGCTTTTTTCTCCCACTAGCGTTCAGCTGTTTTGCAGTGACCGCGCTGCTGTGCAACATGGGTATTACAAATTTGATAAGGCCGATTATCTCGTATCGGTGGATTCTAATGGCTTTGCCAATGCTTGCTTTTATTGCAGTAACAGATTTTTGAAAGTGCAGTATTACAGACCTGGCTTACTTTTGATAAATCTGAGGTAGAAATAGGACCTTTTATTTTGGATTTATTCAGTGATGGCTCTATTCGACATCTGACAGAACTGTGATTCAGTATTCGGTCCAACGTCCTAATTGGGAGCACATTTCCTTTTCCAAATCTGCAGCTGGTTTCGTTCGACTCATGCAGAAAAGGATATAACCTTGCATAACACAGGAAATGAACGTTTGAGAAGGAAGCCAAATTCAATTTCAGTCAGATATTTTAAGGCTAAGTTTACGATCTATGAAAGCAAGGAAATATAAATTTTGAGAGGAAAGGAGCATATGTAGCGGACTGTCAATTCTTTTTGTTAGAACTGGTTACAGTACACTGCAGGAAGGCCATTTGGTGTCAAATGCACTAGCTTGTAACAAAGATAACAAACTAAGTTAATGTGCTGCCTTTCTCAAGTGCAGCTGCTAGCTTAGTACAGGAACACACTATTCACCGATTTAAATACTGACATTTTTTAATGCTAAACTGGCCAGCTGTCATCTTGTCACTGTTGGAAGGGAGTTGTGTGCTCCTCCTATTCACCTGGCTTTAGTCGTGCTAATTCACCAATCCCAGAACTGCAACACCAATTAGTCTTCTAGTGTAGCTTACGTGATGTGGTGCCTTGCTAGAGCAAGCTTGTGATGTTGAGGGTCTCCAGGCAGTTTTTTCTTCCTCTCGGTCAGATGCAATGTTTCTGCAAATGGCGAACTGTTGTTCATTTGTCCTAAGGGATCCTTTGAAGACCAGAGGTCTGCCTTCACCGGTTGACTGCATAGGTGGCCAGAGGGAAAGCCATGATAAGCATTGCAGTCAGATAGCCTCTTTGAATGCACCTTATAAAGCGCGAAACTGATGCCCGAGGACATCTTGGCGCTATCGAATGAGGGTGTAGGTGCAGAACTGTTAGTAAGAAAGCTCTCTTACAGGACCGCGACTGCTTCTTAGTCTTGTGAGAAAAGCCAGGTCTTCAAAGATTTTCTAAAGAAGAGTAAGGAAGAGGCAGTTTTTAGTGTCAGTGGTAGACTGTTCCAGAGCACCACGGTGGCCCTAAAAAAACTCTTTCAACCCCAGGTGCTCTTCCTAAAACGGGAGACAGTCAAGTTCTTGGTAGAGCCTGAACGAAGAGTTCTCCCTTGGATGTACCATGTGAGCTTGTCCTTGAAGCGACCTGATCCAGGTCCATGCAGTGATTTGTAGTCCAAACAGAGGGCCTTAAACTTGTACTGTTTTCTGACTGGTAGCCAGTGAAGTTTCCTGATGGCTTCTTTGGCCGATTCATATTTTGGTATTTTAAAAAGGAAGCGTGCAGCTGCGTTCTGCAGAGTCTGGAGCCTCTTCGTGAGACCTATTGTGAGATTGAGATAGAGACTGTTGCAGTAGTCAAGCTTCGAGAGTACCAAGGAGATGATCACAGTTTTTAGGAGATCAGGAGGTAGGAATGTTTCAATCTTTCTTACCATTCTCAGGAAGCAGAATGAAGAGGTGATACTGTTCTCCTTCTCTTTAAGCTTCATCTCATTATCTAAGAGGAAACAGAGATTCTTCACTTTATTGGTGGATTTGAGAAGAGGGCCCAAGTCTGGTCCAAATTGAGGGATTGTTGCCGAAAATGACGACCTCAGTTTTTGTAGCATTCAATTTGAGACACATATTGTCTCTCCAATTGCTGACGTACTCCTGCACGTCCCAAGGCAGAGCTTGTCTTCTCTTTGGCTTTTGTTAGTGACACCACGATCTGAGTATTGTCGGCATATGATGCCAGAGAGAACTCAGAATTTTTAATAAGAGTCGGTAATGGTGTGACCTAAAGATTGAATAGTGTTGGCCTCAGGGGCGAGCCCTGCAGCACTCCACAGGGCAGGGAGAACAGCCTAGATGTAAAATTGCCCAGCGACATGTTTTTTTGTCTATTTGCCAGAAATGATTGGCAAAGCTTTAATGCCATAGCACCTATCCCCAAGCTCCGCATACGGTCAATTAGAATCTCATGGTTGACCGTGTCAAATGCAGAGAGATTCAACAGGATCAGAGCCGCTGTTCCACCATTATCCAACATTTCTTGGATATCTTCTGTGGCTACTATCAGAGCAGATTCTGTACTCCGATGTTTTCTAAACCCATGCTGTGTGTCATCCGAAAGGGAATTTTCCTCAATGTAAACTGAGAGTTGCTTGTTCATCACATTCTCCACCAATTTGGCGGCAAAAGAGAGTCTTGATATAGAGCGATAATGATTTGGATCCAATGCATTCAAGTTATCCTTCTTGAACAAAGGCAGAACAGAGGCACGTTTCCATTGTGTAGGAAACATTTCTTCGCTGGACGTTTTGTTAAACATTTGTCCCAGGGTTTTTGCCACTTGAGCAGAGATCTGGTGCATTACATTGGGCGGGAAAGGGTATTACGGGACTCCTTATTTGATTGATGGGATAAGGTTTATAAGTTGTTTTTCCGATGTTGCCCTAAAGTGAGAGAACCTGGCTTGCAAAGATGTGAAAATTAAGGATTGCCTGTCCCGCTAGACGGTAGTCTTGCCTAAATTAAAATTATTAAAAATGTTGGTGACCTCTAGCAACACCTTAATGCTCACTCGTGACTCTGTGAGTCTACTGGTTATACTCCTCATATACCTTCATGCACGTTCTACACTAACACCACATAGGTCACACAGGTCGAAACAACTGAACTCATCCATCTACTATTGACAACGTGTCGCAAAGTATTCTTCCAGTTTGCAGTAGCACCTAACACTATATTATTACGAATTCTATTCTATAGTTAATTCCCAAATGTTTCTCTTGATGAGACAATGTTTATTCAAATCACTCCGTGTTTCCTTTAGACGGACCTGCCTTCGCAGCTCCTGAGTTGGAGTTTTTCAGGAAAGGGAGAGAGGGGAGGGAGGGCTAGGGTAGAAGGGGGGGGCAGGGACAGATGGGGGGGGGTATAAGTAATTTTGGTTGTTTCCTCTGTTTTTATCCCATTTATGTCTGCTTGTTAACTCAAATTTCGCTGTAGTATCAGATGTGATCTATCTTGTACGTTTGCTCAAGGTCAATTACCAATCATGCATCGTTGCAAGAAACACCCCGCTAATGCCTCGCTCCATAACCCGTTATACATGTTTCACCCACTGTAAACTACTCAGGGATGACACTTTCACAGGTATACCGACCGTAGATCTCATCACATCTATAGCGACATCAGGCCCCTAGATGACACAGCATAAAACCTTGGCAGAAAACCTTAATATTGTATCTCTGAATGTTAAAGGCCTCAATCACCCTGTGAAGCAAAGGAAAATCTTTGAGTACTTAGCAAAAACTAAAGGAGATATAATTCTACCCCAAGAAACGAAACTCTCAGAAGAATATGTAGGATTAATAAAACACAATTGGATCTCTCATATTTTATGCTCCCCGGCAGACCACAATAAAAAAAAAAAAGGAGTGATCACCCTTATCTCCAAAAAATCCAACATCACTACTACCTCACACACCCATGATGACGATGGAAGGCTCTTAGTCATGCACCTACAGAAAGTAGATGACCCCATCCATGTAGTCAACATCTATGGGCCTAACACAGATGACCCAGATTTCTGGGAAAAGGTCTCTAATACTCTCGAGAGCCTACCTCAGGAAGATCTCATTATAGTGGGCGGTGACTTCAACCTACCAATGGACCCTCATTTAGACCGGCAATCTAAATGCAAATACCAACCCTCCTGTTCACATGAGGTCTTAAAAAGAATATGCTCCAAGTTTAACCTAAAGGACTCATGGCGTCTTCAACACCCAGACATGAGGGACTACACATTTTACACTGCACCACATAATTCCTACTCTAGGATTGACTACATCCTACTCTCAAGTCCGTTCACACATCTCATAGATGAAACTGATATAGCCCCCAAACTAGTTTCTGACCACTCCTTCATCAGCACTAAGCTCGCAGGTACCCACACCATCCTACCCCCAAAAAGATGGCGCTTGAACGATGACATACTCTCCGACCCAGCAAATAAACTAAAAATTTAAAACACAATTAAGGAATACATCACACTAAATGACCTCCCCGACATGAGCACTCCTACCGTATGGGATGCACTTAAAGCGATCATTAGAGGAGTCGTTATCGGTATCAAAGCTCAAGTCAACAAAAAGCTAAACCTAGAACTTGAGTCCATGGAAAAAGAAATCAAGTCACTTGAAGCTTCACACTCGGCGAATATAGACAACAAAGTCACCCTAGACCAACTAATTAAGAGGAAATATGAATATAATAAAAGAGTGAGCAAACGCGCCAGAGAGTGGATAAATAAATTCAAGGCACTCAAGCTATGTGAGGGGAAACAAGGCAGGGAAACTACCAGCGTCATATCTCAAACATAAACAGAAACAATTCACTATTTCCTCGATTAAAGACTCCAAGAATGCTATCCAAACCAAACAAAAGAAGATACTAAGTACATTCCATGCCTTTTTATGAAGATCTATATAAAAATAAACAAACCATGAATCCGGAGGACTGCTCTAAATACCTAGAGTCACTGAACCTACCAAAACAGAATCAGAATCAGACAGCTCTGCGCTAGGGACTCCCATCTCTGAAAAAGAACTCTCGATCGCTATTAAATCCCTCAAAAACAATAAAGCCCTGGACCCAGACGGCTTCTCAGCAACCTTTTATAAGGAGTTTGACAAATCTTTAAGACCCACTCTACTAAAATTATTCAACTCTATAGCCAAGGAGGGCTGTGTCTCCAATTCAATGGGAGAAGCCAATATTATCGTCATTCCGAAAGAAGGAAAAGACCCCCTCTTAACAAAAAATTATAGACCGATCTCACCCATAAACCTGGACTACAAGATCTATGCAAAAATTCTGATAACACTAGATTACTGTGTCACATTCTAAAGAAAGCAAAGATAACGGTCACCCCCTCTATTCTCATTACCCTGGACGCAGAGAAAGCGTTCGACAGGGTATCATGGTCATTCCTAAAGCAATGCATGGTATCTTTTAATCTTGGTGAATCATACATCAACATGGTGATGGCACTCTACTATATCCCTACCGCCCGAATTGCCATTAATGGTACCCTGTTGGATTCCTTCTACTTAGAACAAGGCACCAGACAGGGTTGCCCTCTCTCTCCTGCACTGTTCCTCTTGGCCATAGAACCTCTAATGACGGATTTCAAATGCAGCTAAGAATTAAGGGAGTAAAATTCGGAGAAACTCGTGTGAAACTAGCCGCATACGCGGACGATATCCTCATGGTTACAGAGAATCCGGGTGAATCCATCAAGACACTTATGACTACTGTAGAAAGATACTCTATCCACTCCGGATATAAGTTAAACCGGGATAAGTCTGAAGTCAAACCGCTGAATATTCTCAGCTCTCGGGACATGCTAGGTGACTCTGGCCTCACATGGCAGCCAGGATACGTTAAGTACTTGGGGATTGAATTCGACAGCACAATACTAGAGACGCTGAGCGTAACGAAGCCATCACACTAGAGAAAATTACAACTCTTCTAGATGCATGGTCACCTAGATTTATAACATGGTGGGGAAGGATCGAGGCCATCAAGATGATGCTCTCTCCACTAGTGAGCTATCTAATCACGATGTTACCCCTAGTACTATCTGAGGAATTCCACCATAAACTAGATATCTTACTCTCGAAATTTTTATGGAAAGGGAAAAAAGCAAGAATTAGTATGAAAAAACCTAGACTAGATAAATCATTGGGAGGGGTCAATCTAGCTGACTTTAAGGTCTATCAGACGGCATTTTTGGCAAAACAAGGCTCTTACTGGCTAGTGCTACCTGCCGAATACACCCCTGTTTGGCTAGACATAGAGAAATCAATTCTTATGAATCTTACACCAGTGGCCCTCTTGACCACAAACCTGAATACGGTCAGCTGCTCAAAATCCTCCTTCAAGAACACAAAGTCCGCCCTACTAAAGATTGACAAACATTTAGACATTAGTGTTAAGCGATCTAACCTTGAATCTCCCTGGAACAATCATAAAATACTCTATAATGGGAAAACCTTATATAACGAATCATGGGTTAATAAAGGGATCTATTTCTCCCATCAACTCTCTAACAGGGTCTACCGTCTCTCCTTCAAAGAAATACAGTCCAAATACAACGTACATTTACTAGAATTCTATAACTTCTTAAAAATAAAATCAGCTGTGACCAAAGCAAAACTTTCAGCATTACCCCCTTCCCTCCCGAGCTACCTATCAAAACTACACAAGCTAGGTCACCAGGTATCCTGGATCTATAAATTAATACACCCACAACATTCTACCCTCAATAAGAAACTCACATCCTTTTGGAATCACACGCCTCTTTTACGATCTCGGAGTTGGAATGGACTGAAACTTGGAAATCAACCAGGAGCTATAAGATCAGCCCAGCACTCTCCCAGACGAAGTTCTGGTTGCTACATGGGGCCTTCTGGACACCACCCAGACTCTACTTACACAAATTCAGGGACGATTCCACCTGCTTGAATTGCAACGACAAAACAGGGGACCTAGAACACTTATTAATTCAATGCGAATGCGTGATACCCTTCTGGGACAAGATCTTCGAATTCATATCTAAACTCTTCTCATATTCTCCCAGTAGGCTTCTCCCGACACTAGTATTCGGTTTCCTCAAAACTGTGTCACTCAATGAAAATGATAGGGCGCTCCTAGACCTACTCCTAACAGCTGCAGTCAAGATTATTCTCAGCAACTGGAAAGACACACGCAAAGCTTCCTTTAAGTGCTGGCTAAACTGGGTCACCAACCTAAGAGGGGCTCATAATATAACTCTCCAGAACTCACCGTGGAGATCTTCTGCCAGACACATGTGGGACACTCTTGACCTCTACTTTAGCTCACACAAACCGCCATGAATCTCAACATTTGTAGTACTATCCCTCTACACGACCTCTTATACTAGTGTTCGCCTTTCCAATGCCTGTGATCCTATGTCACTAGATGAGGCATATTCCTAAGGTCTGTACTTTGTGCTAAAGTTCTCCCTGATGTTCACTAGTTACCGCTCATGATAGCGATAACGGATATAGTCGCATATGGAGTGCTACACTGATACTACATGTGTTTAATCTGTGAGGTACCACCATACCATTTTGTTTACTAGTGACTTCTACTAGCCTTGTAATTATTGCTTTATTCCCAATGTTTACTTTTGTATGTCTATTTTGTATGTCCCTCATTTGATGTATTGTACGTATGGTTTTTATTTGGAAACAATCAATAAAAAAACTTTTGAAATAAAAAACAAAATGTTGGTGACCTTTTCTTGAAAAAAGTTGGCAAAGGTGTCACAGGAATTTTGATTATTTACTGCAGTGTCAGTGCTCATTGGTGCCACCAATTTTTCTATTACTCGAAAATGAGTTTTATCAGTATTTTGAGCTGATTTTATCTACTTAGAGTAGTAAGAGGATTTTGCAGCTATTATGCATTTATGTTCTACTAATTTATTCTTATGATTTTCTCCTCACTCTCATAATTTTTTCTCCATTTCTGTTCTTGCCTACAGCAGTCCTGCCACGATGTTTTAAGAATCTTGTTATACGAGGGCTGGAAAACTTTCTTTTTAGTTATGACTTTTTGTTTAACCGGGTATATAATGTCTAAAGCAGAGTTTAGCCATAACGACAGATTTTCAACACTGTTCCAGGTTGTCAGCTGGTTGCCATGAAACCTTTTATCGTGTGCTCTGAAAAGGAATACACAGAGACCACACTCTTGCCTAATCACGCTCCAGACCACCCCATGTCACACCCATGTGCAAAAACAGTAGGCGATGGTCAGCTGATATCATTGGTGTTTAGAAGGTACAGAAGAACATGACAGTGAGTGGGCAATGGTGAGACGTTTAATATAATATGTTGTAAGATGTGGCAAATAGCATCATGAGAACTAGTCACCTCACTTTTACAAGAAAGTCAATCTTTTGGGGAAATCATTGTGAAATCTTGGAGAGGTCGATCTTTGATGATGTGGTACATGAAAGTTTTAAAACGGGACCTAGAGTGGTGGCACTGCTCGTTGGCAAGATGCTTTGCTCGACGTTGGGTTAAACATGATGTGACAGGTGAGGACATATACGATGTTTGAGGGGGTTTAAAAGGTCGATAACATTATGATAATAAATGTGTATGCTTTGTAGCCGTGTGTGAAGAGCTTATTCGGGGACTTCGCTCCGACGGGGGATGTTGAGGACCAGTCTGACTGCGGTGTTTTGAACGTTCTATAGTTTTCGGAGGAGTTTGAGTGACGTCGACATAGAGCGCGTTGTCGTAGTCCAGGCTGCTGCCGATTTATGGATTCAGTAGGGATCCATCTGAAGGTCTTTCGAAGCAGGCAAAGCGTGTGGAAGCACGATGAGTAGACAGAGTTGATCTGGCAGTTCATTGTGAGCAAGGAGTACAGTATGATGCCAAGGTTTCATGCGCAGTCCGTGGGTGTGGGAGGTGTTTCTAGTCGGCGGGCCATCAGGATTCGTCCCAAGTGGAGGGGATGGGTCCCATGATGAGGACTCCAGTCTTGTCCGAGTTGAGTTTGAGGCAGCTGTCTCTCAGCCAGGTGGCAACGACCTCCATCCTGTCGTGGAAGTTGTCTCTGGCGGCTGTGGGTTTGTTGGTGAGGGAGAGAATCAGCTGGGTGTCGTCTGCATATGAGACAATGTTATCCGTAGTTCCTGGCGATGACTGCGAGTGGGGCCATGTAGACGTTGAAGAGGGTAGGTGTGGTATTCCACACTGGGTCATGTGCAGTGTTTATGTCATACTGGAATCTTATCTATGTCATGGATTCTTGTAATGTGTATAGTTCTAATAATGTTCAGTTACAGTTTTGCCTGCTGGTTGATGGATGGGATCTTCTATGAGGAATAAACTACTTTTACATCTTCAAGCTGAGTACTGGAATTAATTGAAGAGGAATCTTACACTGGCGTAGTCGGCTCAGGAACCTCTGGAGAAGATCTCAACAAAGATCCCTGTATTTATCTGAACTTTTACAGATGTTTGATATTCCAACATATTTTCTGGCGTTTCATCAAGCTGGTGTGTGCAGCACAGCGGTTTTATACCTGTGAGTTACCCTCCAGATTCAAGATCGAGATTTATACCTTGTGGAAGGCTTCATCTCGTAAGCTTACGCATCTAATGTAAGTGCCTCTTCTTCATCTGACTGTTTAAGTTTGCACTGGAATTGCCTTAAAGCTAGCGAGTGACACATGCTTCGACAGAAGATTGCATTAAATTGCGGCAAGAGAGGTGTGTGGAGGCACTGTGAAATCACCGTGTGGAAAATCGCTTCATTTATTGATTTAGCGCTGTTGTGCTTTGACTGAGGATCACATTAGATGCGGGGGGGGGAAGTGTGTAAAGTCGCCGTGTGTGATCGCCGCGGGGAGGATATCGGATTTGGCTTTGGATCTTGTTGTGCCAGCGCGCTTATTGGCTTTGGATCTCGTTGTGCCAGCGCGCTTATTTACGAACTTTTAAATCACAACAACAGCCTGGTTTCAGCATCAGAATCCCTCGCTCCACTGTCATCTCCTCGCGAAACTGAACTTTAAATAATAACATTGGTTACCTGGGAGTTGAAGAGCCGCAGAATTTCGAAGCTTCATCTGTCAAGGCTTCTCCCGTTCACCATTGTTGCGGCGTCATTTCTTTTCCCTTCATCACTCTCGCGCTTCACCGGATCTGTGTCATTACGTTCACGCTTACTTGCGCAAGCGTGCGTGGTGGTCATTGTGTATCGTTGCTAAGCAACGAATAGCAGCGAGTATTAGGAATCGTGATCAACACGCATCCAAGGGTAAAAAACAGTTTAAAGACTTGAAATGTATAGCGTTTTTCAGCACAAGCCAGAAATAGAAGATTGGAATGTAACTTTAATGTTTTGTTAATTTTAGTTAGGTGATATAGCATATTACCTGGGAAAAAAAAAAGGAAAACCAGTAACATTTCTGTTATTTTATTTGACAATGTAATTTACCACATATATGGTAGAGACAATATTATATGATACTATATGTTTTCTTAATGTGATATTCATGTAAAAAAAAAAAAAAAAAAAGAAAGGAAAATTCTACTTAAATTGAAAGTTGTGAATAATATAGGTCACTTGTACATTAAGTGGGTGAGAGTAGCAAAGATGCAAAACGTTACAGCGGCCCCATTCTTCTTATCTTGTCCTGGTTCCCCTCCTATAAAATGGAAAAAATGGAAAGTGGTTTTCGAGAGGTACGCTAGAGTATGCGGACCCTCTTTAAGTGCTGAAAGAAAGTCATCACTGTTATTGCACTGTCTAGGATCTGAAGGTCAAGATGTTTTTGACCATTTACCAGATCTCTCAGCTGCGGAATCTGGTACATTAAATGACTATGAGGTGTGTATTAAGAAACTTGATAAGCATTATCTTCCAAAAGTGAGCACTATCCTTGAAAGATATCAATTTGCAAAAAGGATGCAAACTACTGATAAAACAATCGAGGATTATATTACACAACTAAGAAAATTAGCTTCCTCGTGCAAATTTGAAGGTCTTACTGATGAACGCATTAGAGATCAGTTTATGTTTGGCTGTAATATCGAAAAGATAAGAGAAGAACTATGGTTAAGAGATGAACCAACCCTTGATGAAGTGCTAACGGTCGCCAAACGGATTGAACATTCTTTAAAGTGTGTTGCTGTCATTAAAAAGGATTCAGAAAAAGGGACTAAAGTTGAAATAGTCAAAGTTAAATCAGAGAATAGTGATTCAACACAAAAAAGTAATTCAGAGAAAATCTGGTCTGAAAGAAAATGTTATAGATGTGGTAAAGCGGGACATCTTGCCAATGATAAAAAGTGTCCCGCTCTCAATCAAACATGTTCCAAATGCAGGTTAAGGGGGCATGTAACAGCTTTATGCAAAACTAAACGCAAAACCAGGGTGAAAGAAATTGATATATATCAAGGGGAGTTTGGCGAATCGAATGCAGAAGATCAGGTTTGTGGGCAAATTGTAGTGCAGGTTGAAAACAAAGGCAGTGGTAAATCCTGTCCTTATGATAACATCTTAGTAGAGGGTGAACAAACTAGGGTCTTGTTTGATTCGGGTGCAAAGATAACCATCATCTCAAATGAATTTTACAACTCCAAGCTTAAAGGAAAAGTTACTTTAATGAAACCTGATATAATTCCCTTGGCATATGGTGGGGAACCCATTAAACTACATGGATATTTTTCTGGCTTGGTGGAGTATGAAAATAGATTAATATCAGGGAAAGTTTATGTGTCAAAGCGTGGAGATAGCATCATTAGCTGGATACATCAAGGGGATCTGGGAGTATTTCTTGATCCAAACGCTAATCCTCCTATACAGCTAAGAGACAGAGTACAATCGGTGGATAAAGGGGTTGATGACAGATATGTACAGGTTTTAAAAACTGAATTTCCAAACGTATTTAAGGAAACATTAGGTTGTTTAAAGGGATATAAACATAGGATTCAACTAAAAGGTGGTGCGGTTCCTGTGTGTTGTAAAGTGAGAAGTGTCCCGCTATCTGTTAAGGAAGACATGAGAAAAGAAATACAAATGTTAAGTAAGTGCGGGATTATAGAAGAAGTGGAAGGATCTGAATGGTTGGCTCCGGTCGTTGCAGCACGCAAACCCAATGGGAATTTGCGCCTATGCATCGACTTAAGGCAACTTAATAAGTGTGTGGTAGTGGATAGGTATCCATTACCAAACATTAATGAATTGTTAACGCTACTTGATGGAGCAAAAGTTTTTAGCACGATAGATCTCACTTCGGCGTATCATCAAATAGAGCTAGAAGAGTCATCTCGGGATTATACATCGTTCATCACGCCCTTTGGCACATTTAGGTTTAGGAGAATGCCTTTTGGATTGGTATCCGCTTCTTCAGTTTTCCAACGCGTGATGGAGAAGGTGTTGAAAGATCTTCCGGGGGTATGTGTGTACCAAGACGACATATTAGTGTTTGCTAAGGATGATGTGGAACACGACACTAGACTGAGATCAGTTCTGGTAAATTTGTGCAATCACAATTTGACAGTAAAGGTTGAAAAGTGCAAGTTTAAATCTAAAACCATTAACTATTTAGGTCATAACATATCTGGGGAAGGTGTGAAACCTAAACCTGATTTGATTGAAACTATTACGAAGATGTGTTCCCCTACAGACAAATCGGAATTGATGAAATTCTTAGGTATGATTGAGTATTATGCCAAGTTTGTGAAGGGTTTTGCAGTAGCAACAGTAAACATGAGGCAGTTGTTGCGAAAAGGTGAAGAATTTGTATGGTCAGATCGGTGTGAGGATGAATTTGTGGCCATTAAGAAGAAGCTCAGTCAGGCCCCTTCCTTAAAAAGCTTTGATCCAGGGAGTAAATCCATTCTTGTAACTGATGCAAGTGAGAAAGGGCTCGGAGCGGTGTTGAAACAGTGTGGCCCAAATGGCATGAAAACTATCATGTTTCTTTCAAGGAGTCTTAGAGACCCAGAAACACGTTATTCGGTCGTTGAAAGAGAAGCGTTGGCAGTATTTTGGGCAATTAAAAGACTGAAGAAATTTTTGTGGGGCTTGAATTTTGAGGTTCATACGGATCATAAACCCCTAATTGAAATATTCAGCAAAAAAGGGTTAGATCTTATTTCTGGAAGAATTACAAAATGGATAATTGGGCTGCAGGAATACAATTTTGAAATAAGATATATTCCTGGGGTCGAAAATGGAGTTGCAGATGTGCTTTCACGTTTAGTTTCTGGTAGTTGTGAGCAGGATGATGTTTTGGTGGATGATGAAGATGATGAAATAGTTTGTGTAGTTGATCAGAACATTATTGCTGAAGAAAGATGGTTGAAAGAATTAGAGAGTGATGCGACTTTGGGTGAAGTGATGTCTTTGTTAGGAAAAGGGTGGAGCTCTAATAAAGATGGGTCAGAAGGTACAAAATGTTTTTGGACAGTACGAAATGAATTATCAGTAGATAGTGGCTTGTTGTTTCGAGGGACAAGATTGATTCCTCCCACTAGCCTCAGAAAGGAGTTAATTGATTTGGTGCATGTGGCTCACTCAGGCTTGTCTAAAAGTAAAGAAAGAATTCGCATGTCTTATTGGTGGCCTGGAATGGACAGAATGATTGAGCGCATAATAAGGGACTGTGCTTCTTGTGCCATTAGTGATAAGAATAAATCTACGCATGTGCAACCGATGGTGTTGAGAAAACGTCCAAGTGGCCCATGGGAAGATATTGCCTTGGATATTGTAGGCCCCATACAAGGAAAAGGGTTGCAAGTATATATTTTGGTTGTTATAGACATGTTCTCCAGGTGGCCTGAAGTTTTTTTTTTTATCATCTATTAATACTTGTAATGTGATTGAGTGTTTGAAGAATTTGTTTGCAAGAGAGGGGCTTCCTAAGTCTATTTTATCTGATAACGGTGTTCAACTAGTTTCTAGGGAGATGGAGCAATTTTTGGCTGCTAGAGGTGTAATCCACAAAACCGCTGCTCTTTATCATCCAGAGGCCAATGGGATGGTGGAAAGATTTAATAAAGTGATTAAGGAGACCATTGCATTGGCTAAAGGAATGGGTACTGATTGGAAGAAGGAGGTCATCGGTAAGATTGAGGAATACAGATTAACTCCTCATGCAACAACTGGGAAGACTCCCTTCTTGCTGTTTCGGGGTAGGGTGCCCAATACTAGTGTTGAACCATATTGGGTTAACAGATATGAACTTTTAAAAGGAAAGGAGTGTGTGTGTGATGGTGATCATATGGTAAGAATAGAGGAGGAAAAAGCAAAGTTGAGAAAAGCATACTTTGATAGTAAACATGTTGTAAAGCAAACTAAAGTTAAGGTAGGTGATTGGGTCATGATTAAATATCCTGGTTTGCTGGGAAGCTGTTCTCCTTCAAAATTTATGAAACCTATTAAGGTAATCAAAATGTTTAGAAATGCTATTCAAACGCAAGATCATCGCATATGGAATTTGAATAGAGTGGTCGTGTGTAGTGATGTGCTGAAACCAGGTAATGGGTTGGTTTCTTCTAATGAAAGATTTTCTTCTCATCAAACTAAGGGTGAGAAGGAAAAGGATTTAATTAGTCTTAGGACATCTTCTAGAGTGGTCAAAAAACCCAGTTATCTTGATGATTTTGTTGGGGTAATTGTTTGATTCTTGTTAAGAAAAGGAAAAATGTTTCTGTATAAGGAGGGGAGATGTGTGGTATTCCACACTGGGTCATGTGCAGTGTTTATGTCATACTGGAATCTTATCTATGTCATGGATTCTTGTAATGTGTATAGTTCTAATAATGTTCAGTTACAGTTTTGCCTGCTGGTTGATGGATGGGATCTTCTATGAGGAATAAACTACTTTTACATCTTCAAGCTGAGTACTGGAATTAATTGAAGAGGAATCTTACAGTAGGGCTCAGGGATGAGCCCTGGGGCATTCCGCAGCTGCTCTCTGTGAGTTCTGAGAGGAACGGTGGTAGTCTGAGTCGCTGTGTTCAACAGGTGAGGAAGGAGCTGATCTAGTCCAGGGCTTTGTCGCTGATACCGGTGTTGTGGAGTCTCACGGTGGGAGACTGTTACAGATATCAAAGGAGGCTTGAAGATAGCTGGGGCAGAGGAGGAGATTAAACGAAGTTTGAGACAAAACTCAAGGCAATGCTTAGGGAGTTGCAGGGAACTGCGAAGAGTATGGAGCAAAAATAACTTCAGTGAAGGGTGTGTTTGGAAAACCCTTCTGCCGGATAACCATAACTAAGAAAGATGTGGCCAACTTGGCCTGCCAGATGGGGTCAATGGACAATGTGATGCAAGTCTACGAGTAGAGGCACAGGCTCAGTGAGCAGTTTTGAGAAGTGGGTAGTGGCTTCGCAGACACACAAGGAGAGTGGAGTCTTGCATATAGTCCAACTACGAGTGGATATACAATGCTATAAAAGCCTCTGCCATTCTTACCAAGGGTGCCTGTATTCTCCAGCGTGGAAAAACGACCAGATATGCAGTCATTCATAAGTATAGTAGTACTGCGTTCCAGTCCCAGAAAGTGGAAGTGTTAAAAGGCTCTTAGCTCCCCTTGAAAAGGCTCAACAAATACAAAGTCCGGAATGGACACCATTTTGACTGAGCTGAGTAACTGCAGACAGTGCTACTGCAAAGACCAGAGGCTTGGATCCCATATCTGAAACACACCACTTTGAAAAGATATGACCTGCACAATATTACAAAGAAAATTGTCCTTGCGTTTTCCAGCTAAGCAGAGGTTGTGCTTTGAGGCAAACAAACACTTCTTTCCCACCGTGTAGCTGTACGAGAATTTGTATAGCTGAGAAAGGACAACAGCCATGTAATGATTGGCCCTAGTTTCTGAAATTGGAGGTATGATAGACACATTGTTGTGCTGTCCAGGTTTTTATTTACTTTGAGCCCCATATTTGGTGGGTGGGTGTCATGTTGCAAAATCATATCTGCAACTGCTGTAAAAAGTCCGGGTTGTATAGGATGGCATTTTGATTCTGTGTTTATCTTCCCTCCTCTCCCCACCCCCGTGTCAAAAGCTTCCCAGAGCTGGTGCTTATGGTGGCCATTGATGCCCTGTTCGCTCTAGGGGATGTGCAGATTTAAAGTTGTACTGCTTGTTGTAGAGCTTTAGCGTGGTTCCTTTTTGATTCTCAATTAATTGTTCGCTTTTCATGTTGTAAACCAACCCTGTGGTTAATAAAAATATTTAAATCATAAACAAGCCTCTTTTACACAGGCCTTAATTATTTGTCAGTGGTGGGAACTGCACACAAAAGAAAGACCAGGCCCATCTACTCATCAGGCCTGTGCACGTTCTTCAGAATTCGTTTCCAGACATTAAAATGCTTTGGGTACTGCAGGCAGGTTATTTTCTCAAAAGGATATCCGATTTCTTTATGTTATTGATGACTTTTAAAATAAGGGTACATCTACAAGAGATGTGGAGTTTAATGAATGCAGCTGGAATGACAGGTTTCTAAGTACCTACAAGTACACACCACTGTTTTGAAGCCTACGAACATAAGATGGTATTTGAGGTTTGCGACACATTGCCACTGGGGTAGCCGCAGCATTTGTTACAGTAAAGAATTTTAAAAAAACGAAATGGGGTTGAAAATGTAATGGTGATGGCAAACTACTAAACAGGGAGACAGGCTCTGCTCTGTTAGTGGTGCAAGAGAGAGAACTATGTCTTTTGATGACATTTAATGTTGCAACTCGACATCTGTTTAGAAGGTAGAAATGTTAGAACAAGGCACCGTAGACTTTGGCATCATTGTGTAAGAGAGATCAACGAATGAAGCACACACTGTGGTTGGTAGTTGGAAAATAAGAAGGGAAAATAGTGGTTGGATTAGCAAGTTGCCATTAAGCCCTATGATGGTTTAGAAAGGGCAAGTTATGATAAACATATAGATTCTTTGAGGACCGCCCTTAAAAGGGTGTCATAGGCGGCTTGAGACATTGAAAGCAAAAACTTGCATGGCATGTGTTTTGAAGAATGCTGTAGCAAGAATTCTGATTAATACTTATAGCTGCAGATTCCTCACCTTTAGAATATTTCACAGGTGCCACACTGGATCTGGAAACGTTTCACAGCAGTGCTCCCACACGCTGCCATGCACTGCTAGTTGGCACCTTACAACCCCGCATTGGGCTAATTCTGCCTGGAAGTGATGAAGCACAGCTATTTATAAGCACCACTGCTGCTTGCAAACATCATCTTCTTTCTTTTTGTGTATTAGAGCGTTAATCCAGAGATCTGCGCCCTCTTTTGTCAGTATTTGATGATGTCAGAGTGCAAGAGAACCATGTCCCTACCTAAAACTACGGAGTTCAAACCCTGCTGTGACTGTTGGAAATTGATTTGAGTAATGGATTGGCAAGTAGTGGTTCTTTGGTGTTTGAGCTTGGATACAACTCCAATTCGTGTGATGAGAGTTGTTCATGCACCCAAAGACGGTCTGGGAGTGTGAAGTGATGCTGTATGTCTCCAGCCATGGGAAGAAGTCGGGGACGTCGCATGCATCCCGCTCCAAGTCAACAGTGTGGAACCTCTCCTAATGCCAATTCCGCAGCAGGTCCTGCTCGTGGGTGAAGTTCTCTGGTAAGTCAAAGTCCAAATCAAACATGAAATAAAAGAAGGCGAAGCAGGTCTTGAAACCAAATCCGATTCTGACCAGAGTGTGCCACCACTTGGAGATGACAATGGTGATGATGGGGTTGATGTTCTTCATGATGACAGTTAATACTTGGATTTCAGGAGGCCAGTGAGCATGATATTTCCTCTGATATGGGATTGGTTTCCGACCTTGGCCTGCCAACTTAAGAGAGTGCTTATTTTGCTGTGCTAAATTGATATGCTGAGGTCCTGGACCTACAAATGCCCTCTGTCAAAGTTAAGTAAAACATCTTTACAGAAGTCCTGCAATGTGGACCTGCTTCCTCTGAGCCCTTTTCCCTTTCAAAGAAGACCTAACTGACACTCTGATGAGCACTAGGTCTAAGCTTTCCTGTTGCCCTCAGGTGAACAGGGAAGTGGCCAGATACCACAGACCGGCCCCTGGCGACCCTGTTTTTCTTATGTAGTATCCTACTCCTGAGAGTTTGGTGGTGCAAGCTTCCACCATCAAGGTGATTCCTAATTCATTCCATACAATCCCCACAGTCCCCATACAGGGAGTTGAAAAGGATTAAGGTGTCTGTAAAACGAATATTCTCTTCAGCCAGTAAAGCCTTGAGGTCAACACGATATTCCCCTTTGGCCGATATACGCATTCCTTCTGGGACATGGCTCATGAGAATTTAGGGCCTCTCTGGCCCAAATCATTCAAGAAGGTCAGGATTTGGGCACATAAATCAATTGTGCTAAACTGCACTAGTTTGGTGCTCTTTTGCGGTTTGTGGGTGATACCCACAGACCTTTCAGGAGAGCTACAGACATCCCTTATAGATATGCCTTTCGAAGAACCCCACCTATGCAGCGAAAATGCTCTAAGAAAAACCAGGGCATGTTTTTTTTTTCTTTTGGCTTTTGTTTTGTGCTTCTGACCCTTACCAGACAATTTTCACGTAAGTTTCGTCCCTCCCAATGCTACACCACAGGTTTCACATACAGGCAACTAGGCCTTCCTACCCCGCTGCAGTCACGTTCGTGGCCGGGCATGGGAACTAAGCAGGCAATATGCAGTCAACCAGGGGCAGCGATCTTCCAAGTCTCGTCTCTGCTGCGTCAGCCTTAAAGTCACTTTAGTTTGCTCTTAGTGTCGCACAACCATCCTGTGGAGGCAGGATCCAGCACATCTTCCCAGGGTAGCGATTCATTATATCCAGATCCTCCAGTGGGGCTATGGACTTCTATTTCTTTCCTGCCCACCACAGCTGCCGATCACATCAAAGAATCTTTCAGAGGAGCATCTACCTATCTTACTACTAGAGGTGCGAGCTTCACTGTCCAATGGGGCAATCAAGACTCTTGAGTTGTCACTTGCGCTGTTTACACGTGCCAAAGAAGGATTGAGGTCTTCATCCTATTTTAGAACTTCTCCTTCTGAATGTCTTCCTGTAAAAGGACAGATTCAAAATCCTTTCATTGGCCCAGGTTCTGTCTTTCGTAGATCTGGTTGGCTCAATGGTAGCTTTGGACCCCGCAAGACCCGTATTTTCATATATCCTTCTTGCAGTCCCAGAGATGTTCTCTGTGGTTCAAGGTAGGACAGAAGCATTTTCAATTTGCTTACTTTTGGCTTCACGAGCACCTTCTTGAGTGTTCACGAAAGTGATGGTGGTAGTCACTACTGATCTTCAGGGGTTGGGGATACTAGTTTTTCACTACCTTGCAACTGGCCGTTGAAGAGAGAATCAATTCAGTGCGCCGTAGACCACCTTCAGATGACAGCCAACCTTCTGACATTGTTTGGGTTCTCAATCAACAAACCAAAGTAACATATGGCTCCTTCGCAGAGATGTCCTTTTATGGCATCTGTGTTGGACACTATACAGCTCAGGGCATTTCTTCCATCGCAACGAGTCAAGGCCAATCCGGCTATAATTCAGATGGTTCAACCTCGGTACTGGTTCTCGGTGAGGGCAGGTTTGAGGCTTCTTAGCCTCAGGCATCCTGCTTGTCCACTTTTCCAGGTGGCACGAGCTGGCTCTTCTGTAGGATCTGAAGTCTTGGTGAACCCAGCACCAAGGAAACGTGTCAGAAGTCATCCAGGTTTCAGAGGAGACTGCACAAGATCTGCAGTAGTGGCTACTCAGCCACAACCTGACCAGAGCTGATGATAGTGACTGACGCGTCACAGCTAGGTTGATGAAGTCATCTGGGAGAGGTGAAGATCAGAAAATTCTGGTTTCCTGCAGCGATTTGCCTCTATCAATGTGTTGGTATTGTGGGCCATTTATCTGGCATGGGTGTCAGTGCACACATTCACAAAGTACTGCTGCCTTCCTATCAAGGGGAGGCTGGTACAGATTCTCACTGGCAAAACCACCACTATGTGGTACGGCAACAACCAGGTCAACGTGGAATTTTGGGTCCTGTGCCAGGGCTTTGTGCCTGTTGGAGTGTCAAGGCATCTCCCTGATTGTGATTGGCTTGGATCCTTGAATGCCAGACTGGAGCAGCTCAGCCGGTGGTAAGTGGAGGATCCTGATTGGCAGGTTCTTGCCAAAGTGGCACAAGCATTCGTCCATTTATGGGGAAAACCCTGGCAGGATCTCTTCGTCACCGTTGAGAACATGCAGTCACGCAATGAAGGTCCCATTCCACAAAGTCTGTTTTCAGCAGGTGCTGGGACAAATTTGTGGCCTGGTGTGGAGTCTGCAAGACAGACACTTTGCAAGCCAATCTGTGGGATGCTTTATTTATCTTACCTTTGTCCCAGCAAGGCCTTTCTGTGAACGCTGTTATTATATCAGTCCTTTCGGTCATTCTGCTTTTACCAGACAACTGTCCTTGTATAAATCACCTATTGTGATGCATTTTTTAAAGCTTTGACACACATCTCTCCCAGACTGTTTGTGATGCCACAGTGGGATCTAAATGTGGTCCTGACATTTCTCATGTCTATACGCTTCAAGCTAGTGCACTGCTGCTTGTGATCACTTCAGTTTGTCATGTGAGTGCGCACAAGGCTGCAACTGTCCAACACAACCTTCTTTATGGACAAACTGGTGCTGAGAACTAGGGCAGCCTTCTTTTCAAAAGTCATGACTGCTTTTCACATTGAGCAATCCATCACCCTCGCAATGTTCTTTGCCCTGCCTAACTGTTTGAAAGAAAAGGACATATTCCTTCGACTGGACCCCAAAAGAGCATTAAACCTTTACATTGATCACACCAAAGACCATTGGGTGGACAATCAGCTGTTTGTTTTGTTCTCTGGGGTAAAAAGAGGTAAGATGGTGCAGAATAGAACTTTGTCAAGATGACTAGTCATTTGCATTAAGGTCTGCTGCACACTGGCCAAAAAGCACCCTCCAGAAGGGCTGAGTGTCCATTCTACCAGGGCCAAGGCTGCCACCAATGCCTTCACACGCGGGAGTACTTGTCCTTGATATCGGTCAGTCTGAGACATGGGTGTCAGTGCACACATTCTGACTTGATATCCAGGTCTGGCGGAAAGGTCCTTTTGCCCTTTTGGTCTTACAGGACTTTTTGGCCCACTTCACAGACCCTCCACCTTTGAGGATGCTACTTGGGTATCTATTCTAAAGGTGAGGAATTTGCAGCTAGAAGGACCTAGCCGAAGAACAAATTGCCTACCTTCTAATGCTTTATCTTCTGGATACTGCAGTTTCCTCACTGCCCTCTCACCGCCCCATTCTTTGGAGAGGTCTTCTCTTAGTGCCTAACAAAATCATAAATTAGAGATCTGCACAAAAGTACCTCCAGTTGTTTTGGGCTCTGAGTCTGAGGGTGCAGAAAGAGTTGAGAAGATTCAGACGTCAGAGCAGGGGTGGAGCATATATGGGGCTCTGCTCCGTTAGTTCCAGGTCAGAACGAGGCCAATGTGGAGTCACAAGGTGCCACCTAGCGGCTTGTCGGAGCACTCCTTTTAAAAAGTTCCAGATCTAGTCTGACATCTGTGGAATGTTATAATGGTGATGAATCTGTGTTTAGATTGAGTAACCACCAGAAAGAGCTTTAGCAAAGGTGAGTAACTTTTTGTGTGAGGCCAAACCACCTCTGTGGTGAATCTCAAAAATGAAATGCCCAGAGCCGATGTGCTCATAATAGATAGTTGCACCGATAATTATGGCGATGTAAACATTATCTGAGGTTTTAGCAAAAATTCCTCACTTTAATAAGTCTTGTATTACTCTCAGAACAATGTGATTTTGTCTCCTGAGGTTCTTGCGAGGTGGGGAAGAGGATGTGGCCAAACGGCTAGGGCGGTCAACCTAAAATCTGGGGAACTAGGTTCGAGTCTCGGCAACTACGCTCAACATCCTGTGATTCTGGGCAAATCACGTAATCTCCCCGTGCCTAATACAAATTTATGTGTCCTTGTGTAACACAACTGGTGCTCATGTAAAGCGCTCTGATACCTGATACCTTTGGGTCAAGTTTGCGCTGTATAAAACTGGGGGGGGGAGGGAAGAGTCATCAGAATGCTACACCGCATCTTGGGCTTTGGTTTGCGAAGGAGGCCATTTCAAAATCTTGTCCTTGGTAACATGAAGGTTTTTTATCAATTCAGTGGTCTTTCAAGTATAAAGTCTTAGAGGTAGGTAGGTGTGTGGACAAAACGCAGAAATCTCTCAACACCAAAACTGCTATAGAGTTGAACTAGACAGGATTGTCCACTCTCTCCTGCTTTATTAACCATCAGACCTCTAGTGGAAGGATTGAGGAGAGGCAAGGCATGATCAAGATTCCACATGGCCATGGTGAGCACATATTCTACTTATGTGAATCATGTTTTCACACAATTGAAGAACCCAGAGAATCCTACTCCTAGAACAATGGGCTTGTTCACCGAATCTAAGACATTACTGAGTCTCTCTAAAAACGGTTGTAATTAATAGACTTGCGAAGGGAATGCTAGCTGCACACAGGGTGGAAGAAATGTATATATCTGGGATTAATATTACCCAGTGATGTCCACTAAATAGCAAGCTGGTCCTGGCTTTAGTCATTTTTTATGTGAACTCTGATGAAAATGCCAGAAGTGAGTTTCAAAATATAGAGATCAGTTTCGGGCGAAGCCACAGAACTCCATGATATATAGAAATGCTATTGTGCATCACATTGCTGGTTGCGAACAAATGGAAGTTGTATACTTGAGGGTATTCAGTAACCTGAATTGTATTACCTGCATTGGAGATAAGGTGTGGGTATATTTCTTTTATACCAGCACAAAATATTTTGTGAAAATTGGAGGAAAAGGTAAGATTTGATTGAAACTCTTGTGGAAAGGCCGAGTTTTACATGGGACTCATGCGCTGGAGGGCTTGTTGATAGAGGAAAAGTTCAAAACTTTTAATGAGCTTAGAAAGGAATGTTAACTTTTTAAAAGGATCTGTTCTGTCCATGGATAAGCAGTGAATTGCCCTTCTGACACATGATCCAGGAGAACTTTTTCGAAGAAATTGATAAATTATTGCAAATATTGCACAGAGCATGATCGTTTTGTCTTTTTTCCTGCCACACGAAGGGAACTTCACAAAAAGATATACATTTTTAGGTGAAATAAGGAAAGATTTCTTGTTAGGAAGCAATAAAAAAAACATTAGGCCTTTGGTGTCGTCGATTAAAACATATTTTGTTTAATTCTTTATTTTGAAGATTTTCAATAAGAAACTAGGCAGATCAATGTTACTCAACATTAAACAATCTATAAACCTTTGCATTGTCCCTCCTCCTCAAAAGTAATCAATAGCAAGGTACAGATGATGATTCAATTCCACAGTTCAGAGCTAACTGCCCACCAAAGGTTTGGCACTTTTAAAAAAACCTTTTTATTGATCATTTTCATAAATACATCCGGAAGCATACTGGCAGCAATAAACAATACAATAATGTGAACCATAAGAGCTCAGTGTTCACCCATTAGCCAAATCAAAAATTCAAGAAACCGTGTAAAATCTGGTCTCCCACCCACCCCCTCAATGGAGTGTTGCATTGTGGATCCTTACCCTAAACTTGTGATGTGTCAGAGTTCTTGGCCAATGTTCCGCAGTCCTGCAGACACAACCGCGGCCCACACTCATACCTATGTCCTAGCCACTTATCCGTTCGCTTCATTCATCCATTTTTCCCTCCACAGGATTCAGCTCGGGTATGCCTTCGGGGGCACAGCCGATTGGGAATGTATGCTCCTTTGCCCCTCCTCCCCAGTTGTGTTTCGAAGCCCTGTCAACAGCCCATCCCATGATTCAAGATTATCCTGCAATTTATTGTCTCACCTGCCGGCCTTCATATGGACTTTCTCTGCAGTGACCCTCTCTGTCACATCCTTGTACCAATATGAGACAGCGCTCTGACCCCAACTCTCCTCTTCTCCAGTGCCAAAGCCAACTGAACTTCCAGGGCACCCACTTTACAACCCCCAAGAGACAAGGCAATAATAATGCTCCTTTGGGAGGCCTGTCACTGCATGCAGATGATGGACCACTGCCATCCAAAAGGCATGCACTGCTGAACATCTCCAGGCCAATGCCGAAAGGAGGCGCCCACCATCCCGCCCCTTGGACAATCTGTGCGTTTTACCCTGTACATCCTTGAGCACCCTGCAGATGATCTTCTCCCATAGTACAGCAACCTGACGAAACATATACGTGACGTGGGCCTCACCTCTGACCCCTGTCATGAGTAAATCCAAATAAAGAAAGGGTACCATATGTGCCGCCCAGCAACAGCTTCTCCCTATTATCTTTCACTGCCGCCCAAAGTGCCGCATGTTGCAGCTTAGTTGCATAATGCTGGATCACATATGGACCAGATATAGCAGTATCAAACACCACTTCAGAAATTGATAAAGAGGGGGGACTTTTTGGACAGTTGAACAGGAGTTCTTGCAAATATTAAAGACCGCAAGAGAACTCTCCATGAGTGACTAGTGTGGACCTCCGGAGTGGATTATTTTAAACACCATCATACCACAAGAAAACAATTCATGAGTGAAGGATCACTTTGAGAGAGGAACTAGGGAATTGAGGCCCTGTCCATATGGAGCACTAATGGGAGGTGTGGAAGACCTATAAAGAATATTTTTGTGATATATAAATTGTGTCGTGAAAGTGGTGTGAACCATTTTGATTTCCACAAACGCTGCGTCGACAGATTTTTCTCATAGCATCTTTGTTTTATTTTTTAATTTATTTGTAATTGTGTGGATATGAATTTTAAGAAATTGTAGTTGTAGTAGAGATAATGGACTTGTAGTGGTCCTTTTTAACCCTTGGTTGTGATTTTATATAAGTAAGGTATATATGAATGTCTTTGAAAGGTAACATAGGGTCCCATCTGATGAGGGTGCACAAAAGGGAATCTTGATTGTTGTTCTACTAAACTAAACTATCCTGTCTCTTTTGGAAGTCAAGGGTGCTTCTCCTGTTTCTTGTGGGAGTCGCACCCAGCCACAGAAACTGGGCCCAAACCTCATTCGTCACAGTACCCTCATCAGAAAGCCCCAGCCCAGCTTATTGAACGCCTTGGTAATGTCAACTCATGCCAACAGCAGTTCCTCCCGACAGGGCTGCCATTAGTGCACGTGCTAATCTTCGCAGGCTCACTCATGGCGGTGCTACGACAGGCATAAAGTCATACTGGTCTTCGTGCACCAGTGTTCCCACCACTCCACAAAGGCATTCTGCTAACAGTTTACAGAGTACTTTTGAATTTACATTAAGAATAGTGAGCGGCCTATTCAAGGACAGGGTTATCCTATCACCTCCCGGCTTAGGCACCATACAAATCTCTCCATCTCGTAGGGTGGGGGGCAGCAGCCACGCTCCTTGCACCTCCCTGAATACCTACAAGAGTGGTTCAGTGAGCTGTGCCGCTAAGGTCTGGTAAACAGTAAAGCCATCACCTACTTTTTACCATCTCGCCTAGAGCCAACTTTAGTTCCTCCAGCATAAATTCTGATTCCAGCTCCTCTCTAAGCAGGAACAATAGTACGGGAAAGTCAATTTGATCTAGGTACCTCTCTATAGCAACTGGGTCGGCGCCGACTCCACCATCTTAAGTGGTCCCAAAGGGTGTCATTAACCATTAGGACCTCGAGACCGTCCCGTCCAGGTATCTCAGTTGCATGATAGGGACCCTGTCAGTTTCATGTGTAAGTTGTCAACCAAGCAACTTACCAGGCTTGCTGCCCTCTTTGTTCTCTGCCTTAGCTTCTGACATGTGAGTCTGTCCAACCTATCCCATGTGTTCTCCAGTTTATGCTTGAAATGCGCAATGGCCCCCCCGCCTCTCACAATTCCGTTTCCTGTCTGAGCGGCGGCAATTTTCCCCTTGAGGACCCCAAATTCACCCTGCATTTGTTTCCGGAGAACACATATCTTACTCTCACACTCTCCCCACATAAAAGCTTTCTGTCTGTAGCAACCCAGTTATGCACAAGGTATTCCGTCAGTGCCTCCCCCAACAACTGTTTACACGGAACATCAAGGAGGGCATCCGTAGACAACCTCTAGCTACGCATGGCCGCGTCACTTAAGCCAATAGCAATGACGCGTGATCAGACAGGTGTCGGCCTTGATATGTGACCGACTGTTTCTCAGTGCTTAACTCTGCCGTCCCCAATGTGCATATGCGGTCGAACCGGCTGTACGTGCATGGGTGACAGTCGCATGAATATTTCTTCTTGGTAGAGTACGTTGCCCTCCAAATATCAGTGCATCTCGGATTGTGCATTGCAGACCGTAACGTCTTGTGGAAGGTCTAGGTGGACACCTGTCCTTGTCATCATACAAAATACAGTTCAAGTCCCTGTCCCATAACATTCGCACTGCCAATACAGTTGGTCAAAAGCGTCTGCATCCACACATAGAAATCTCTGTCATCCATTAGGAACGTACACCTTTAAAACACAAATCTCTTAGCCATCAAACGTCCCCTGCACAATCACATACCGTCCACTGGGGTCAGCCTCCAAATAGGTCAAGGCAAATGGAACTCCCTATGCCACTCAGATCGCCACACCCCTGGCATAAGTGGAGTGTGTAGAGGAGAACAGTTGGCCTCTCTATTGTTTTGTAATTAATGGGACTCCTTGTCTATCAGGTGTGTTTCCTCTAGGCACGCAGTGCTAACCTTATGGCGCCTCAAATTTGATTGTTTACATAGGTACGATGAACACCACTTTTTTAAGTTTCACACTATTAAGAGCAAAGTAATGATTTTTAAAGCTAAGATATGTAGTAAGCAGAGGAAATGTAAATGGCATATAGGTAGAGCAGAGTTGGAAACTGTTGGCACATACCCCTAGTTGGGCAAACTGTTCTCCGCTAATCTCTCTGTAAAGAAACACATTTTGCACCTTTCTGGTAAAGCGATGGCACAAGCTAATACACTCGGTACTCTTTAGTGCATTTGGTCAAAGACATTTCAATCCTCTAATCTTGGTGTTTATTAAAAAAAAATCCCCCTGAACCCTACTTTATACTATTGTAGTTATTGATAAGAAACATTGGAAATTAAAATAGAGGGGAAAATATTTCATAAATTTGCAATGTAAACACACTTGCCCCATCAAAGCTATACGCCTTGAATTGCCCAGTAAGGGGCAATCTTTTAGAGGCCTACTTTCTTAGAGATGGTGGATCAAAGTAGTAGGTAATTCACTTTGCACAAGAATTTTAATGAAGCACTTTTGCACTATAGATTGCCTAGAGCTGATCTTATGGCAATGTCTCGTAATGCTCTTAAGAAGTATCTGAAACCCAGTATTAGGTTCAGTTCAATGAATCATGATATGATTCTGTGTAGGGGAAAGAGGAAGATGGAGAATATACCTTCCACCTTTTTGGATGCGTTGCCCCAACCCTACTTAAAGTGGAACTTGAAACATGGTGTTTGATGATTCTTTTTATGATTTTGCGTCAATATTTTGCCATTAAATTCTGTGATGGGGACTTGCGGAGGGATAGCTCCAGAGAATAGACTATGTGATCGTTGTGGGGACTCAACAAATCTTCAAGCATGTTCTTGTTTAGTGCCCTGCATTGCATGCCAATCGATGCAGTTTGCTGAAATCTTTGGGGTTTTTTTAAATATGGGGTTCGCTCATCATAAGATTCATTGCATTTGGTATTTAATCCAGTAAATGAAAAAATGTGTTTTAACATTTTTACTTTTTTCAAGTTTTTTCTTTTTTTCAATTCATATTGATTATGCACTTGGCATATATTCAAAAAGTAGATCTCTTTTTAAATCTTTTCTTACTATTGAAAAAATTGTGAAATTGTCATGGGGAGCAGACTGTTTGGGGGAGCAGACTGGTTGGGGACAGCAGGAGCTTGGATCGGTGCCAATTCGGCCAGAGAGCACTGGGGTGTAGTGGCCATGCTTGCCTGCGCAGAGCTCTGCCTCTAAACAAAAAAGGGGAGAGGGGGGGGGGGGGGCGGGGGGTTTAACTCGAATGGAGCATGAGAAGGAAGCCTGATTTTGAGTCCCTTACAGGTGAACATTTGTGGTAAATCCATTTTTCTACTATAGCCTTATAGCCCGCCGTAGCGGGCCATACCAGCTATTAAAGGCCCGCTCCAGCGTTAAATGCCCGAGCCGAAGGCGGGGCTTTTAACAAGGGAGCGGGCCCTCAATAGCCGGTATAGCCCAGCTACGCAGGGCTATAAGGCTATTAGAACATTCTGCCACTAGAGGGCAGAATGGTCTAACAAATAAAACAAAGGCTTCAGGGAGCGCAAGGGGATTGAAATCCCCTCAGACTCCTTGAAGCCTTTGTTCACAGCCACAGCTGTGAACAAAGAAACATTGGAATGTTGGAGCTCTGGGTTTATACCAGCCATTATAAGTCCGGAGCTACTCTATTGTTTTCAATGGAGCTCCCAACATTTCAATGTTCTTATATTGTATCTGTCTCCAGAACATTCCTGAAAACTGGATTCCATATACATAAGGCTTGACTCCATTTTAAGTAGCCCACAACTCCCTTTTCTGTATTTCTGCAAAATTGTCAACCTGTCTGCCTTCGATGCAGATGTTGTCTGTCCTTCTCTTTCCAAGAACTGTAAAAGTGTTTTCATTTAGATATCGACAACAACAAAACACCTGATGCGCCATCACTCTGAAAGAGATGCCTTTTTATCTCAATTTCAAGGTCAAATAAAAAACAATAGTCAAACTAGTGTAGTCTGAATTTTAGTACTTTTACCTTAGATGTATAAACGAATGCATCCTCAACTAGCATCTTGATGCTTATTGGTTAAATCAAACATTCCTAAGATGACATTGCAATTTCCATCTAAGATCACATACAGTATGAACGGACTGCCTGCCACCTGTCAAGAGAGGTCCTTTGCCCTAGATTATCATGAGCAAAGATACTACAAGACCAGAAGATTGTCCTGATTGCCAGAGATGCTGCAGCCGTATTGCACTTTCTACTGAATCCCGACACTGAGCCCAAGCCCGTAAGGAGCTGGTGCTGATGCTGAATGCTTGTTTGCTTTTCGCAGGGAACACAGCCCCGACAATCTTGGGGTTCTGCTATAAACATGCAATGCGCTTATTATCCCTAAGAAAATCTAGTCGCAAAGTTATTTTACTTGCCACGCTCTCCTAGGGTAGCGCATGGAAGTCTTAGGGTGTTAGATTTTTAGATGACATTTTAACAATGTTAGAAATATTAATTTTATTTTCATTGTTCGCAATGTGCATTTGTGCTGTTTTCATCATATTGTTTGTGGGTTTTTAATATGTGTTGAGGAACGGGATGCCCCTTATCAAAATGTGTTTTTTTCATTAGAGCATCTTGTTTGTGTTGTATTGAAGATAGCAAAAGAGGTTTGGTTCTGATCTCCATGGCTTCAATGGAGGGACTGTTAGTAAACCAAAAGCGGTGATGCCATTTCAACTCTGTTTTGGATGGAGTTCTGCGGGGCTACAAAAACGTCTCACATTCAGACGTGGTGCGTTGAACTAAGTTCACTCGTGGGTGTGAAAATAAACCTTGTTGAGTCAGAGACTCAGTTCATTCAACAGTTTTTAACGTTGTGCTGTCTATTTGGATTAAAGAAGATGCTTGGATAATATGTGTAAAATAAAAAATAACTTGTTAACAAATCATCTATAAATTGTCAATCTAATTAACTGATTTGAATAAACAAACCTGCCTTCCAAGATCAGTCTACAGGACGATTACAAATGGTATAAACTGACAAGCAGTGCAAGCTTCCTCCTGCTATCTCAGTATTGTGATTTAAAGTGAATGTCCCCTCGGTGATCAATCTATAATAATAGTATGGTTATCTGCTCATAATATTAGACTGAGCTGCTTTATGTACACTTCAGAATAAGTCTACAAAATTGTTTATATTTGATTCGCTGAAAGTTCTTTAGCAAAGCTCAAGCAGACTATTCCAATTTTAAATTGTGGTGTAAGTTTAAGGAACTCTGAGTTTGTCTTTATTTCTTCATAGATTGATGCATTGAGTAAAAGGAGTAAAGAGGCAGAAGCGGGCTTCCTGAATGTCTATAAGCGATTAATTGATGTCCCAGGTAAGCACATTGTTTAGTTGTGCTGGTTAACAATTTCTAAATCAAAAAGCTCTTCTGCATTAATAGCCTAGAATAATTTGAATGGCCGATCATTTTTTCTCTTTAAGAGTTTGTATTTAATTCTAAATTAAAACAAAAATGAATGAAATTCAAACACTTTTAACATCTAGTAAAACCGAGAACATGTTTCATCAGCTCAAAGCAAGTTCATTTGCTATAAATACTGCTGGTCCAAATGTTTGTGCCGAAATTACAGTTTGTTACTGTTGCTTAACACCTTTCTTCGTGCTGTTCTATGCACATGGCTTTAGATATTCTTTCGGAAAGGAGGGCAAACAAAATCTGGGCATTTCATGTAATCTTCCTCCATCTTTGACTGCAGATTCCTCACCTTGTGAATTTTCCCAGGCACCAGGCTGGATCCAGAAACGTTTTTAGCAATCCACTTGCACCTAGACAGAAGGCCTTCTGCGACCATTAGGCTTCATTAGTAGTTAACAAACTCTGACGGTCGAATAAAGCTCATGGTGAAGTCGAAGGCATGTTGGTCCTGGTCAAGTAAAAGGTGTAGATGCGCTCCCGAGGCCACTCCCATGACCAGTCCTCTTCGAGGTCACAGGCAGGGCCGGACTGGTCGTAGCGGGCACCGGGCAATCCCCCGGGTCGCCGCACGGGTGGGGGCCGTTTTTGTTACAGGGCCGTTTTTGCAGCATAGCTGCAAAATCGGCCCTGTAACAAAATCGGCCGAAAACCAGCCCTGGCAAAGAGCTCGGCGGGCCCCCCCCAAGCCCCGAAGGGGCCGTCCGAGCACTTTGCCAGGCCCGGTTTTGGTTCCCAGTCCGGCCCTGGTCACAGGACTCGGGTGAGTTAAGGAAGTCTCACAAAAAGCATTAACAAATTAAAGCATCGGTTTCCTTCGTCCCACCATTAGCAGTCACATGACATCCCAGGTAATTCTAGGCCATGGAGTCATTAACACCCCAACACACATCTCGACAACTGGCTGTTAAAGGTGAACTCACCTCAAACAGTTGTAAACCTCCTTTAGACGATTTGACAACTTGTTAACAATATTGAGTTTTTTCATTAAAATACTGAAATCACACCTGATTCCACGGTGGCTAACTTTCATTGGAGCCATCCTGGATACCCTGTTCTTCTGAACCATCCTTCTGCCTCAACAAGTCCAGGACATTCGGTCTGTGTTCCTGATAATTCAGCCCTTGACCTAGGCCTCTGTGAGAGCGGCTCTGAGACTTCTGGGCGTCTTGTAGCCTACCAGTGGCACATGCAGGCCCTGTAGTGGGATCTGATGTCTCAGTGAGCCCAGCATGAAGGGGACCAATCCGATTCCAACTAAGTGTCAAAGGAGACGCGAAAGATCTGCTGCGGTTGCTGCTCAACTGTGATTAGACCTGTGGTAGACCCTTCTCCCTACCACATCGAGAGCTAACGGTTGTGACGGATGCATCAATGCTGAGTTGGGTAGGTTATCTGGGAGAGTTGAAGATCAGAGGACTCCTGTCTCCGGCAGAAGCTAAAGTCCCCATCAGTTTGTTGGAGTTGTGAGTGATTCACTTGGTACTGAAATCGTTCATCCCACCCATCGAGAGGAATTAAGTACAAGTTTTCACGGACAACAGTATTACAATGTGTTACTGCACAAGACCGGGCACAGTGGGATTTTTGGGGTGAACCCTCAGGGCAACTAGCAGGATCTGTAAACGCCAGGGCGGACAAACTCTGCCACTGTGCCTAGCGAATCTCAAGTGGCAATTACACTCAGAGGTGGCGCAGGACATCTTCCTATAATGTTGTGAACCTTGGCTAGATCTTTTATCACCGCAGAGAACGTGCAGTATCAAATGTTTTGCTCATTGAAGTTCCCAAGACAATTCTCCCTTGGAGACTCCTTCCGTCAACATTGAGGATCTGGACTCCTGTACACCTTCCTGCCCAGAGTGGTTAAAAATATCAGGAAAGATTGGGCCTAAGTCATCTGGGTGGCTCCAGACTGGGCAAGGAGGAGGTGGAACCTGGAACTTCTGGCTGGGACTATATATTTACCCGTTTGGCTGCTCCTTCGGGACGACCTTCTGTAGAAGTAGCAGGGCAGAGTCTTACACCCAAGCCTGCACAACATGCACCTCCATGTGTGGAGATTGAGCGGCAATAGGTGAGAGCTTTTGACCTTCCTCTTGAAGTGGTTGGAGTCATCTTTGAAGCCAGACTTCAATCTATCAAATCTGTTTACTCAGGACACTAGGAAACGTTTGTTGTCCTGTGATCCTCTCTAGATATACAACCTCTAAACACATAGTTAAGGACATATTCTGCTATTTTGTCAATATTTTGCCTAGCAAGTCCTTGCTTTTCAACAGTTAAAGGTTATCTTGCAGCCCTTTTAGGTTTACCTCATCGGCCTAATTGAAGGGCCTGATCAGCACCATTTATGATGCCGCAGTGGGACCTTAATTTAGTACTCACTTATCTGATGTGCACCCCCTTTGATCCATTGCACAGCTGTCCTCTCTGCCGACCTACAGTCAACACAACATTTCTTTCCGGATAAAGTGGTCCGCCAGCCAATTTTTTACATTCCTGCTCTAAGTAGTACTGTCCTTCCACATAGAGCAATTCATCTCGTTATCTACTTTCTATGCACAGCATCACTCCTCAAAGGAGGAAGAACGTCTTCTTCGCCTCGATCCTAAGAGTGCTTGAACTAGAGAGTACTGATAAGACAACCAACATTTTGTCTGTTTCTGTATGGCCAAGAAAGGAAAAGAAGTGCAACCGAGGACCATCTCCAGATGGATTGTACTCTGCATAAAGATGTGCTATGGACTAGCCAAATATCAGCCTGAGAAGGTTTGCAAGTGTACTCAACCAGGCGAAGGCTGCTACCACTGCTTTGGTGCACGGTGTACGAAACTTAGACATCTGTTAGTTTGCAACATGTTCCAAAACCCTATTGCCAGGATAACTATGTCAAGCGGGAAGGACATTTTGCCCAATCTCTCCTGCTGGATTTCTTGGCCTGAGCCATTCCACAGACCCACCAACTGGAGAAATACTGTTTTGGTACCTGTTTACTAGGTGAGGAATCTTCAGTTATAAGCCTATCAGAAGAATGAGTTAGTTACCTTCAAAAACGTTTTTTGAGTGGAGACTATCTAACCGCAGATTCCTCACCGGCCCTCCCTCCGCCCTGTGGAATGGAGTCATAGTGTCCATTAAAAAATTCCAATCTGCAAGCCTGCACACTGCCATATTTTGGTTTCAGTGGCTCTGCATCCATCTGCGCAAATGGAGATCAGAACAAATCTAACACCATGTAGTGGTGGTGCATGTATAGGGGCCCAATATCCTCTCTGGGGTGGGCTGGACCAAGTTGCATTACTGAAAGTAGGTAATTTGTTCTCCAGGGTATCCCCTTCATATTTGGCTTTCGTAGCAGGTGCCATCTGTGTAGCATAAACCATGCTTGGTTCACAAAAAACTGAACAATGGAACAGAAAAATACTGAAAGAATACTGTGGCAATTTTATTAATCTTCCACCCTAAGAGCAAACCCAAACCTAGATATGTGCTAGAGAACATTCTGAATACAGTATCAAACCTCTCTACTTTGATGCACCGCTGCAGTTTTGGCCCTGATGCAAGCAAATGACTTTGTTTGAAAAACTTCATATCGGCTAAATACTGGTCTGAGGTTTATCTTTGCTATGTTCATTTAAATTCTCCTCAGAACAGTCAATCATTGTCCATTCTGGTGTTCTATACGGTGTGTACTTGGTTTCAGAGCTTGTGTGCAATTTTCCTTGAACTCTGCAATCTCCTCCTCCCTTTCTATGATCATGTTTTCAACTGATGGTTTAAAACCTCTTTTGCTTCCCTTTACCATCCTCCACCTTTCTGTTTATGATTTGGAAGGGCATCCCACCTGGGGATTATCTCTGTCACCCTCTTGGCCAGTTCTCTCCTTTTCTTCTTCAGGTTTTCGTTTGCTAGTGACAGGGAATTGTCTGATGCTGTACCAGATGAAATGGAATCGAATGGATGCCCCCCATTTGTCACCCCTCGAGACAGAACAAATATTATTCACTCTTTCAAAGCAGTATTGTTTTGGACAGGCCACCTTTGAGCGATCCTGGGACGGAGTAATCTTGTTGCCATCAAAAATGACTTCATATTTTTCGTGTGCTGCAGTCATGATCTTCTCCTTGAATTGTTAGTTGTGCACTCCTATCAGTAGGCCTGGCAAGGTGTTCTTGGCTACAGTTGTCTGGAGATTCTGCGACTCATGTCAAGTTTGATTTTCTCTTGACTTTGATGTACCCGAGATGGTGTTGAAGAGATGCTGCACATATCTTTCCATGTCTGTTCCCAGGACCCATACATACATACATACCCCTCCCCACGTTATATCCTTGGCACGCAGTTTAGTTCTCCATGTCTTCTAACTTCTCTTGCAAGACTATGGTCTGTTTCTGGATGTTGATGAGCTTTTGTTTGTTAAATTCATATTCCTTTGAGCAGATAATATCCGATCCTTTTCGTGAGAAGACTGTCAAAGAGAGTGAACACTTTCTTTAATACTCAGGGCCTCCTGTTGTATCCCCGCTGTAAATGCAGTTTTACTTGGAGTCCTCATAATGAGCTCATCCATACAATATAATGTGGCTGGGGCCTCTGAATCTTTCTTGTTCAAGTAGGATGGCTTTTCTAGTGTCTCTCCCCCAGGGTCTCCTCCTGACTGCCTTGCAGCTGTCTACCCGCTCTGATCTCCGTTGCTATTTTAAGCCCCTAGCCACCATTTTGTGTGTCACTTGTCACTTGTTACATCCATTGCAGTTTGCTCTACTGGATTGTGCTCGACGTCATCCTCTCTACCTTAAGAGATCACCGCTGTCTTGGACGTCTGACTGTGCTATTCTGAACCAGCTGAACTTGGTAACATCATAAAAACAAGCATTTGCAATGCAATAGGTCTCGCATTTGTTAAAGTTTGAGCCTTTGGTGTTGAAAATAACAATGTTTTATTTTTACTTTTGTTATTTTTACTTGCAGTGGAGTTATTGTATTTGCATAGCACTATTGCCAATGGTATAAAAAAGCAAAAGTAAAAAAAATTGTCATTTTCAACACCAACAGCTCTAACTTTAACAAATGCGAGACCTATTGCATTGGAAATACAGTCCCGGTCTTGCGTTTGTTGGAGTTGCAGTTTTTGGCATTATAAATGCCAATGTTTTTTACCGAGCCATATTGAAGGGTGCAGTACCATATGTGGCTATAAGAGGTCCCATGGGATCTCTTTTGGCCACATATAGTATTGCACCCTACAGAAGATACGGTAAATCTATCCTACCCATAATGCATTGTATGCAAGACCGTACCATGAGTACATTGTTAGCTATGTCCATATATACAGTTAGTAGCTTGAGCATGTAATTAATACCTAGGGAGTAACAATACATGTAACACGGGGATGTCCTCATGGTAGATTACAAGAAGAGGCAAGGCAGTACTAAGGAGGGACTACTAAGCCTATTGGCCAACAAAAAGCCACCATTTGCTAAGGACAGGGACAGGAGCCAATTTAAAAAGATGGGCAGAAAGTGGGCGGAGCTTTATGCCCAAAGCCTGAATAAGCATGTCTTGAAGAGACCGCGCAAGCGCTGCCTAGGCGAGACCTGTATAGGCATTCATGGACTGAGGAACTAGGCGCACATTGCACTGTTTTGGCCATTTCAATCAGTTATGACAGACTAATATGGATTAACCTTGCCCAGTCCTGAGAGCTCCTATTAGGACACAAAATGACTAGGTAAATAATGGGAGGAGGAGCCAACACTGCGGCTGCTGCATTCAATGAAGCTACTGCCTTCTAGTGTGGGCTGCCAAGAGCTATCAGATTAGACTGCCATCAGGAGACAATATGGCATAAGAGCATCTCCTTTCGATCTAAAGTGCAGGGTAAGGTCTTTAATATCACCTTTTGATGGCGAAATGCTGTTCAGCAACATATGGATGAGGTGGTTCAAGGCATAATACCAAAGAACACTCCCTTGGTGGTCCAATTTCGCAAGCCCTCTATTTTCATGGCTTTAGAAGATCACAGATCTTCAGTTAAGGCTCTTTGCAGTGCAGAACCCCTCACCGACTGTATAGCCATCACTTCCATTCTTTAGAAACCAGAAACAGAATTTCAACATTTGCACAAAAGGTAAGGAACTTTGTGTTTCCAAGGTCAGTGCGCAAATAGGAGAGTTTGAGTGCGCAAATAGGAGAGTTTGACTGACTTATGCATTCTGTTGTAATCTTCCCCCTCCCAATTTTCCAAACAGTAAGCAGAAAACATTCAGATTATGCTTTGAAAAGGGAAAACATCGCTATAGACCGATGGTTTTTAAACCTTTAGACTTCTGTAGACCCCCAACGTAATCATTTATGAAGCCAGGGAGCCCTACTGAATTAATGTTGAAATCCTTGGCCATCCCACTTCGTCCTTACCAGAACCAGGGGAATCGTACCTAAGAATTTTCGATGATTTGAGCTGCATATCAATACATAAAACATACAGAAACACTCATCAAACAAATGTACACATGAGTAAATATTTTATTTAATTTACAAGCAAATATATGTTCGAGGCATATGAGCTGCAGATCACACAATTAGGATAGTAGATCGCCATCTGGTGTTGGGCTCGGATGCTTGCAGGTTGTTTTTGTCCTCGGAAAAAGTCTTTGGTCACGAGATAGGTGACTCCTCCCTTGGACTACAGTGCGCATGGACATCCACTTCATCCTCAGATTGTTTTTTTCCGCCATTTGGTTCGGATGTAACTTCTCCACTCCGGTAGAAAACTTCAAAAACAAGCTTTCGAAGCGAAAAACTTTTACAAAACTACACTCGACATCGAATTCATCGGACCGGTTCCGGACATCGACGCGGGCGATTGAACCTATCCGCACCGTGACGCCTACGGCTCATGGAAAGGACGCCGTTTAAAAAATGCCCCCAGTGTGGAGCAACATTCCCACACAGTGACCATCAGAAGGTCTGCAACCTGTGCCTGTCGCCGGAACACGAGTCCAGCTGTCCAGCCTGTGCCGCATTTCGATCCAAAAAGACCATTCGGGATCGAAGAGCTTGACGCCATTTCATGGCACACAGACCAGCCCCGGAACCAGAGAACATCTTCGATGAGGGTCCTGATGTCCCGGAAGAAGATTCCGAGGAACTTCAAATTATCTCAGAAGCAGACGACTCAGACGACCCCATTACTCCGGGGCAACGCGTGAGTAACACTGCCCCTACCCCAACCCCTCCAAAACCAAAGGCATTGGTCAAGACTTCGCCAACTGGCCCCAGTCGAGACTGAAAACACCCTTCAGAAGCCCCGCCTTCGGGCTCGGCTCCGAAGAAACACAAGACTTCCACTGGCTCGGGCCCGAGCAAACAACATATCATTGTGCCACCGGCACCTTCGGCACCGAAGACACAAGACCTCTCGGCACTGAAACCGGCTCCGGCACCTTCGGCACCGAAAACACCGAGGCCCAAGGACAAGCCGGCACCAAAAGCTCCCAAGCTCAAAGACTCAACTTCGGCACCGAAAACTTCATCGGCGCCGAAACCTTCATCGGCACCGAAACCACCGGCTAAGGACAATAATACACCTCCTAAAGCCAAAGACTCTACCGATCACCCAAAACCTCGATCGGAACCGAAAAAATCGGCGCCAAAGTCTGTTCCTCAAGACCAAGAACTTTTCCACCCAGATCCAACTCAAAAAATGATCTATATTAATGCAAAAACTGGACATGTCGCTACTGTACCTTGTAGGAAACGGAAACCGGATACAACACCTGCCCCAGTTCCTATAAAGAAGGAGGACTCTGCAACATCACCAATTCCTCCTTCATCTCCTGTTCCACCTCCTACCCCACCCCCTCTGCCTCTACCATCTCCATCACATACACCACCCCCACAGGATGATGATGATGACCTAGGGGGAGGGGGTGATCCGGGTGATCCTGATGATCTTAATAATTTGTTCACAAACCCAGATACTGTACCATTGGACGACTGGGCATACCCTCTACCAGATATGCCTGACCCTACACCATATCCCTCGAAACCATCACCTCCAGATGACAACCTGGGGTTTGGACAACTAGTACACAGAGCAGCACTTTATCATGGCGTCCCCATCCCCTCCGATGCACCCGAGGAAGACTTCCTCTTAGACACTTTTGAACAGTCTCAGAAGTCGGTTCAAATTTTACCCAAGATTAAGGGGTCATAAAATACGCCACAGAAGTATTTAAAGACCCCACTACGGGCCAGGGTATTCAACCCAAGAATTGAGAAAAAATATAGACCTGCCCCAGAAGATCCTTGTTACATCAAAGGGCAGCTCCCTCTGGATTCCCTGGTCGTTTCCAATGCAAGGAAACGTACCAAGTCCCAAGCTACGGGAGATACACCACCCCCGACAAGGAATCCAAACTATTAGAGGCATTGGGCAAAAGAGTAGCAGCACAAGCCACTAATCATTGGCGTATCGCCAACACCCAAGCCCTATTAGCACGCTACGATAGGGCTCACTATGATCAGTTAGAAGACCTGATACAACACCTACCAGACCAATACAAGGCCCAGGCAAATGACCTTATACAAGAGGGAAAACTTATCTCAAATGCCTCAATTAAATGTGCACTTGATGCCGCAGACACTGCCTCTAGGGCAATAAACACAAGTGTACTCCTTAGACGCCATGCATGGCTACGCATTTCAGGCTTTAAGCCAGAAGTACAAACTACTATACTTAGCCAACCATTTAATCAAGAACAGCTATTTGGACCAGCAATAGAGACTGCACTTGAGAAAATGAAAAAAGACACTGAGACTGCTAAATCCATGGGAGCATTGCAGTCTCCACAACCACATGGCTTCTTTCGACGCTCCTTCTACAGGGGAACCTCCAAAAACATTGGAGCAGACACCTCCTCCACATTCAAACCCTCTACACAAACATCCCCCAGTAGAGGATATTTTAGAGGAGGATATAGAGGAAACAACACCAAGGGACGAGGTCGAGGCAGTACCAACACTCGTACCTCTCAAGCCACAAAACAGTGACTTTCCTCCACTACCCCCAGACCATTCCACTCCAGTCGGGGGAAGACTCAAACAGTTCCTACCTGTCTGGAACTCCATCACAACAGACAAGTGGGTAAGACAAATTATCCAGTATGGTTACTGCCTGGAACTCGCCACTACCCCCCACACATTCTACCCAAGCAACGCTATATGTCACCAGACCATCTTGCGCTCCTCAAACAAGAAGTGCTCTCATTGCTTAAAAAACACGCAATAGAACCAGTTCCCTTACAACATCAGGGTACAGGGGTATACTCACTGTACTTTCTAATCCCCAAAAAGGACGAGACGCTCAGACCAATACTGGACCTCAGACTCCTAAATCAGTACATAAACCCAGATCATTTCCATATGATCACTCTTCAACAAGTACTCCCACTACTACAACAAGGCGATTTACTTGCCACATTAGACCTCAAGGATGCCTATTTTCAATTCCCCATGCATCCTGCTCACATGAAGTATCTAAGATTTGTGGTGGACGGACAACACTATCAGTTTACAGTCCTTCTATTCGGGGTAACAACTGCGCCCAGAGTATTCACCAAATGCCTAGCAGTAGTAGCAGCGCATCTCAGGAGACAACAAATTCATGTCTTCCCATATCTAGACGATTGGCTCATAAAAGCCAATTCATTCAACAAGTGCATCCTACACACTCACCAAACTATTAAAATCTTACACAATTTGGGATTCACAAGAAACTATCCCAAATCTCATCTCCAACACTCCCACATACATCAATATCTGGGAGCCACCATAAATACCTCTAAAGCACTAGCATATCCCAGCCCAGCCAGGATAGCCAAAATACAAGCTCTGATCGCAAAATTTCAAACCCAACACTCTCTTCCAGCAAGAGTGTTTATGCAACTCATAGGCATGATGGCGTCATGCATCTTCATTGTGCCTTATGCAAGACTTCAAATTCGTCCCTTGCAAGAATGTCTAGCACGTCAGTGGAATCAGGCTCACGGACAACTGGCAGATCTGATGTTGGTGGACAGCCGCTCACATCGCTCTCTAAAATGGTGGAACACCATAAACCTGTCCAAAGGCCGGCCGTTCTTGGAGCCTCTTCCACAAATAGTGCTGACAACCGACGCATCTCTCACAGGATGGGGAGCCCATTTCCTAACACACACCACTCAGGGCACATGGACCACTTAACAGAAAGGGCTCCATATCAAGTACCTGGAGCTACTGGCAGTATTCCTAGCACCAAAATCATTCAAATTACATCTCCAAAACAAAACTGTCCTCATCCGGACGGACAACATGACAGCCATGTATTACATACAAAAACGAGGAGGCGCACATTTTCTCCAGCTGTCCCAGCTCGCACAGAACATTTGGAGATGGGCCATTTCCCAGAACATATACCTGCTAGCAGAACACCTTCCAGGAGTTCACAATCAGATTGCCGACCTGTTGAGTCGACAAACTCAACAGATCCACGAATGGGAACTACACCCACATGTCCTACTCCCATTCTTCCAAAAATGGGGCCAACCAGACATAGACCTGTTCGCCACAAACGAAACCGCAAGTCACCCACAGTCGAAGGGCAATGCAATATGGATGAACTGGTCAGGCAGATTTGCGTACGCTTTTCCACCTCTCCCACTCATTCCCTTCGTGGTACTTAAACTCAGGCAACAGTCTCTCAAGCTGATACAAATAGCTCCCACATGGGCGTGTCAACCCTGGTTCACCACACTGCTGGAACTCTCTCTAGTTCCACACCAAAAAATGCGCCTCTCCCCGTCCTTATTAACCCAGAACCATGGAGAAATTGGACACCCAGATCCACATCAACTGAACCTAGTGATCTGGCTCCTGAAGTCCTAGAGTTCGGTTACCACAACCTACCACCAGACTGCATGAATATTATAAAAGTGGGCAGACGACCTACTACTAGAGCCTGCTACGCTGCAAAATGGAAAAGATTTGCCATTTACTGCACTAACAATGATATACGTCCACTGGATGCATCCATCCAGAACATCATTTGCTACTTACTACACTTGCACAGATGTAATTTAGCGTACTCATCCATATGTCTTCACCTAGCAGCATTAGCAGCCTACTTACAAAATCGACAACACTTGTCATTATTTAAAGTACCAGCGATCAAAGCCTTCATGGAAGGTCTTAAAAGGATTATTCCTCCCAGATTACCACCCTCTCCAGTGTGGAACCTAAATATTGTTCTCACAAGGCTCATGGTTCCCCCATTTGAACCTCTGCATAAATGCGAACTACAGTTCCTTACATGGAAAGTAGCGTTCCTTATTGCTATCACATCCCTTAGAAGGGTAAGTGAGATCCAGGCTTTAACCATACAAGAACCATTCCTACAGCTACACCGTAACAAAGTGGTTCTTAGAACAAATCCTAAATTCCTACCCAAAGTCATTTCTCCGTTCCATCTTAACCAATCAGTCGAGCTACCAGTGTTCTTCCTAAATCCAGACTCTGTAGCTGAAAGAGCTCTTCATACCTTAGACGTTAAAAGAGCCCTGCATTATTACATTGATAGAGCCAAATGTTTTCGCAAAACTGAACAATTGTTTGTTGCTTTCTCTCCACCACATAAAGGCAACCCCATTTCCAAATCCGGAATAGCCAGGCGGATAGTTAAATGTATCCTAATATGCTACCACAAGGCTAAACGCACTGTAACACTTCCCCCTAGAGTGCATTCCACACGCAAAATAGGGGCTTCCATGGCATTCCTAGGAAACATTCCCTTAGAAGATATTTGTAAGGCAGCCACATGGTCTACGACACACACCTTCACTAAACACTACTGTGTTGACGTGCAAGCCAAACAACAAGCTTCTGTGGGTCAGGCTGTCCTTAAAACTTTATTCCAAACTGCTGCAACTGATACAGGTGACCACCGCTAGGGGAGACACTGCTATATAGTCTATCCTAAGTGTGTGATCTGCAGCTCATATGCCTCAAACGGAATATGCTACTTACCAGTATGTATCTGTTCTTGGCATGTAGAGCTGCAGAGCCACACACGCCCACCCACCTCTCGGTACCTGTATCTGTTCCAGCATCGTCTTACTTAGACATTACACACGGACATCCTTTCTTTATTTTTACAAACTCCATCATTTCCCATCATGGCGAAAAACAATCTGAGGATGGAGTGGATGCCCATGCGCACTGTAGTCCAAGGGAGGAGTCACCTATCTCGTGACCAAAGACTTCTTCCGGGCAACAACAACCTACAACCCTCCGAGCCCAACACCAGATGGCGATCTACTATCCTAAGTGTGGCTCTGCAGCTCTACATGCCAAGAACAGATGCATGCTGGTAAGTAGCATATTCCTTTTTTAAATCTAAATTTAAATTTTCATTGGAAGGTTGGACCTTTTCTAAATTCAACTGAAGCCACTCATATTCCATACTATAATCTTTTTAATACACTTGTGGTGTTTCCACAAATCAAGCTGAGGATTAGCTTCCAATTTCAGATTCATTCACATTTACAGAACGTTATAACATTTTCAATTGTACATTTTGCTTCTTCCTTTACATACACTTTATCTGTTAATATTATTTAATATTCTAAGCAGTCACAGAGGTGGGGGTGATCTTGTAGTGGTGGGCAGGCTTTATACTTTTTGAGATCTGACAGAGGGGGGCTCCTTGTATCCGGGCCACTTTTTCCTAGACTCCACGCAACGAGAGTGGCCGGGAGATTCTGGAATTATGATGGTAGCCCTGTGCAGGTAGCTGTCCCATTGGAGTTGATGGTGGCTTTAACACTGTCAGAGTACGCTATGACGCATCATTACAATGCCTTGTGGGACGATTATGCCCTCTGTGAGTTACCTGCTCAACGGGTTGGTGGGAGGAGAAACTGTCGGTGAACCTGCAGGATGCCACATGGCGGAGCTGCTTGGGGTCTATAAGAACAGTTACACACAATGTTGGGTTTAGGGTTACACAGTTAAATTTTTTTGCACCACATGTACCTTTCCCCTGATAGAATCGCAGAAATGTACCCGGATGCCACAGCGACTTGCCCAGATGTCAGCGGGCTTACGCTGATTTTCTGCAAAAGTGTGGTTCTGTCCTCTAATAGTGGACTTCTGGCAAACTGTGACATCTTGTCTATTACCATCTCCATTTTGCCACGTGACCATACCCTCGGGGTGAGGATTTAATGCACAAAACAGTTAAGGGGGTTTCAGGATCTGGCACTTATATTAGCGCAAAGGCGAATAGCCGTATCTTGGTGGGTTACGTCTGCCCCTCTCATCACCACGTAGCAGAAAGATGTGGTCCGTTGAACGTCTGCTGAGCTTTCGCTTAGAGCAGATGCGAGAGCCTGTGATGATAGGTGTAATATAATGGAGCAGTGGGATGATTATCTAGCAAAATTGATTGCACTGCTCACCCCATTTGACCGGCCTGCAAATGCCCAGCCATGATTTCAGGCGCTGATGCTCTTAAAGTGCTGTTGCCTGCTGCGTGGGTGATATTGCTTTTTTTTTCTGGCAACTAGGTTGCAAGGGAGTTTTTGGGCATTGGGAGATGAGCGAAGTTGATTGCACTGTTGACCATTGCTTTTTCATTTTTCAATTACACGGTTCTGATGCTTATGTTAACATGGGATGTTTCTTATCTTCTCAGAACTATGTGGATATATTGCTGTATCGTAAATCTGGGCCAGATTAGCCCCCACAATTGTACTCTCTTTTCTTGATGTGAACGGTGTATGCTGCAAGTAAAATTTATAAAAATAAATATAAAAAGTTGTGCAATCATAAAGTTCTGAAAAGTCAGCACAATTAAGGTTTCTTCTCAAGGTTCTTCTTGGTTATAAAAAAGAGGGGCTGCTGAAGACTCATTTTAGATATTCAGGATCCCAGCAGGTTGCAGACAATCCAATCCTTCAGATTGGTGGCACTACAGGACGGTCTCTCCCTACTACAAGAAGTGGAATTTTTGACATCTTTATACCTTCAGGACACCTTCTTTCATAGCCCTATTCATTGGTATCACAGGCAGGATTATACATAGATTGGCAGCATAACTAGTTGAAAACCCTCACTTTTTGTCCTCCAGTTAGTCCCGAGAGTTTTCACCAAGTGCCTTCAACCAATGGTAGCGCATCTGGAGAAGGGTGCTACATGGCCATACTGGGGCAGCTGGCTTATAAAAGGTTCAACAGCAAATGAAGCAGAAGGCTCAATAAATGATGCCTGACTCTTTCATCGCCTGAGATTCACTGAACGCTAGCTGGCCTTCTTCGGAACAATTAAGACATTGATCAAGGGAATGCGTTCCCGGCGGGGACACAACTAGAACCAAACTTCAGGATGAAGGAGGAGGCTTACACTTCGAAAAGTGCAGACGGAACCATCTTTAGAGTCTAGTCAGAATTACTTGTGGGTGGTGGGTCCCTTTACTGTAGAAGAACAACTAGTACGGAATGTTAGTTTTTCTGGAAAAAATAGCAAAATATTGTATTTTTAAACACATAGGGCCACTGGTTGCACCAAATGCCTAATATTTTGGTGTTCAAGTACATTTCTTTGGTTAATGCTCTGTTCAAAGTCTATTTATCAGCATAGAATACAACTATGGTAGCTGAAAAATATTAGTGCAGGAGACGCCTCTCTTGCAGCCAGACGGGGGTGGCTCGCGTCCAAACTCTCTAACACTTAGAATGCTGAATCTGTGATCCATGGTTCTACATACTAAATCTGGGTTCAGTTGCCATCAGGTATTCTTGGTAGTATTCTGTGTGGGCAGTCTTACAGCTGAAATGTAGTCAACATTTGGAAAGATATTTGCTGTAGAAACACGCATGAAGTACAGTTACTGAGCACAAAGGATCATTTACAGTGCCACAACATGACCGAATCAATACCCAAATTTGCACCATACCCATGTGCATTGATAACAGCAGAATGTTACATAACAATATTCTTTGTGCAATTATTTTACGACTGTGCATGAAGAACAACTCTGCTAAAATGTAAATATGGAATTTTCACAACTGCCATGATGAGTGTATTTCAGTGGAATTCTCGTGTTGGGCATGGTATCATAATAGGAGTCATTTTGAGGGAATGATCAGTAGCAGCATAACAAACTTCTTGATGAAAGAAAGGTAAATGGCTGAAACTGGCTACATGCATGGATTGTTGGTTTAAATGAATTGTTTTAATAAAAGTTTTGGACAAATGCGAGAATTCAGTGTGACGACAAAGGTGCATGAAAGTTAGACGTTAGGCTTCTGTGTTGCGGGCAAAATAAATAGGCTTGACAAGCTTATTACCAACCACAGTTAATTTTCAAGGGTAGTGTTCTGGCACTACTCCGCAGGAAGCGGATATGACTGTAAATTCTTCCATTACTATTTATATTTGAAGTACTGACATTCCTGGTAACTGAACACTTCTATCGGCACCCCATTAGTCTTTGTTAAATAAGTGGCCTCGAAACCGGATTTGATCTGTCCTCCTAGAAAGTTTTCTGCTTCTTGCTTCACCTAGCTCTTCCTCCCTCTTAAGCTGTGAGCACACAGGCTTGTGCCTCAAAGCACGTCTCTCTAGCCTGTTTAACAGTCCACCCTTACTTATGACTCTCTGCCACCCCAGTTTCCACTCCGCTCTCTTGCCCCCTCTTGTCTCCTTTTATCATTTGTTTTACTCTCATGCCTTCCTGTTCCTTAGATGCTTCAGGCCAATTACTCCTATGCGCTGTTGCTTTGTTCTATGAGAACTGAGGCCTACATTTACTGTAGTTTGCACTTGCACAACGCAACACAGTTTAATCTTACCTTTGTATTGCTTTGCATCAAGTGCGGGTCTCAGTATCTTTGTGAAGGGCACTCCATTGAAAATGATTCTTCCTCATTCTTTCTGGGCTCTTTCCTGGTTCTTTTTCATCTCTCTGCTCTCTGGTTCTTTTTCGTCTCCCAACGTCCTCTACCATTAATGCTTTAAGGAATCCTTTTGATGGATTTCTTTATTTTAAATCACTACTATTGGGTTTCTTTCGCTTAGTCTTTCTCGTGCTCTCTTTTTGGTGTTACAATTTCTCTTGTTCTTTTCTCTGTGGGTCTCTATTTCTATCTGTTTGAAGTAATAGAGGTGCTGAAAAGAGCCCTTGTAGAGGTGGCAGCAATCATTGCGAATAGGATGTTCTTGCACATTTGAATGGGACAGGATTCTGATAGTGAGCCAGTTGAATCATGTGCATAGATCAATTCCTTAAACTGGGATTTTGAGAGTTGACTGAAGAAGCCAGGCTCCAGAGCCTATCCAAATCAAGCTTCCTGGAATGTGTCCTGGCAACCAGTAGAAAGTCCTGTGAAACAAATAAAGGCATCTTGGAAAGATTGCCATATTAATGAATACAATTCTGCCAATCATTGTTAAAGGAAGCCTGGCCAAGAAGAACTGCGAATTACAACCCCAGATCAGAACCGTACTTGCAGTCGACTCTACATAGGCAGCCTGCACGTGTCACCACGAATTCTGTTTTTCTTTTGTTTTCTTTCCTGTCTGCCAATGGATTGTTTGTCAACAGAGTCATTAGAATACAAGGGTGCTGAAGTATTTGGTTAACACTTGCGTGTTGTAATTGAGATGTGGCTGTTTCAAAAAATTGTTGTAGTTTAGAAGGGTGTTGATGTTGAACGTGGAGTTGCTGGAGTGAGAAATGGGTTCAGGCATTAGATTGTCCATGGAGAAGTCTTTAGAGCATATGAATGTTGGGCCTTCTCTTTAGTGTTGGCCTTGGTTTCATGGTAGCACGCTGAGCAGGGAGATAGGGGTGGCAAAGTGCCTGGTCTTGTCTAAGGGTATTGGTGGTTTTCATTTGATTGTTAATGATGTAGAGAAGACGAGAGTTATGTGTGGCTTTTTGAGTGCATTGGTTGTGTGACATTGTACCACACAAAGTGTATTGATAGGTTTGAAAAGGGTGTCTCTTGCTTTGAGCTTGCATTGTATGGGAAGTTGAAGTCACTCGAGGATGGTGTGGACATGTCAGATAAATGAGGTGGTGAGGAGATCTGAAAAATCATTAATAAAGTCCTGTTCCGTGCAAGAAGCCTGTAGGTGAGATGGAAGGTGGTGGTCTAAGTCTGAGTGGAAAATGGCATGGCAAACTCAATGTAGTTGAGTGTTACTTGCTCGCCTGTTGTGCACAACCCTGAGGACTTATGGATGACAGTGAGGCTTTCACCCTTCTTACGTGCACAGCCCACGCAATGAACATCAATAAAGGTTGATATGACATGAAATAAGTCTGATCTTTACCCAGTTTAGGGGTTTATGCAATCATCACCTCTTTTAGAAAATCAGGGAGTCTGCTGTAAGGCAATTACTCCTCAACCATGCACAGTGATCCAGGTAGAACTAGGTAGCAAGAGTAGCAAACCTGAAACACATTGGGCATTCAGTCACAGCTTGGGGTTTCCTGAACTGCTTTTTTTGCAGGGGAGGAGGTGCCAGGCCATGCCCTGTAATCCCTGGACAGCATCCCCAAGCCAGAGAGAAGACAACCACAGACCCTCCCTCATGGTCCAACCAGGTAAAAAGTAAGAAGGAACAACCGCTTTAAAAAGAGTAGAAGTTTGACACACATTGATTGACTGGAGAATGGGCTCTTGGTCAACATTTCTGCTTGTACTTTGCCAACTTTAAATAAAGTGGTGTATTCACGCTTTTGAGGACTGGACATTTGCCGCATTTTGGCAGATGGCCCTTTTCCGCCAAACTGTAACTGAGGACCTTGGTCGCCTAAGTGCAACATATTTTATTAATCTCAGAAGGATGAAAGGATGAGATGCCTCTGCAGGGATTCATATCTTACCCTGGAACATTGGTACATATACTCGCATATAGTTATATTTATGTCATGCATTAGACAGATTGAACCGTGAATCAAAGCTAAATGTTTAAAAAGATTCTGGGGTTGTAAACTCTGCTGTTTGCAAAATAACTAGGTGTGCAACTGAAAAATCCCTTTTTGTGACATACAAAACCCGTTTTGTAAGTTGGAAAACGTTTTGCGACTCGTAAAATGGGTTCTGTGACCCAAACCAAATTGCAATTTAAATGTGGGATGGAAAGGGCATTTCTTCCAAGTAGCAATTTGGTGTGGAATATTTCATGTGATTTGCAACCACAATTCTGGTGGCAAACCATTGAAAAGTTACCGATTCCTCAAAAGTGGGTGAATAATGATTTGCTAGGGGAAGGGATCTCCTTAGGACGCCTTCCCCTTTGGGAAGTGATGTGGCAGCCACAAGGAGAGCAGGCAGTGGTTCAGTGATACCATGAAGAATTTTTTAATTAAAGATTCTCCAGTTCCTTTAAGGGACATGGGCCTAAAAAACAGTTGGTGCTCAATCTGCAACCACTTTCGCGAATTGAATAATACATCTGTCCTTTAAAGCTCACTGCGGGCACATCCAGTTATTGGCAAGTCACTGTTTTGAAGCTTCAAAAGTAGATTCTACCTTCCATTCTTCTAAGAGTACCATTCAATTAGGTCCGTTATTTACAGCGCTTAAAAATGTGTTGTGAGGCACTATACAAAAACTATTTTACGTACTTCAGTGTCATAGTGCACCTCGTATAGCGCTTACATTTAAATAGTGCTGCATGTAAGGAAAGTCCTAATAGCACTTTTGTTCGGTTTACAGGCATGCTTTTGTTTACTTTTCTTGGAAATTCAAAACCAGTGCCAGGTTTCCTGCCAAAGCCCTGTTTCTTATTTACAGGTGGACGTGCACTGCATTGCCTTTTATCAGTGAGGGTGGGATTCACACGCACCCCGACACTTAGCACACATCATTGCTGATTTATGATGAGAGTCTGGGCACCATAGGGGGCAAGGAAAGTGGTGGGAAAGCTTTATGGAGGACTGGCAAGCAAACAGTGAATGGCCTAATGAGGAAGGAAAGGCTAGTGGAATGTTTGGGACTGGACTGGGCAGTCTTCAGCCCGGTCCACGGATGCTGACGGGGTGGTACTTAAGCCATTTCAGCCGAATGGGTGTTGCATGCCTGGTTCCCGTCCCCAGAGTAGTAAGTAGTGGGAATTGGTGGCCATAGCCATGAAAACCTTTCAGCCACACTTCCATTTCAATCCTGTAATGCAAAGTCTCTGCTGAAATGAATATCTTCATGTATTCCTCTTATTCGTCCTTACTTCCACCCAGCAGGAACTACATAATCAGAGGCCGCAAGCCGATGATTTATTTGAGGATGAAATGATAGTTAACTGCTAGCTGATACAGGTGTTGTTGTAGAGAATACCTCAAAATCTTTAAAAGGATCTTCTGTCCAGGGCTTGATAATGAGAGGCAAGTGGTCAGAAGCCAAGAAATGTCAATATCAATGACGTGGAGCTCCAGACTCTTCGGGATGGTCTATTAGTATTCTTTCAATGTCTGCGCAATACATCAGTCCTGGTTCAGATGGGCACATGTCCATGCATTACATTGTTAAGCAAGGCAGAATGATTTGTCAGATTCTGTGAAAGGAAGCTCAGCATCTTTTGGGATTGGGCTGTATGAAAGCACATCAACCTGGCAGCAGAAAATCTGCTGAGGCTTTATCACAATCGGGCAGATGCTCTCAGTTGAACACTCTTAATAGTGTGGACTAAGGGGGAGCTCGTCACAATACAGCCCAGCAAATCTTCTCCAGAGCACGTCATCCTCAGATATGTTTCCTGCTTGGATAACACACAAATGACATCCCTTTGGCAGCAAACTCCTCAAGCTGCATACTTAAGGAGGAAGCATTTTAAAGGAGCTAGTGTAACATCTTTGTGTAAACTTTTCGCAATCTTAAGAGTTCTCACCAAAGTGAGAACCATACCAACATCTTATATTGGTCGCTTCTGCATGGCACAAGCAGTTGGTACACCAAAGTACTAAGGCTACTTTGTGCTCCACTCTTGGCCCGCAGAGTACACCCTGAACCCCTGACAACGCTGAAGGGACAGATTCTTCATCATGCGCTACAGTCCTTGAACCTTACAGCTTGGCTCCTGATTACTGAGAATTTGGGGAGAGGCTGTGGCCTAACGGTTAGATCGATGGACCTCTAAGCTGGAGAACCGGGTTCGAGTCTAGACAGGGACGCACAACATCCTGCGGTTCTGGGCAAATCACTTAATCTTTTCTGTGCCTAATAAAATGAATGTGTCTGGCTGTAATGCAACTGGTGCTCATGTAAAGTGAACTGATATCCTTGGGTGGAGAAAATATCTCTCTCTCTCTCTTTCTCCCTCTCTCTCTCTCCCTCCTGCCCCCAGAAATCCTTTAAGATAAAGGCCTACATCCACTGTCAGTGCAACCTCATCAGATAACCTCCATATCTGCTACACCTGGCCAAATCGAGTTTAAAGCATGCCTCGGTAAAGAAGCATCACCGTTCTCTGGAGGCACTGGTGATGGTTCTGCTTACAGAGAGTGATTCAACAATTTATGGAAAGCCTATTCTGTGCTTTTTCCAGCGTAAGAAGCCCACCTGTTCACTGGGAATTTAACAGTTCCAGTCCGTTCAAAGCCCGTCTAAAAGGCAAGATGTTTTCCTGGAAAAAAATGTACTACTTGTACTGACATCTAGAAGAGTAGGTGAATTGCAGGCCTTAAAGATCAGTTCAAGTCAAATCAATCATTATTTGGCTTGAGTCAGCCCTAAAAACATAATCACATCTGTACACAGCATCCCTAAAGTTAACGAAGCCCCTTAAAGATCAAAAAGCCCCTTCTCAAATTCTCACAGGAAAACATGGCTACGACCAAATATAAAGTTAATGCCTTAAGTACCATCAAACTTCCATCTTAACATATCAGTGGTATTTTGTTCATTTTTACCAAACTGTACGTTGAATGCAGAGAGATCCTTGCATTGCCTAGGAATGTGTCTGTGCCTTAATTTTTTATCCTAAGGCCGTTAGTCCATAGAAATATTGATAATATATTTATGACTTTTGGTTGTGCTGGGAAGAGTTATTCTCTCTCAACACAAGGTCTATCGCAACGTCTTTCTACATGCTTTTCTTTTGTGTCAAGAACGTAAATCCTCGTCTTACAGGAACAATCACAGCACACTCCACTGGAAGCATTTCCTCATCAGCAGCCCTCTATGCTGGTGTGCCTCTACACCACACATGGCATGCTGTGACGTGGAAGAACGAACAAGCGCACTACCATCTGGATGTGAATGTAGTAGCAAATGTACCAGTGGGGCAAGCAGCTCTGCACAACCTATTGTAATAAAGCATCCTTGACGTTAATATGCCCCTCTGATGACAATTCAATTGAAGCATGAGAATCTAGGAAAGCTCCAATGCTGGAGCAGAACCACGTTTTTTACGTGTAGCAGGTAGTTATGTAGCGTTAGTATCTTTCACAAATTCACGTGACCTTCCTCTCCCTTGGTCATAGACTCACTGGTTGTTCCCTTACAAAAAAAATGATTTAAAATCTGAACTACATGGCCTATAGGGGAGGTGCTTGCTGGGTGCACTCTCTGGATTGACTAAAGTTTGGCTGCCTTTCAGTGAGATGACTGCAATACTTAAACATTCTTTTTGGTCTGTATCCTAATTTTAACTGTGTTTATTAAGGCTTTATACTAGAGGCCAGTCACAGACTGACAACAGGCAATAATTCAATCATCTGAATATATGAAAAGCACCAATGCTGGAGAACTAGTTTCTGTGAGTAACTGGTTTCGTATGCTCAAATTGACATTCATCACTGTAAAGTTGGCCAGTATGCCAGACCACAGCAAAGTGCTATTCATTATAAATTGGAACAACGGTGGAGAAATTCGTATGACTAATGCCGTGCAAGAGTTTGTATTCCTTATTCTTCCTAAACATTACCAAATAATTTTAGCTGAACTATTTTTAACAAGTTATGGTGTTGGAGTTCCCTAGTTTGCAGACAGATATGGCCAATCAGCATAAATGGGGAAATGTGACTCACTGTATTCAAGCATAAACAAAACAAGCTGTACTGACAATTTAAGTACAAGGATAGGACGCCAGCTATTAATAAACGTAACCACTTTTCAATGTGAAGTAAACAATGCTGGTCACGTGTCTGAGCTTGCTGTACGTTTTAGAAGTCCTACTGTTTTTTTAAAGACATTTTACAGCAGATACACAATTCGTTTATTGTGGTTATCCTCCACTGATGAATACCATGCAGGCTTCTATTATTTCTTTTTTTTAACCTTTTTTATTGTGCATTTTCATATATACATTACAGTACAACACAGAGCGTAAAATGGAGACAAAGTATATTGACTGTTTAGTCATATCGCTGTCTTTACAGATCGATTTTAGTTTAAACCATTTCAATAATATACAAGCTGCAGGCTGCTAAAACAAGCCTGCACCTATCTACATGTGCCATTGTTAACTGCGCAGTTTCCATCGCTTTGTGACCATTTGTGGGCATGGAAGTATGGATCATGTCACCTCTACTAAACTTTTTAACTCCAGGCTTCTCTCCGGACTATCAGGCAGTTGCCTCAGGCTCTGCTGCAGGGTGGTGGTCTGACCTGTGTATGTTGGTGTGTTGCTCCAACAGGAGGGCCTCTCACACAGCGGCAATAGGGTACTTACACAGTTCTTTAGAGTCTTCACGTGCAGTGCCCTACTTTCACCCTGCTCCCAGGCGGTCAGGGAGAGTGCCAAACCAGCAATGATCCAGTCAGCCATCTTATCAAATGGCACTCCCCCAGCAAGTATTCAATTGTTAAATGCATGTCTGTTTCCTGCTGCATGTTCCCCAACACGTCCCCAGTGACCAAATGATGGAGGTGTACAGAAGGAACTGTGCTGGAGAAAGACCTGTCTCTGATAAGCTCCTTCATGGAAAGGAGTGCACTGTCTCAGTAAAGGTCTCCCATTGTGTGTACCCCTAGTTCATACCAGTGACTTAGTCCCTGCCAGGTTATCACGATATGGTTACGCTAATCATGTGAGGAAGAGGGTTCTTTTGAAACAGCAGTATGACTCATATCATGGGCGATTGAGGCTTCAGCATCTTAGTATTGGGGTAGAACAAATGTAGCATGCACGGGTATGTCCCAGGGGGTAAAGGCCAACGTTGTGTCCTCCAGTTGACACCTGCCGGCTACCTGACCACCCATTCGAGTAGGGAGGTCAGGTAGTAGTGTTCGAAAATTGGCACGCCCAGGCCACCCTGCCCAGGCAGGAGATAGTTTAACTAGAGCCACCATGCAGTGGGAATTTTTCCAGGGAGCGAAAAAATTGCTTTGTGACATACAGAGGGAGGTTGGTGTAATAATGTAGGAGGTGTGGTAGAATGACCATTTTGGTGAGAGCTGCTGCTCGCTACTTAAAGCACCAAAGTGTGCAAGAACGCGAGTGGTGACCTCCCGGACTAAGTTACCATCCAGTAGGTCTACAGGGGTATGGTATATGCAGATTTCTAAGAGAAGGAATGTGATAGGTTGCCACAGTATGGAGTTGTAGAGTTGGGTTAGGTGTGGTGATCACAAAGGGGAAGAGGCACAAATTGCTCCATGTGTCCTCGAGGCCAGAGATAGGTGCAAATCTATCTAGTATATGTGCGATAGTGGCTGTTACGTTTATAATGTTCCTGCGGTATAAGAGCATATCATCCTGAAACAGAGACACTGTGTGTCACCCGTTGCTCAGAGGAATCATGCATAGCCGGCCGCCACCTCTAAGGATGTGGGCTAGCAATTTCTTTGCTAGCGAGAATAACAGCGGAGACAGCGGGCAAGCCTGCAGGGTGCCCCTGTGTATGTATTGGGTCAGATATGAGATGCCCTGTTTTGCCTCTGGCCGTTGGGCTGGTGTATAACTGTTTGAACAAGCGGAGGAAACGTGGTCCCAGGCCATAGCGAGGGAGCTCCTCGAAGAGGTAATCCCATTCCAGGGAATCACATGCCTTCTGTGGGTCAAGTACCAAACATCCAGAGTACGATCAGGCGGCAGGGATATATTCAAAGACCGGAAAACTGACACAGGTTCATGGAGATGTTTCTGGCTGGTACACTTCCATACTGGTCCGGATGTACCAGCTGCAGAAGCAGCGGGCCAACCAGACAGCCAGTATCTTAGCTAGAACTTTGTAATCTGTATTAAGGAGTGCCAAAGGCCTGTAGGAGGCTAGATCCTCGTGATCCCTGCCATTTTTATTCAGTAATATTAGGAGGGCTTCATATTGATGCTGGAAGATGAGTCATCTATGGCCACGGTATATAGCTTTTTAGTTCTAGGGCCAGTAGTGAAGTGAAGGTTTCAGAGAATTCAGGCAGTAACTCATCTGGACCAGGAGTTTACCTGTTGCTAGTGCCAGGTAACTTCATGGACATCGTGCAGGGCGATTTCCCCATTGAGCTCCTCACATTGGTCAGACGTTACACAGGGGGGTGCCACAGGTTATAGAATAGACTCCATCTCATCCAGGGTAGTTTCCATCATAGATTTGTATTGGGAGGTGTAATACCGCATGTATGCCTCACTGCGAGTGCGTGCAGACGCGCCTGGCGCATAGATTGTATTAAACGCTGTTGTTGCTGTTGGCTGTTTAGCCGTGCTAGCAGCGCTCCGGTCGTGACAGATTCAGAATGCATCTTAGCGGTATGGGACGAATAATTAAGTCCGCACAGCCTTTCCAGCAGTGCTGCATGTTCTTGCCGCGCCTGTTGCAATTGTTCCCTGCCAGCCAAAGTCACCCGGGTATGATCCTCTAATTGCAGATTCTGCTCTACCACTGAGATCTCTTTATCTAACATACGTCTCCTCTTCAGAGTATTCCCCCGGCAGTGTCCCCTTATCGCCACCTTGAGTGCGTCCCACTCAACCAAGCCAAACTTGGCAGTATCCGTATTAATGTCTACGTATTCAGAGATACTGGTGTCCACGGAGGCCCTGAGGGGTGAGGTCATGTAACGCATCTGCACTAAGGCACTATGTGGGGATAGGAGGGGGGTCTGTGTTCCCATCTCGCGCGCAAATGTTGTGGGGTATTATCTGAGTGTGTCCTGCCCAGATATTCTATGTATGTGATGAGGGTGACGAGGAGATCTGTTCACTTGTGCAGGCCATGTGCATGAGAGTAGAATGAGTAGAGACTAGTGTTACTGCTACGCCTAATATCCATCAGTTGCCACTTTTGTAGCCAATTTGTCAGAGCCTGGGCGTTGGAGGGTGCAGGAGTGCGAGGAGTGGTGGGAAGTATCTGTCTAGATCTACATTAAGGGCACTATTGAAGTCTCCTCCCAGCAACCTTGGAAGCCCCCTCCAGCGTGCAAACACACCAGACAAATTGTGTAGGAAGGGCACCTGATCAGTATTGTGCGCATAAATTGAGGCAAGCAACAGCTGCAAGCCCTCCAAACGGTCCTCCACAAACACGTAGAGACCATCGAGGTCCACAACTCTGTTGTCCGCCACAATTGGTACCCCCATATGGATCCACACCAGAGCACCAGAGCACAAGTGGAGTAATTAGTGACGTAGACTTGTCCCCTCCACCTTTTGGCCTGTCGTAGGGCCTCCACCTGCGTGAGGGAATCCTGGAGCAAAGCTATCTGTGTTTTCTTGCAGCACATGTATGAGTAAACTTCATAGCTGCTAGAAGGGTAGTGCATTCCACAGACATTCCATGTCCGTATCGGACAACATGACTAGTGAAAGCATTGGGGGTGGGGTGGCCACGACACATGCCCATGAGGCAAGGCCGAATGTCTGCAGAAAGAAACGTATTAGACAGCTGCAGGCAGTAACTGTGAGCAAACATAGCATAACAACTGAAAACATATAGTACTATCTTGAGCAGAGATGCAACGGCATTATGCCCAAACTTATGAACCGCATGTGCCAGCGTATGGACGCTGTCTGTCGTTGCTAGTGACATGGCATTTGGGTGCATGATCCCTTATCATATAGGAGTCAATCTAATCCCTAGTATCGACTGCCGCCTCTGAGCAAGTCTGATGGATGAGGCGCGCTCATCAGAAGCGTAAGCCCCGATGCTAATGGTGCTGACTCATATCTGAAAGAGACACGTTAGTGATAGATTCCTTACCTTCGAATATCCCCAGGCGTCAGACTGGATCCGGAAAGTTTTCGTCTCCTGGTGCAATAGGGATGCCCGGGTTTAAGTCGTGTAGGGCCTGCCGTCGAAACATGTCGGTATTGGACCCTCACGACGTGTGACTCTTATGCTTGGGACACGCCCATGACCCCGAGGCGTGGCCCGATTGTCGGGCCATGGCTCCGAAAGCTTTGCGGGAGCGTTCCCGAAAGTTGTTGGAGGTCCAACAATCGGTTCTGCGCCGATCGAGGTCCTGCTCCCGTGGGAGGTCGAGGGACCGGTCACGGAGCCATCCGCATCGCTTGTCGGAATCGGGGACAGGTAAGTCTAGGCACCATAAAAATTCAAAGAAGCGACTTCGCTCTTCCTCTACCCCTCACCGGTCGTGGGACAGGGTGGAGGGGGCGGGCGGTGACTCCCCCGCGGCTCCGTTGGAGCCTCCGTTGGAGCCTCCGTTGATGCCTGCGGCCTACCCACCCTTTCCGGGCCCGCACGCGACTTCGGACAAGGTGTAGGCCTTCATGTCGGCCTTGCGCCATTTGTTTGCCCCGCCGAGTCCCTCTGGAGCACCTTCGGGCCCTGCGGATCAGTCGTAAGAGTTTGCCACTGTGTGCCACCTCTGGCCTTGGCTACGCCGGCACCATACCCTGCGGTGCCGCCGGCTCCGGCCTCGGCTTGGGCGTTGGCTCTGGCCCTGGATACGGCTTCGGCGCCGGGTGCGGTGCCGCCGCTGATGCCGGACGGTGCCGAACCGGGACTGGTATCTTACCCTCCCATTCCATTTCTTGGAGGGGAGTTTATCCCATTTCCCAGGGCACCTCGTCCTTACAGGCCTTTTCAGCAACCGGTGGACGAAGGGGAGTACTGGAAGGGGTCTGAGGATCCTCTTGCGGTGTTCCCTTCTTCCGTGGCCACGGAGGAGGTTGGGACTTATTCGGTGGTGTTGTGTAGGGCAGCTGAGGCTCTTAACCTCGAGCTCCCTTCTGTGCCTATCAGGACCAATCTCCTGACTGAGGTCCTGCAGCCAGAGTCTTCCTCTGCGGAGCCGTTGCTGCCCTTCAATGAAGCGCTTACTGATATCCTGTTGGGCACCTGGGTCAAACCTAACACACGAATTCCGGTAGACAAGGGTGTGGCTCGCCGCCATCGCCTGGCGATCCCAGCTTTCTCACACAACACCCCACGCCTGAGAGTCTGGTTGTCCAGGCCTCTGCCTCGCCGAGTGCGTTCCCTTCTGCTCCTCTGGACAAGGAATTTGCGGAAAATATTTTCACATCTGCCAGCTCTGGGTTGCGGGTGGTGAATACTGCGTGCCTGCTAGGCCGCTATTCCCATTTTGTGTGGGACGCTGTGGCACAGGTGCTGCCTCAGTGCCCTGTGGAAGCACGGGCGGTTCTCTCCCAAGCCATTACCGAAGGGAGAGATGCTGCAAAATGTACTGTTCGTTGTGGGCTTGACACAGCCAATTCTCTCGGTAGGGCACTTTCCACAACTGTAGCGCTCCGTCGTTATGCTGGGCTCCGAACTACTGGCTTCTGTGGGGATGTCCAGAATACCCTGTTGGACATGCCCTTTGATGGTACACGCCTCTTTGGTGATAAGGCGGATAGCACCCTGGAACGCTTTAAGGACTCTCGGGCTACGGCCCAGTCCTTGGGTCTCGCCACCACATGTACTCCCTCAGGGTCCACTTTTCGGTCCTTTCGAGGTCAAGGTTGGGGCGCCCAGGAGCGCTCTTATCAGACCCGCAAGGCAGTCTCAGCGCAGCCGCGGACGTGGGACCCGCTGTGATGGATCCCGGGGACAGCGGACGGGTCAGTCCACCACCTACCTTGCCGCCGCCTCTAAAACGTCCTAGTCCGGTGTTTCAGGCCCACCTGACACCAGTGGGTGGCAGGATTCGCCATCACCTTCCCCACTTGCGCTCCATAACTTCGGACAGGTGGGTTCTGCAAATAGTCCGTAGGGGCTACTCCTTCCCCTTCGAATCTACCCCTCCAGCCATGCGACCTCAGTAGCACCGCATGTCGGGGGGACACTTGGCACTTCTCCAGCAGGAAGTTACGGCCCTCTTGGCCAAGGGGGCCATCGAGCGCGTTCCGACGCCAGAAGTAGATTGTGGTTGTTACTCCCACTACTTCTTGGTTACCAAGAAGGACAAAGGGCTGCGCCCTATCTTAGACCTCCGGAACATCAATCGCTTCCTCCGGAAGGAGAAGTTCAAGATGCTCACGCTTGGTCAGGTCTTGTCTGCCCTAGAACCGCAAGACTGGCTGGTAGTGTTGGACTTGCAGGATGCTTATTTTCATATCCCATCCTGTCAGCCCACCGGCGTTACCTACGGTTCACGGTGGGCCATTTTCAGTTAACTGTGCTCCCTTTTGGCCTCGGGTGTTCACGAAAGTGACGGCGGTGGTCGCAGCTCATCTGCGCAGATCAGGGGTTTCAGTCTTCCCCCTATTTCGACGACTGGCTGTTGAATGCGGGCTCGCCCCAGGCAGTCGTCTCCCACCTCCAGACTACGGCCAACCTCCTGCATTTGCTGGGGTTTTCCATCAATGTGCCGAAGTCGCATCTGATTCCCTCTCTGAAGCTCCTCTTCCTCGGAGCACTTCTGGATATGGCGCAGTTTCGGGTTTATGCTCCCGAACAGCAAGTCAGGGACATTCAGGGTATGATTCCGATCTTTCGGCCCTGGTCCTTGGTTTCGGTGAGGAAGACCCTGAGGCTGCTGGACCTCATGGCCTCCTGCAACCTGCTGATCGATCATGCCAGATGGCATATGCGGGCTCTGCAGTGGGACCTGAAGTTCCAGTGGATGCAGCATCGGGGAAACCTGTCCGACTATGTCCAGATCTCGGAGGGCACTTCACAGTACTTGCAGTGGTGTCTCACGAACCAGTGTTGGGTCAGCGGCAGATCCCTCTCCCTTCCCCAACCGAAGCACACAGTAGTGACGGACGCGTCCCTCCTGGGATGAGGCGGCCACATGGGAGAGGCGGAGATCAGAGGCCTCTGGTCTCCAGCCGAGTCCAAGCTCCATATCAACCTTTTGGAACTCAGGGCAATCCTACTCACACTCAAAGAATTACTTCCCTCTCTCAAGGGGAGAGTAATGTAAATGTAAATGTATGTGTTTTTGTAAAGCGCACTGCTGCCGAGGCGTCGTGGCGCTGTAGACCGCTGGGGAACCCGTCCTGGCTATCCCTGTGAGATGGTCCCTCCTGGGTATCTCCAAGGTGAAACCAGGCATCCCCGGCGTATGTGGGGGGCCGTTGTGGAGATGAGGCAAGCTAATGCCCAGAGTTGCCGAGTGTGATCCCTGGTTAGAATGGGCACCGAGGCGAGAATTATCGAGTCCGCTGGCCCTGGTCCACGACCCTGCCGCGTCGGGAATTGAACCCTGGTCCCGGGCCGTCCTCTGCTTCCGGGTCTGCCGCCTCTAACCAGTGAGCCACACTACTCCACGAGTAGTACAGGTGTTCACAGACAACACCACCGCCATGTGGTACTGCAACAAACAGGGCGGGGTGGGGTCATGGACCTTATGTCACGAGGGTCTACGTCTCTGGACGTGGCTGGAACGTCAAGGCATTTCCTTAGTGGTTCAACACCTGGCAGGTACCCTAAACGCCAGGGCGGCCAAACTCAGCAGAAGGTGCATGTTGGATCACGAATGGCGTCTTCACTCGGAGGTGATGCAAGGTCTCTTTCAGCAGTGGGGAGAACCATGGTTAGATCTATTCGCCACCGAAGAGAACGCGCAATGTCAGCAGTTGGGCGTTTGGAGTTTCCAAGGCGGCACTCGCTAGGCGATGCTTTTCGTCACGAGTGGAGTTGCGGTCTGTTGTACGCCTTTCCGCCTATACCGCTTCTGCCCAGAGTGCTGAAGAAGATCAGGCGCGACTGGGCCCAAGTCATTCTTGTGGCACCGGACTGGGCTAGAAGAGTTTGGTATCCCGAGCTACTCAGTATGAGCGTTGATTTCCCCGATCCGACTGCCTCTTCGGGAGGATCTCCTGTTGCAGCAACAGGGGACGGTCCTCCACCCGAACCTGTCCACCCTCCACCTCCTTGCGTGGAGATTGAGCGGCAACAGCTGATTCCATTTGACTTGCCTCCCGATGTCTGTAATGCGATTCTGGCAGCCAGGTGTCCCTCCACTAAAACGGTATACGCCTCTCGGTGGGAAAAATTTGTGGCATGATGCACAGCTAAATCTGTTGATCCTCTTGCTGCCCCTCTTTCTGTGGTCCTATTGTTCCTCCTTTCTTTGGCCCAGCAGGGCTCTGCTTTGGGCACTATCAAGGGCTACCTTTCTGCTCTTTCAGCCTTTCTTAGGTTGCCTGATCAGCCCTCTCTTTTCAAGTCCCCGGTTGTCAATTGATTTCTCAAAGGCATTACTCACCTTTTCCCTCCTGTTCCTTTTGTGATGGCTCAATGGGACTTGACCGTGGTTCTCACATATCTGATGCGCGCTCCCTTTGAACCTCTACATAACTGTCCTTTGCGGTTATTGACTTTGAAAACTGTCTTCCTGGTGGCCATCACCTCCGCTCGGTGGGTGAGTGAGCTTCAGGCTCTTTCCTGCAAACCTCCTTTCCTAGCGATTCATCCGGACAAGGTTGTGCTTCGACTTCGACCCTCCTTTCTACCTAAAGTAGGCTCTGCCTTTCATCTTGGACAAACTGTAACTCTGCCCACTTTCTTTCCGCCTCCGCACCCTTAAAGACAAGAGGAGAGGCTCCACCGTCTGGACCCAAAACGTGCGCTCTCATTCTATCTCAACCGCACACAACAGTTCCAGGTGGATGACCAGCTCTTTGTTGGCTACGTGGGCGCCAAGAAAGGCCGGGCTGTGCACAAGCGCACTATCTCCCGATGGGTTGTCATGTGCATTAAAGCCTGTTACTCTCTGGCCAAAAAGACACCTCCGGTTGGGCTGAGCGCCTATTCTACCAGGGCGACAGCAGCTACTACAGCATTGGGACGTGGTGTCCCTCTGCAAGACATCTGTCAGGCGGCCACTTGGGCCTCGTTGCATACTTTCACTAAGCACTATTGCCTTGACAGTCAGGTCCGGAGAGACGGCTTTTTTGGCCAATCAGTTCTCCGTGACTTTCTGGTGTAATCTCACTTTGCAGACCCACCACCGGAGTTGGTATTGCTTGGGTATGTATTCTAAGGTAAGGAATCTATCACTAACGTGTCTCTTTCAGATGCACAAGTTACTTACTTGTGTAATGATACATCTGTAAGAGACATTAGTTGGGGATAGATTCCTTACCGCCCGCCCATCCTCCCCGTTCTGCGAACTGTTCTCTAGGGTTCAGGTCATCCCTTTCAGGGCCCTAGCTCTATTGCACCAGTAGTCGGTCTCTGGCATGGCTCTGCGCTTTTGGCGCGGAAAAGTTGTGTACAGAACTGACGTCAGCGCGCGTGATCGCATCTAAGTAGCTCTGACGAAGTCTTCTCAGCGGCTACAACGCCAGCGACGTACGCGGAGCCGTACGACGACGCCTACCGACGTGCAGGGGTACTGCTGATGAAAACCTTCCGGATCCAGTCTGACGCCTGGGTAAGGTAAGGAATCTATCACTAACTAATGTCTCTTACAGATATATTGTTACACAAGTAACTTGTGCGTTACCCCATTTCCTGCAGTCAGAAACCCCCACGTTATTAGGTGTGTGTGCAGTGTTAAATATGTTGTGGAATCTCTGCCCGTAACCGTCTCCTCCCCTATGTACGAGGGGCCCGTCCCCCAGGTGTTGGGGAGAAGTACACATTGCATACATTTACGTAATAAACGTAACAACAATCACAGGACATTGTCTGCTGTTTGCGGATCATATTGAGGGGGGTACCCTATGTGCACGTTCGATCAAACGAAAAAGGCTGTGGGTGCAGAGGCTGGAGTGAAGCTGCAGAGCCATGTCTCGAGGTAAGCCACTGTATCTTGCTCCTCTGCAACCTCGGGGATTCCGTCAGGTGTTGTTCCTGCATGAGTGCCCCTCAGCATCGTCTGATCTATCTGTTGGTGTTCAAATCTGGCTTTGTGGTGCTTGCACTTGTGACTGCCCCTCCTACACCTGTGGCTGTAGCAACGATACTGCCTGATCCAATGAGCAAACCCTGTAATTAAGCTTGCAGTGGTCATCTCTCAAAAGGGTATGGTCTGTTACAGTGTACATTTTGTGTTCAAGGGATGGCCGAGACCTTTCCATAGCTGCTAGGACCATGTCTAGTTTTTCCTCCACTGTGACTAGAATATCTAAGAAGGACTCCAGATCATCCAGTTCAAAAATGTTTTTGGTCTTGCCGTCAGTTGTCACTAACAAATCAGCAAATGTTAGGGGTGTATGAGGTCTTATTTGAGGCTTCAGTGCCAGCAATTACTTACTTTTGATATAGGTCATCAAGAAGTAATCTGTAGTGAAGGAGATGCAACATCCCTCATTGAGCAGTGGGTCCTTGGAGACACTCGTCTGCAGGATAGTTCTTTCTTCACACCCTCAGGGACACCATAAATGCAAAATTGTTTGTACTGTGTTCAGTCTTCCAGGTCTGTGAACTTATGCCGTAGATATGTAATATCCCTGCCCGAGGCAGGAAGAGCTCCATAGCGAGAATCCACGTTGTTGAGTCTCTCATTAACTTTATCTAGTTAGGCCAACTGTAACCGGAGTAACCTTTTCTACATCATGGTCGCTGTGAGTTGAAGCAGATCAGAACCCAGGGTGCTGGAAGTGAGAGTATGCCAGATATTTCCTATTCCATGTCCTAGACCTATGTCCTGCGACTAGTTGACCATTCCAAACCACAAAATTACACTACTCTGAGCCATGATGTGGAGAGTGCACATCTTGCATTACATTAGAAAGGCTTCTCAGAGGTTTTTACAAAGTTTGTGTCAAAAACGTAATGCAGAACACATGCAGGGCTCTCTTGTAACTTCTGTTTTGATCAGGTGTCATGAACACTTGTTTCAAAGTTTAAAACAAATAAACTTCAGGGATAGCATCCAGTGCCATCGAGTAGTATGGCTAATAATCTGCCTCCAGAGTAATGAAGAAGGCAGATTTTCTTGCAATTACAGATATATAATAGAATTTTGCTGACTGACCATGGGCCCTAAAAAGCACAGGGACTGGGGCTTATTGTACTACCTCTTCCCCGTCCCTAACTCCTTGTTACACCAGAGGCGGCAGGTGGGTTTGTGCATTGCTAGAGGCCACCCTATGGATGCTGTATACTTCATATAGAGCTTGATGGCCGTGGTTAATGGCCTTGCAGTTTTCTGGTTGCACTTTGCCCGTAATATGGTAAAATCTCTGTCTTCTGACCAGTGTTGCCTTACCAAGGGCAAGGCCCAGGAGAAGAAACAGGGGAGACATGTAGGAATAGATAGAAAGTAAGTGAAAAAGGGAATTGTGTGGGATTCATCCCGGTTTTCTTAATTAAGAAAGCAGGACTGTGATCTTCCCATCTTGGGTTCCATGTTGATGTCTATAGCCATTTAATATGTTTCCCACCCTAGCCAGAAAAGAGTGACGGAAGAAGATTAGGAAGGGTGATAGATTTAAAAGAAACTTTCCGGTCATACCGTGTGCGATTGTGGAGGGAGGCAAACATGACTAAACAGTCGTAATATTTTTTTCGTATACTGTTTTGACAATTTTCTAATTTACTATTGTGTTGCTTGTAATTTGTAGTCCTTGCCCAAAAAGTGTCTTCTAAAGAGAAGTTTCAATCTTTACTGCAAGCTTACATTACTGCAAGCATACATTAATGTTTTTGCTTCATTAGATCCTGCTCCTGCCTTAGATCTGGGACAACAGCTTCAGCTGAAGGTTCAACGCATGCACGATATTGAAACAGAGAACCAGAAACTTAGAGAAACGTTAGAAGAATATAACAAGGAATTTGCTGAAGTAAAAAATCAAGGTCAGTCAAAATAGATTATTTTTCTTGCAGTTTCAGGCTTTTTACAGAAAATTAAACCATTAAAGATTTTAATTAGAAGTAATATGAAAATGAATTTACTAGATTTGAACTTTGCATGGCATAAATTTACATTATTTGCAGTTATGTGTGGACTTTTGAGCTTATCTGATTAAATCACAGGATGTATGCTCCTTCCTGAAGTTAGCCATTTCCATCTGACATCTAGCTAGGACTGTTTCACATGCCCCCTCCTTCCTCACTTAGTCTTGTTTGCGATTACCATGTGCAATACTTACCTCTCAACATGCTAACTAATTATTAGCTTGGTAGTATTGATAGGGGCTGGTCCTGCGATTGACCGCTATATTGTGCGAGCATGTAGCAGAAGGGATGCTTATTGTTGAGCTGTGGTGCGTGTTATTATCACCTTGTTCCTATGACACTGTGTACCATAGCTTTCTTTCAGGATCTTCCAAAAATTGATTCCTGGGATGACTTGGATGCTTATAATCATGCTAGCTTTTTGAAGTCTGTTTTATCTACTGGGTGTTGGACATAGTTCATTGGTCTTTGATGTGGTATCTCATTCCCTAGTTTTGCCCTTCAATATAAGGCTAGTTTTGGATTCTGAACATGGTTGGAGATGCAGTGATTGTGTTTGTACCACGGTAATCACTTGCATGGTTTTGTTCAACTCTAGTGAATTTGGTTTGTGAGCATTCCAAGTTGTGTATGTAGGTGTCTCTCTGTCCCAGATATATATATTTATGTATTGCATCTCCAGGTGTTGGTCTGTTCCCTGTCCTAGAACACATGTTTTTACTGAATTGCCTTCATGTTCCCTCTTATCAATAACTACAGTTACCTTAACGACCAGAGTTGTTAAAAGAGGGAGAGGCAAGAAACTTCAGCTTAACAGCTTACTTATCATCTTACCAGTTAACTGGAACTGTCTGTAACAGAGTGATAATAAACCTATTCTTATAATTTATACTACTGGCTACAAGCACTTCACTTAATTTACAACACTGGCGCCTATCAAGGAAAGAAACCACGCGAGCAGAACAAGAAACTAAGAAGAAACTAGATGAGTACAAAGGAAAAGAGTGGAAACCTGTACTGAACAGTTGCAACCTCCCTAGTTGCCTGTTTATTGCTTGTGAGAGTGCTGATACATTAGACATTAAGGACGAACCCCTCATCGGAGTGCTAAGAGCTAGGCTCTGTGCGTTTTGATGCTAGGATGGTGGGACCTAGTCTGCCAGTTCTTTTGTCCTGGCCTTATGTTATGTTATGGTGATTGTATTTCTTAAGCACAACGATTACCCAAAGGTGTCCTGGTGCTGCATGCTGCCTTCCGATTGTCAGGGTGTGAGTTAGCCTAGGAGGTAAAAAGCCATGTTTTAAGTCCTTTCCTAAATGTTAACATCTCTGTGGTGTTCCTGAGGTGTTAAGGAAGCTCATTCCAGGCCCTAGCGTAAGTAGTGAAACTCCCCCCCCCCCCCCCTACTTTTTTAAACGTGGGTACTACCACTAATCTTGCTCCTGTCGATCGGAGTGCTCTCTTTGGAGCATACCATTTAAAGCACTGTTTTAGATGTTCAAGACCTCTTCCATGGAGGGCCTTGAAAACTGTGCACAATGATTTGAATTGAATCCGCTGTTTGACAGGGAGCCAATGCAGCTGTTTTATTCCTTTTTTTTTATTGATACAAATTTTGATGTTCCTGTCAAAAGTCTTGCTGCTGCGTTCTGCACAAGTTGAAGCCTGTTTAGGTGTTTCTTTTGCAGGTTTAGGTATAAACTATTACAATAGTCCACCCGGGATAAAATCAGAGATGTTATCACTACCTTGTGGCTGTCTGCCGGCAAGAAGGACATAATTTTCTGTTTCATCCTAAGAAGATGGAAACTTGTGGAGGTAACTGAGTTCACCTGGTCTTCAAAAGTCAGTTTGTTGTCAATTTAGACTCCTAGGTTTTTTGCTTTCCTAGTTGGCTCCGGGAGCGTCCCTAGTTCTTCTGGCCACCATTTTGGTGTCCAAAAATTGGCATTGCTGCCAAATATGAGGACCTCTGTTTTGCTTGACATCAACTTCAAGCAATTCATTGTCATCCACAGCCTGACAGCTTTCATGCAGTCGTGGAACTTGTTCCCTTTTTCTGTCTCTTGTCCAGGACATAGTGACATCACTATTTGCGTGTCGTCTGCGTAGGACGTCAGCTGGAAACCAAAGGATCTATTCAGTGCGGCCAAGGGTGTCACATAGACATTAAAAAGTGTGGGGCTAAGGGAGGACCCCGGTGGCACTCAACATGGCAGGGAAAACTGTTGTGACCGAACTTTATCAAGGTCCATGGTTTGAATCCTTTCTGTAAGGAAGGATTTTAGGAGGTTCCAGGCCTTGCCTACTACCCCACAGTCTGATAGCTGGTCCATCAAAATGTCATGATGGACCGTATCGAAGGCAGCGGAGAGGTCCAGCATGATAAGTGCTGCATTACCTCGTTGGTCCCTATCAATGCTTATTCTGTACTATGCTCGGCCCTGAATCCGTATTGAGTGGAATCCTATGAGTTCCTTAGTCGGAGATGGGTGCTGAGTTGGATATTCTTTGCTTTTTTGATCATTTTTGCTGGCAGAGGAAATTGGCCGGTAGTTGTTGGGGTCCTTATGATCGAGGTTGTATTTTTTGAGTAATGGGAGAATTGATGCTGTTTTCCATGTATTAGGGAAATGCCCCGATTCAAACATTCCATTGAAAAGGGGAGTCAATGCCTTGCTGATGAGCTCTGGAACAAGTTTGATCACCGAACAAGTTTGATCAGCCTTAAGCTGTAGGGGTGTGTGTTCTCCCTCTATCTAGGTCTGGATGCGCTCAAAGAATGCCGTAGAAGACAAGAGGCCCGATTACAGAAGGCCTGTAATTCCCGATTCGGACAGTAATGGGATTACCAGCCAAATTACTGGGAATTGCAAGAGTCCCAATTTTTTTGTTTTCACCCAGACGTTTTGTCCACTAATATCAGGTGAAATGTACAGAAAGATTCTGCAATTCATGCAGAAGCACCAATTCCCACCGTTATTTTCCATTTCTCAGGGGATTCTAATGGCTTCTGTACTTTTGCAGAATGAAATGCTTACTATATTCACATGCTTTGCGCAATTCCACCATCTAGTGATTGGATTCTGAACTGTTTTTGCTGTGAAATGTTTCTTAGTGAGAGGGTGCTACATAGGCACAGCCCTTCAATGACATAGACCGTAATCCCTCAAATGCCCATGTGGGTGCTCACAGTCTTAGATTATTTACTTCCACCGTTTAACACAGAGGTGCATCGAGATTGCTCCCATGAATTTCATAGAAGATCCCCAAAAATGAAGCTCAGGGGTAACATAGAGACATCAACCTCAGGGATGTTTCTTGTGAGATTGTGAACACCATAGACAATGCCCTAAATATATAGTGCCACATGCGCAACAGCTATCGAAGGTGTCCTAAGACAAGGTTATCGCCTAAGAAGGTGTCGCGATATTCTAAAATCATAAAAGAGCAAGCACTCGATTCCCAAAACACCTGCAGTCAGAGGACCTACAGAGAGACTTCAAATCCAGCTGGGTAAGAGGAAAGCATTAGTAAGGATCTGCCGAAGGACATCTTATCCACGTTGCAAAGGGAGAAGGAGGAGCAGGCATCCCCCCCAAGAAAGTCTCTGGGGTATATTACGACCTTAGACATCGCTGAGGTTGAGAGGTAGAAAAGGCCATTTGAGACTGAGATACAAAGCTTATTGAGAGAGAAAGAACGCCTTTGGGGAAACTATAGCACCACAGAAATAACCCAGGTATTAAGCAGCCAGCACAGGAGCTACAAAGCAGGAGAAAACATAGAAGGATATAAAACAGGGAAGAGGAGTGAGTGAAGAGGTGTATACTTCTACACATACATACTCAGTACAAGTAAGGTTCCGCATATCAGAGGAAGAGACCTTGTGCGAGGCAGTTTCTCCAGTGAAGATAGATGTATACCCCTCAAGACCTTTCAACATACCACTTGATGGTAAAGACAGCAGCTGACTCTTTTGGTGTGGAACTGGAGGTAGAGAAATATGATCAGGGATTCAGGGTTGATCGATTAGTTTTATGCAAATACCCAGGTTTATTCTTAAAAGTCCATCATCATTTAATTTAAATGACCATTGGTATTTAAAACTTTCTTTTAGAACCCCAAAGACTTATAACGAGTACCTTTAGGTAGACAGACCAGTTGTTGGTAGCAGCTGGCACTTCTTGTAATCAATCAATCAATCATATCATTTGTAAAGCGCACTACTTACCTGTGAGGGTCTCAAGGCGCTGGGGGGTGGGGAATGCTGCTACAGCTCGAAAAGCCAGGTCTTGAGGAGTCTTCTGAAGGATAGCAGGCCTTGGGTCTGCCGTAGGTGGATGGGGAGGGTGTTCCAGGTCTTGGCGGTGAGGTGGGAGAATGATCTGCCGCCGGACGTCGCTCTTCGGATGCGGGGGACTGTGGCGAGGTCGGCGGAGCGGAGCTAGCGGGTGGGGGTGTAGAAGCTGAGTCGGCTGTTGAGGTATGCTGGTCTGGTGTTATGGAGTGCCTTGTGTGTGTGGGTGAGGAGCTTGAAGGTTATTCTCTTGTTGACGGGGAGCCAGTGCAGGTCTATCGGGTGGGGTGTGATGTGGCTGCGGCGAGTGATGTTGAGGATCAGGCGTGCAGAGGCGTTCTGAATGCGTTGAAGCCGTTTCAGGAGTTTGGCTGAGGCTCCTGCGTAGAGGGCGTTTCCGTATTCCATCCTGCTGCTGACGAGGGCCTGGGTGACCGTTCTTCTTGTTTCGTTGGGGATCCACTTGTAGATCTTGCGGAGCATGCGGAGGGTGTTGAAGTAGGAGGTAGAGACGTCGTTGACCTGCTTGGAGAGGGTGGAGTCGAGGATGACCCCTAGGTTGCGTGCGTGGTCGGTGGGTGTTGGAGCTGTTCCCAGTGCGGTCGGCCACCAGGAGTCGTTCCAGGCCGAAGGGGTGGATTCGAGGATGAGGACCTCCGTCTTGTTCGAGTTCAGCTTCAGTTGGCTGTTCCTCCATTCGGCGACGGCCTTCATTCCTTCGTGGAGGTTGATTTTGGCGGTGTGGGGGTCCTTGGTGAGGGAGAGGATCAGCTGGGTGTCATCGGCGTAGGAGATGATGTTGAGGCCGTGTAGTCGGGCGATGTGGGCGAGCGGTGCCATGTAGATGTTGAACAGCGTTGGTGCTGAGGGATGAGGCCTGGGGTACGCCGCAGATGATATCGGTGGCTTTGGATCGGAAGGGGGGGAGGCGGACGCTCTGTGTTCTGCCGTAGAGGAAGGAGGTGGTCCAGTCCAGGGCCTTCTCTTGGATCCCAGCGTCGTGGAGGCGTGTTCGTAATGTGCGGTGGCAGACCGTGCCGAAGGCTGCTGACGGGTCCATGAGGATGAGGGCCGCGGTTTCTCCGTTGTCTAGCAGGGTCCTGATGTCATCGGTGGCGGTGATGAGGGCAGTTTCGGTGCTGTGGTTGCTGCGGAACGGGTCCAGGATGCTGTTCTCCTCGAGGTAGCGGGTCAGTTATTTGTTGACCATCTTCTCGATGACCTTCACCGGGAACGGGAGCAGGGAGATGGGCCGGAAGTTCTTGAGGTCCTTGGGTTTCTTGAGTAAGGCGTTGATCTCGGCGTACTTCCAGCCCCCCGGGAAGGTTGCTGTCTCGAAGGAGATGTTGATGGCTTTCCGGAGATGGGGTGCGATGGCGGTGCTGGCTTTGTTGAAGATGTGGTGTGGGCAAGGGTCTGACGGAGATCCGGAGTGGATGGTGTTCATGATCTTGATGGTGTCGTCGTCATTGGTGTTGGTCCAGGAGAGCAAGCGGTTGGTGCAGATGGTGATCGTGGGGGCGGAGGTCTCAGTGGTTGTCGGGGCGGTCGTGTTGTTGAAGCTGTCGTGGATGTCTGCGATCTTGCGATGGAAGAAGGTGGCCAGCGAGTCGCTCAGGTTGTAAAGGTCCTGCTCTCTCAAAACAGAACATATCACATTGGATTTATGCAGTCATAGTTTTTTCGCCATAATAAAGCAGGTAGACCTCTAACAGAATCAGTGAGAGCACATTGGACTCTAAGACTCTACATCTAATGCTCTTTTTGCTGGTGTTTCTGTATAAGACATTCGTAGAGCAGATAATTTGAAGAATAGACACATTTACCAAACGTTGCTGTTTGGACTCCTCACTACAAAACACTGCAGCAGTGGGTCAAGCAGTTTTAAAGCATCTTTTCCAGTAAAGTGAGCCTCATATACTTATTTATTTCTGACCACTTACAGCTTTTTGATGTATGGTGAGGATACAAATGTACTTATTGTTCAACTGCTTACTACTATGATTTACGCATATGAATCTATGAAAGATCCAAGACAGAAGAAGGAAAGGATTTACTTAGCTGTAATTGTAGTTTTTCAATTTTGGCATTTTTCAAAGATTTATATGCGATCCACCCTCCTCCAATGATAGCCTCACTATTTCTAGATTACCCGTTATTATTCACACTTGTGCTTAAAAATGTGGAGTATGGTAGCCCTTAAGGGGAGTGATAAACTGGGTGCTGCAACCTCAGTTCTCCAAAAATCCAAAAAATGTTACTAGACATGCAGGTTTAGTGTAATAATCTACTCGACATAATTATAATGCTCTTGACCCATAAACTGGTTTCAAATTATGTGATCCTGGGCAAGTATTTTAATTCACTGAGACGCCATTTTTCTTCTCTATCACATATGAGAGCAACTTCAAATACGCACGGTCAGCACGTCTGCTGTACAGAAAATGCTCTTGTGTGATTTATTTGACTAAACATTAGCTCCATATAGAATGCAAATCTAGCCACATATAAAATGCACTTGACTGCAGGCTTGCCTCTTAATTCATTAAATGCATTGTCATCAGGGCTTGGCCAGGAATGTCTCTCACATCATGTTTAAAAACTATCACTTTTAATAAATACATAACAAAAGCATGAAGTGGCAGCCCCCTGTTATTTGCAATCTGCAGATTTTGCATTTGAATGGCCACAGAATTTGTCACTGACATGTGGTTTTAAAACTATATAGTGTACAATTTTTGGAAATAAAGTTTCTGCAAATATTTGTCATTTGCACATCACCAAGTAAAGTGTCCGGATTTGTTTTCCTCCAATTTAAATCTTTGTTTGCATCACAATTCTGAATTACAAAAAAAGGTTCTTTCATAATTTCTGATCTACTTGTACTACTCATTTACAAGCTTTTCAAATGTTGTTTTAGAGAAAGAAAATGACATTTTACTGCATTTTGTTTCACAATTATTTTCAAATAGCTCACTTGACAAAAAGCATTAACTGTAAAAAGAGAAAGAAAAGTAAACACCATTTTCCAGGAACACGTGATCAACAATTAGTAAAAAGACAAACTGTCATTTGGCCTCTGTCTTTGAGCAGTTGGCAAATGTGTCAAGATAAAACAAGATTTAAAGGTGTTTTAATTGTTCATTCACTTTCTGAACAAAAAGAACACCTGTTTCTTCCAGCTTAAGTTTACTTGCCAGCAGGGTTGAGTAAGTGCTAAAACATAGCCCGACCTGCTAAAATTTCACTTGCAATTGCGAGGGGGCGAGTGGATTTTTCGAGGCTTAAACCTGATTGACGGAAGCTTGTTTTTTTTTTATGATGTGAATTGGTTACTAATTATGATGGTATGCACAATATTCAGACTATGTGAAGCCCAGTAGTGCGTTTTATTAATACCCTCTGTACCTTTTTTCTTGCTTGGCTACCCAGCGCTGATCGTTCCCATCTCCCAGGGATGTACTGTTTGGAATCATTCATTAGGCAAGGAACCCGAAGAAAAATCTGCTTATCTTCGGTAACAGCAGTTCCCTTAAGGAATGAATGAGATCAGGGGGTTGTATGCTAATGCATAGGTTTAGAAAAAGGGGGAAAAGTTATATGAAATTGTTTGTTGTACTATTGCTGACATGTGTAATGTATTAATAAATATGGATCTGTGGATTTTTGATTATGGGCAACGTTAGTGCTGATGTGAATAACCCATTGAGAGTTTCTTCTGAAGAACATTTAAAAGAATGTTTTGTTTGTCGTGGAAACCAAGTTGAGTCAAGAAGTGTACAGGGACGTCATGTGCGAAAGATTATTTTCATGTAATGTTACTTCTTTATGGAATAGAGATAAGGTAAGGGCTGAATAGGACAGGCTTTAGTAAATGAGCCTTGTTGAACTCCATGGTGTGCAGTGAAAAGTGGAATTGAGATGAAACGTTGCCTTTCTTGGAGTTAGGAGATTTACTTTCGGATACTCTTTATATGGTAAACTTTTTTAGCATTAGTAGTAGAGTCTTGTGATAGACTGTGTCCCAAGATGCTGATAGGTTCAGCAGAAATGGGGGCACCTCTCCATTTTGATAATCCGAGATGGCTATAGAGACAGATTTTTTTGATGATTGGCAGTTAATTGTTCTTTTTATCAAGACCTGGAAGAATGCTACTTTTTTCCAGTTACTTTTCCTAGAAGTCTACCATTAGACATCTGTGTGTTTTTAGCTAGGTCTCATGAAGTGAGGTTCTGTTGGTTTCATGAAGGGGACCTGACTTGGAGTACAGAGTGAAAAGTTCCTGTGTCTGAGGAGTTGTTGAGTATTTTTTTGCCTCCAAGGCTGCAGATGTGGTAAGTAAGATGGCTTTGATTTTTTGTAGGAGCCATGATAGATACCAAAGAAGCATGCCTTATCCTCCAAAAGAGAAAATGTTGTATTTCTACAAAGGAATTCCAGTTTACCATTTGTCTTTGTCTTAGTGAGGAAGAGGTAATGGGTATGTTGGCAATAAAGGCACTATTCATATACTTGGCACTTTATTCAAGACTGCATGGAACAGTGAAGGAGTGGTATACCCATTATTGGTTGCAGATCTTGTGGAATTTGGCAGGATCTAATGTTTGCAACAGTAAAGTTGATGAAGGTAGAAAAATATGTCTTATGACCGGACAAAGAATCATAACCTGGCAAAGAAACAAATAACAGAATGTGTGTGTGTGTGTGTGTGTGTGTGTGTGTGTGTGTGTGTGTGTGTGTGTATGTATGTATGTATGTATATATATATATATATATATATATATATATATATATATATATATATATAATGCAATTCATATATTTCTTTGTACTCCATGAATTTCACTGCAAAGAGTATCATGAGGCGTTCCATAACGTTAGAGTTCTAAAGTGAGATCTGGTACAAAAACCTGAAGCTGATCTCAAGTTTTGTAGGGCGGGGGATTGAAACCATGAGTTGGGAGCCAACTGTGGGATTTCCTGTATGCGCTATGTGCATGTTTCACAGTTCGTTTGTGTGAATTTATCACCACCTTAACAATATTATTTCGATGCATTTATTTAAAGTCACTCAAAGTATAAATGCTGCATTTTCAGTGACCAGTTTGTTACATACAACTGTACCTTTGGTGCCACGGGGAAAGTGTTTGTATGCCTGTCAGCTTGATGTGCAAACATTACTGTAAATAATCAGGTTTATGCTCAGATGTGTACCTACCTAAACCCATCCCGGCATCTTCATTCATCTCCATTGCATACTGGGATGATTGGAACGTAGTCAATAAAATTATATTTTGTTTTTTTCTTTAATTTTAATTGTGCTATAGAAATACTAGCTACGTTTCCCAACAAAAATCCATTGATCTGTCTGAATGAAAGGTTTAAATTTCAGTTGAACATTTAGGGTGTAACAGTTTTCTGAAGGGACTCGTAGCCATGGATTTTCTGTCGCGGTTCAGAAGCTGAAGCTTAAAGCGCAGTGGTCTGCAGAGACCAGCAGACGTTTGTGACAGCACTACACGGAGTTATGTAAAGTAAACCATCTTCTTCACTGTTTGTCTGCAGAGGTTACAATCAAAGCACTTAAAGAGAAAATTAGAGAATATGAACAGACTCTGAAGGCCCAAGCAGAGAATATAGCTCTCGAGAAAGAACAAAAGTTACAAAATGACTTTGCAGAAAAAGAGAGGTAGGCGAACAGGCACTATTTGTGTTATTCAATAACTGCATTGCTCTGTTAGATGAAATGTTCTGTAAATAATGGCGAGAGTGATAGATGGTGTTTTGCTGCCGTTTTGATAGCTGAAACTGCGTCTGTCCGCTATAATTACTTGTGTTATATGTGATTGCAGATGGAGTGGTAAATATCAGTAATAAGCCTTGGTTGAAAGATATTTCCAAACCCTGATTGTTTTTTGTTGTTGTTTGTTTTTGTGTGAATATAGAAAATTTCAAGAGACACAATTATCTACATCCTCAAAGCTTGACGAAGCTGAAAACAAAATTCAAACTCTGCAAACAGGTTTGGCATTTTTATTTTAACTCTGCTTGGTTAAGGCATAAAGAGTTTGTGGCTGGTGAGTCTTAAAGTTTTGTTTAGCCAGATACATGTATTGTGCACGCAAATATTGCATTCTTTTGAATATGTAGAAATTCCGCAACTGCTGGTTCATAGCATTCATGTTTGTTGCTGTGTTACTCGCACTTTGAGCTACTTTGCCTACTGACATTTTAATTCAGTGTTTATAAAGAGCGCTGGTATTGAGAATATTACAAAGCAAAGTCCTCTACAGCACTGCACGTCTAGTTATGCTCAGCAAGCTGATGAGCTAGGCAAGTCAGTAGTGCAAACACCACCGTCCTTCAGTCCTTGTCCTTGCCCTTCCCTGGAAACCCCGAGCAAAATGCCATCCAGGAGTGAAGTCAACGCCTTATCGTTTGGAGCTAGACCAAGACATCTACCCATATCAAACATAGCACCACTGGCCAAATTGGCACATTAAATTGAGTGCATTTCTTTAATAGTGACTGTTGTCTATAATAAAGCAGGTGCGAACATTGACCCAAACCACACTTTGGTAATTGTTGCAATAGATTAAAATGAACAAAGGTACTCATAAGGCTCCACTGTTGACTCATGGAACTAAATCATAGTGTCTAATGCCTTAAAAATCTTACAAGAGGGTATGTTTTGTAGAATGACGTGCCCAGTAAGGTCTCCCAGGGTTAATTCCGATTTTAAGACTGATGGTGAGGTCTTCAGTTCCTAATCACCTCACCTCCCAATATTCTACAAATGACAATGCCCTCTTCTATATGTCTGTAAAATGTAGTGTATGCAACCCGCAGAAAAATGCAAAACCGCAAAAGCTATATCAACCTACTTCTCTTTCCCGCTGACCATCTCATAAAGACATGATTTTTCTGTTATGATCTTTCTTGCCTTCACCCTAGTCAGGTTGGCTTATTTACTCTTCAAACTTTATGTAGCCCAAATTTTGATATCTGTCTAATGCCCAATGACTATTGTCCTTTGATGAAATGTCACTTTTTGTAACGGATGCCATCAAAAATTCAGTTAGCAGATGAAATCAGTTTGTAACTGATTCCGTCATACGTTCAGTTAACTGAAAGTCTAAGTAAATAAATGTAGCTTAGTTATCAGCCTGTCATCAGAATAAAGCAATCAGACATTTGTTTTAAGGAGGGAACTGGCAAGGGCACACTCGTGTAACGTAAGAGCTGTGGCTGCTTATTTGTCCTAACGAAGGCCTAGTACCTGCAGTGAAACGTGTAGGTGATACTGTCCTTGTTCTTATTGCTCTCTCCCTGATTAAGATTCGAAAATTCCTGTTGTAGAAAATTACTTATTTATGGGTCTTCTTCATTGCCAGTTTTGAATATCATTTATTTTTACTGTTATTTAGTGCCAACTTTAGCATTGGGTTGCATTTCCCTCCTTTTGTGTTTGTGTATTCTGTTCTGCTTTAAACCGTGCATAGTTTGTCTACATAACTGACCTAGAGGAAACTTTACAAACTGTCCTCACATTTTGCAGTTTGAAACAGATTTCCTGCGGTACAAATTAATGGAAAGAACCCATGTTCCACAGTCAACCTTCAGCCTATCCTCTCTTCATTGCGGCTTCATGATGTGAATCCTCACACCACAATGACAACACATCCATAGCCCCCCCCTTAAAACTTAGCACCCCATTATTTTGTGCTTCACTCTGGAAAATAACCTTTGGAGTGGGAAATATAGACAAGAACATTTAAAACGTAAACTGTGTTTTCTTGTTTTCCAATCGCATTTATATTGAGTGCTTAATATAATCATAAAATTAAGGTGGGCTCTGGTACCTTGTTGGGGTACAGTTCCTATATGGTCATTTCATACACATAGACTAACACCTCAGCTCGGAAATAAATTCTTTTGGTACTTTAACTAGTTTGATTTTGGAATTGTAATTTTTTTGGAAGAGGCGCAGGGATGCTGCTTACTGGTGTCTCCTAGGGATAGTAATTACCGAGTAATCCGTAATTATTCAACATCTTAATAGCAATGGCAATCTGAATAGCAATTCTAAACGTTGGATCAGATAATTGAAGACCATTTTCTTCCCTGCTTTTTGTGCCAGGTCCCATGAGCTCTTCTTTTAACTAGTGGTTGATGTATGCAGTATTGTTCACCTTATTTCTGTGCATAACCCACTTTTTGACTTTGTATGCTTTTAGCTTTGGAGAAAACCCAGTCGGAATTATTTGACCTGAAAACAAAATATGATGAAGAAACAGCTGCAAAGTAAGTTTTTGCAAACAGTTACTTGTACTCATCTTAGAGTTGTGGTATGGATATCTGTCGCTTTCAGATATGATTCATGTTGTTCATCTCTCTCTGTACCAGTGCATTTGAGGCAGTGGTTATGCTAGGAGTGTGCCATTAATGTTTGTGAATAAAAAACACAGCTTCAAACTTTAACATCTGAACGATCTGGAGGTTTCTTCCTTTGGCAGTGTGTAGCACTAAGAAAGCAGACTTGTCTTTTGTTTAAAATCTTTTATTGATTTAGTTGCATGTTGCAGCTATGTTTATAAATTAGCTCTGTGTCACCAGTCACAGCGGTCGTCATGTCTAGGATCTACAAACACTAATGAATTTCCAATTGCGCACACAACAATGCATCCTGTCAAAAATTATATTATAGAATGTAAAAGAGAAATTTCACCAACCCACCGCAGGGTGGTTGTTTTTTTTATTTTTAAAGATCTTTTAAAGGATAGTAAATACAAAGGGAAAATAGTGACAACTTGTTGGGGTACAGTTCCTACAGGAAGTTGAGGGAGGATTCCCTCCCATCAACTAACTGTATATCTTTGGATGTGTGATCCCTGATAAGATAGACGTGGTTGTCAGAAAAAAGTGTATAAATAGGGCTAATTTTATAACATATTCTGGCTAAAATTATGTTTGGAAGGTCGTAGAAGAGCAGATTTCACAGTCTATAAATCTACTTTCATCAGTCTCTCTGCTGGTTTAAGAGGGACAAAGCACTTAAGTAGCAAAACCATTGACAAGTGACAGCCCTAACCTTTTTGAGGTCCCTTCTGGCAATTTTATGGTAAAAGTTAGTTTTATCCTCTGTAAGTTAGTCGCCCAGTGGCTATAGGAACAGCCTTCTCCGCTCCATTTACAAAATATCCTGCTTCCTTCTCCGTATTCCACTGTTAAAAGGGGAAATAAGTTAGTGTGTAGGTTTACATCCATTTTCAACCATTAAAAGGCTGTGATTACCGAGTAATATTTAACCAGATCTCTTGTATGCACCAGCAGCTTCTGAAAGAAGAGGTTCAAATTATTTTACAAGGCAAAAAAAACATGGAGTTTCCACAAACCTTAAAAGATCAAATATATTCCTCTCACTCGTTGAAATAAAAAGGATTCTGCAATGCATCCAGTTCTAGTTGTATTCATCTATAACAAGAGGAATAGTTTGCAGCGTGAATCTTTTCTGGATTTACATGCTGTTCATAATTCCGCAATCTAGTGGTTGTGTCCAGAACTCTCCTCTTGCATATTAGTACTTTCTTCCTTTTTAGGTCTCGCGTGGCTGGCAGTGCATGCGCTGCTCGCCTCGTGAGATTTATTGTTGAAAAGGACTTTAAACCTCGCCCCTCATTTCCATTGGCTGGCGTCACCGTTTATGCTAAACGGTGGCCTGCCATTGGAAATGAGGGTTTTCTGTAGATGCCCTTTCGCCTCCGAGCCGGACTCGGTGGCCTGCTTTGCGTCTGTCGCAAAGCACTTTATTATCTTTATGGGGCGGTAAAGACCAGAGATGAGGCTTGTTTAACATCGTGCTTTCATTTTCACTTAAAGTGAAAGCGCGATGCTAAAATAAACACACTGCTTTGTGCGTAATGGGGACAGCTTGTTCTTTTTTAGTACGCTCAACAATGCGACACATTTGGCAAACTATTGATCTGTGCTCCACCCGTTCGGCCCGCGGACTGCTTCTTGATACATGAACCGGGCCATGAAAACTGGTTTGTTAAAACAAGTCGTTGCCACGTCTGCCGATGGCCGGATTTCAGCACTGTTTACAGAGACACGCCCACTATCCCCAATGCAAGATCCTGTAGACAGAATCTATCAGTAATGCATGGGTGTACATAGCTTCTCTTTCAAAGCCCGCCTGCGCTAACCTATTTATTTACCTCGTGTACTTATTATCACACTTGCTGCCTTCACAGAGAATCAGGAGCCTCATGTTAGCAGAGCACAAACTCATTCTGGCTGCTGCTCTTAACACACAGAATTGTATTTTATTTCATGTTTAATTGTTCAGCAGTGCTGGCGCTGATTTATAATTGGCTATCGAGATCTCCGTGTGCTTCCAGTGCTGTTGTTTTATTGATCGCTGCTTTCATTATTTCAAAGTGTTGGCATGTAAAGCAGCAAGTAGTTTGAGTGCCCTCCATGAGTCCGTGTGTGTGCAAAATTTGGGTGTGTCAGCGTATGTGTAAGCATGAGTCAGTGTGTGTGAAGTTGTGGGTGCATGCATGAGCGCGTCGGTGTGTGTGTGTATGTGTGAGCATAAGTTAGCTTGTGTGTAAGTATGGGTGTGTGCATAAGTGTATCAGCGTGTGATTAAGTGGTGGGTGTGAGTGTCGCCTGTGTGCAAGTTGTGTGTGTCCCCGTAAGGTGTGTGTGTGTCAGCGTGCGTGTAAACACGAGTCAGTGTGTGCACAAGTTGTGGTGTGTGTGTGTGTGTGTCAGCGTGTTTGTTCTCTCCCCACCCCCCTCCGATATCACTGTCCTTTCGCGGTCACTAATTGGATAACTCCTTGTATCCAAAGCCCACATGAACATGTGCAGTTTAAGAAGGGCTGTAAGCGCCAGGATCCCAACACCGCCCATAGGGCATTATTTGTTTACATGCAGCGCTTAGAAAAGGCACATATGCGATATGTAGCGCTATGTGAAAAGCGAATACTTCAATAAGCAAGCCAGTAGAGTCCACATGTAAACAAACGTAAGGATGCAGTAAAAGAAATCATATTTTCGTCGAATGATGACCTGCCTGCCGAAGAGGCGGATGTGTCCATGAGCCCGGTCAGTTTTGTGGTCTCCGGCACAGGACAGGTCATGGGTGGGGCAGACAGTCACCGTCCTTACTTCTGCTGCAGGATCTTGCGCCAAACACCTCAGAGTGTGATATCTTTTACTGGAGTCATTGAAAATAAAGCAACAACTATCCGTTTGCAACTCTGTGGGAAATGTTTTTGGGACGTTTTAAGGGAAGCAATTTACAAGAGGGAACAAGAGCACGTCCCATATTTTGCTTAAAATCGCTTCGACAGTTGTACGATTCTATAGCTGAGAAAAAGAAATTGATTTTGATTCAGGAGTTGTGACTGAAAAACGTCGGGACAGTGACTGCCACTCCGATAGGTCTCCGCCTTCCACCCCTAGTTCTTTTAATGTCTACCGGCTAATTTCAGCGCTCCGAAGTAATTGAATGGCTCCGCGTAGCGCTTAACAAAAACTTTAAATAACTTATCTTCCACCCAAACGAGGCAAGCTCTTCGGCTCCTGATACCCACAAAGCCCGAGAGCTGTTCTTCAATAGGACGTTTATTATGAATATTTTTTTGTCTGTACCACTGTTAACTTTTCCCAATATGGGAAGTTTCTAATCAATATTTTTCGTTCTTAATAATAAAAAGATGTCCGAAGCAAGTTTTATTAATAACGGTGACTCTGTTAAACCTTTAGCTGCTCGCTTGCTTCACTTGTTTTTTTCTATTAAATTCCATAATTGGTCCCGCTTCATTCATAATCCCTAGTCATTAAAATCCTGCATTATTACCTCTCATCGGTGCAGTATGTGGGCGCATTTCCAAGAGATTGGTGTTTATAGGCGTGTGAACATCGGTCGCTCTTTTAATGCCACCACTTTCCTCACAGGTTTTAAAATTACTTATTTATATAGCGCTTAACACCGCGCATGTGCCGCATCAAAGACCTATGTTCCTATTTTCCTATTAGTGCTGCGAGGCCACACCACTGGCAGAATGTACGCTATATAAGCACGTGTATTTGAAAACTACCGACTATAATAATACTTGGAATTGACCCCTCTTGTTGTTCCCTGGCATCAGTAGTCTATCTGATCTCACGGGGTAGAAAGGGTAGGCAGGAGAGGGTGTGGGCACCAGACTTTTTTTAATGGGGTTTGGCACTTACCCATGCCTGGAGGCCCACTAAACAAGCATTTGCAATGCAAAAGGTCTCGCATTTACGCAAGTTTAAGCTATTGGCATTGTAAATGACAATGCCTTTTATTTATGTTTTAAAAATTAAAACAAAAAGAAAAGGCATTGTTATTTGCAATGTCAATAGCTCAAACTCGGGTATATGCGAGACCTATTGCATTGCAAATGCTTGTTTAAGTCAAACCTAGGAGCACATGCGCTTCTCTGCGAGGCATGCTGTAGCTCCTTAAGTGACATTAATAAAACCCTTCACTCCCCATTAGCTCCTTTGTGTGCCTGTCTAAACTTTCTTCCGTTCAGTGGGTAATTTTTGCATTTGTCCCTCCTTTTGGTGGGTGGTTTCTGTCCCTGGTGACTGGCTATGTTATGAGTATTATGCCTCCTCTGTCTATTTTGATGCGTTTTTGCACTTTTTTCTTTTTCTGTTTTTGATTGCTTTTGAAACAAAAGCCTTGATCTTATCTCTTAGTCAAGCAGAAGACCGACCCTAACTAAGGAATGTGTTTGTTCTTCTACTTCTTGCAGGAGCCCCTCACTACATTATAGTAGGCCCAGGGAAAACCCAGTGGGCGATGCTATAAACATTTACTATTTATTTGCGGTCCTATTTAAAAGTGCTTAGCTATTTCCTAACTAACTGACTTTGTCCCAACAGTACTAGCTCTCTTTATTCAAAACATGATGTTCAGAAAATATAGATTTAAAACATACTTTGAATAAGCAACTGCATCACACTTTCTATGCTCTACCTTACTACACGCTATTACTGCATGCATTACATGCCACTCTGTTTTACGCCGTGCCACTCCACTCAATGCCACTCTGCATTACTCCACTCTGCTTTACTCCTCTCCACTTTACTTCACTGAGCTCAACGCCACTCTGTTTTACTCCATGCCATGCTGCTTTACTCCACTCACCACCACTCTGCTTTACTACACTCCGCTTTACTCCACTCTGCCTTACATTGCGCCACTCTGCCTTACTCTGCTCCGCTCTGCCTTACTCTGCTCCACACGGCTTTACTCTGCTCAACTTTGCTCAGTGGCACTCTGCTTTACTCCACTCCACCATTCCACTCTGCTTGATTCCACTCCACTGAAGGTGACTGCTTTACTCCACATCACTCTCCTTTGCTCCACTCAACGTCACTCTGCTTTACTACACTACATTCTGCATTACTCAACTCTGCTTTATCCCACGCGGCTGTGGGAGCTGGGCTCCTGGTCACTTACTCAGGGCAAGTGGGGAAGTAGGTAAGAGTAGAGTTTTCACTGCCAGGGCCACTCGGGCGGCTGGGTGCAATCAATCAATCAATCAATCATGACATTTGTATAGCGCACTACTCACCCGGAAGGGTCTCAAGGCGCTTGGGGGAAAGGGGTCCGCTAATGCTCGAATAGCCAGGTCTTGAGTTGTCTCCTGAAGGCGAGGTGGTCCTGGGTCAGCCGGAGGTGGATGGGGAGGGAGTTCCATGTCTTGGCCGCCAGGACATGGCGGTGGCTCGTCGGATGCGTGGTACGGCGGCGAGGGCAAGTCTAGTGGACCGTAGCTGGCGGGTGGGCGTGTAGAAGGTCAGGCGGTCGTTGAGGTACTTGGGGCCCAGGTCGTGGAGAGACTTGTGTGCGTGGGTGAGGAGCCTGAACGTGATCCTCTTGTTGACGGGGAGCCAGTGCAGGTCCCTCAGTTGGCCGGAGATGTGGCTGCGTCGGGGGATGTCCAGGATGAGTCGGGCGGAGGCGTTCTGGATGCGTTGGGAGTCTTTTCTGTAGCTTGGCTGTGGTTCCGGCGTAGAGGGTGTTTCTGTAGTCCAGTCGGCTGGTGACGAGGGTCTGGGTGACCGTCTTCCTGGTTTCGGTCGGGATCCATCGGAAGATCTTGCGAAGCATGCGAAGGGTGTGAAAGCATGATGAGGAGACGGCGTTGACTTGTCTGGTCATCGAGAGGGAGGAGTCCAGGATGAAGCCCAGGTTGCGTGCATGGTCTGTTGGCTTGGGAGCGGTGCCCAGGGCTGGGGGCCACCAGGAGTCGTCCCAGGCGGAGGGCGATGGTCCCAGGATGAGGACTTCTGTCTTGTCTGAGTTCAGTTTCAGGCGGCTGTTCTTCATCCACTCGGCGATGTCTTTCATCCCTTCGTGTAGGCTGGTTCTGGCGGTGTCGGGGTCACTGGTGAGGGAGATGATCAGCTGGGTGTCGTCGGCGTAGGAGATGATGTTGAGGTTGTGTTGGCGTGCGATGGCAGCAAGAGGTCTCATGTAGACGGTGAAGAGGGTGGGGCTGAGTGATGATCCTTGCGGGACGCCGCAGATGACTTCGGTGGCCTCGGCTCGAAACGGGGGGAGGCGGACTCAGTGTTCTTCCGGCGAGGAACGAGATGATCCACTCCAGTGCCTTCTCTTGGATGCCGATGTTGCTGAGGCGTTGGACTAGGATGCGGTGGCAGACAGTGTCGAACGCTGCAGAGAGGTCCAGGAGGATGAGTGCCGCTGTTTCCCCGTTGTCGAGCAGGGCTCGGATGTCGTCGGTGGCTGCGATGAGGGCGGTCTCGGTGCTGTGGTTGGCTCTGAAACCGGACTGCGAGGGGTCGAGGGATCCGTTCGTCTCGAGGAAGGCGGCAAGCTGTCTGTTGACGATCTTCTCGATGACTTTGGCAGGAAAAGGGAGAAGCGAGATGGGGCGGAAGTTTTTGAGGTCGGTGGGGTCCGCTGTTGGTTTCTTCAGTAGGGCGCTGAGCTCGGCATGCTTCCACCTCTCCGGGAAGGTGGCGGTGTTGAAGGAGGTGTTGATGATGTCCCGGAGTTGGGGTGCGATGGTGGAGTCGGCCTTGTTGAAGACATGGTGAGGGCAGGGGTCGGTTGGAGATCCGGAGTGGATGGTGTTCATCGTGCGGGCTGTGTCTTCGGTGGTCACCGTGGTCCAGGTGCTGAGGGTGGCGGTGGGGAGCATTGGTTCGACGGTTGGGTGCGTGGATGGAGTGCCAAAACTGTTGTGGATGTCATCAATCTTGCGGTGGAAGAACGAGGCGAGAGAGTCGCAGAGATCTTGTGAGGGAGTGATGTCGTTGTTGCCGGTGCTGGGGTTGGAGAACTCCTTGACGATGCTGAAGAGTTCCTTGCTGTCGTGGGCGTTGTTGTCCAGTCGCTCCTTCACTGATTTCTTCTTGGTGGTGCGGATGAGCTGGTGGTGCTTGCGGGTGGCGTGTTTGAGGGCGGTCATGTTGTTGGTGGTCTGGTCGAGGAGCCAGGCTTTCTCGAGGGTGCGGCAGGTCTTCTTGGAGTCCTTGAGTTCGTCGGTGAACCAGGGGGCCTTCTTGCTTCCGGGTCTGCTGGGAGGGTTCTTCAGTGGTGCGAGGTCGTCGGCGCAGTCGGTCAGCCACTGCGTGAAGTTGCGGGCTGCTTCGTTCGGGTCCGTCTTGCAGGCAGGTGGGTTCTGGCTGAGGGAGGTGGTGAGCTGGTCGGCGGTGATCTTGCTCCAGCTCATGTGAGGAATCTGTTGCGGGTGGTGGTGGGTTGTGGTTTTTCTGAAGCTGAAGTGGACGCAGCTGTGGTCGGTCCAGTGGAGTTCGGTGGAGTGGCTGACGGTGATGTGCTTGCTGGATGATAAGACGGGATCAAGCGTGTGGCCGGCGTAGTGGGTGGGGGTGTTGACCAGTTGCTTGAGTCCGAGGTTGGCGAGGTTGTCCAGCAGGGCGATGGTGTTGCGGTCCTTGTTGTTCTCCAGGTGGAAGTTGAGGTCCCCTAGGAGGATGTAGTCGGCGGAGGGGAGGGCGCGTGGGCTGATGAAGTCCGCGATGTCTTAGCTGAATTGTGTGCGTGGTCCCGGGGGTCTGTAGATGAGGGTGCCCCTGAGGGTCGTCTTTGGGTTGGTGTGAATCTGGAAGTGGAGGTGCTCGGCGGCGGCAAAGGTGTCGCTGGAGTCGGTCGTGATGCGGATGGTGTTCTTGTGGACGATGGCGATGCCTCCTCCGGTCTGGTTGACGCGGTCCCTCCTGATGATCTTGTACCCGTCCGGGATGGCGATGGCGATGTCGGGGACTGAGGAGCCGTTCATCCAGGTTTCCGTGAGGAAGGCGATGTCTGGTGATGTTGTCGAGGCGGTCCCAGAGTTCCACGGCGTGTCTGTGGACGGAGCGGGTGTTGAGCAGGATGCACTTGAGGTTGCTGCTGGTGCTTGGCTTGGCGGGCGTGGTGCAGGTTCGGAGGCAGGTAAACTTGCAGGTTCTGCAGGTGAAGGGTCCGTGAATGCGTTTCGGGGCGGCCCGGCAGCAGGTGGGGTTCCGGCCGGCATTGAGTGCGTAGAGGGCAGCGGCGTCGTAGGTCTGTCGGGTTGTCTTGCATCGGTGGGGGCCAGGGGTCCTGGCACTGGGCGCGTTCCAGTCGTGGACGGGCGCAGACTGGCTTAACTTTGGGGCGCCTGTGGCGCACAATTGGCACGCCCGCTGCACATGACCGCTGCGCGTGACCGCTGCGCGTCCGCGCGGTCGCCATGGCGAAGTGGGAGGTGGGAGCGGGGAGGGCACAGAACGAAAAGGCGGCGTGGCCGCTGGCACGGCGGCGGGAAGCGGGGAGCGGGGAGCGGGGCGGGCAGGCACAGGGGAGCTGAAAGACAATACAACACCACTGAGAATAACAAAATGCAAGATAAACAAAAGGGAAACAAAAAAGATTAACAGAATGCAAGATGAACAAAAGGGAAACAAATAGATTCAACAGTACGCGCAAATACGGCGGAGGGGCGGGATCGGCGAGGCAGGCTCTATGAGGCTGCGGGCAGCAGCGGGGCGAGGTGCACACACAACAGCTGGTGGCCGTGCGGCGCGGGGGTGTCCTGAGCACAGGTCACACTCACCTGCGCCGCGCGGTCGCCATTTATGGCCAAGTGGGAGGGAGGGAGGAGCAGCTGGGAGGCGGGAGCGGGGAGGGCACAGAACGAAAAGGGGGCGTGGCCGCTGGTACGGCGGCGGGAAGCGGGGAGCGGGGCGGGCAGGCACAGGTGAGCTGAAAGACAATACAACAGCACTGCGAATAACAAAATGCAAGATAAACAAAAGGGAAACAAAAAAGATTAACAGAATGCAAGAAGAACAAAAGGGAAACAAATAGATTCAACAGTACGCGCAAATACGGCGGAGGGGCGGGATCGGTGAGGCAGGCTCTACGAGGCTGCGGGCAGCAGCGGGGCGAGGTGCACACACAACAGCTGGTGGCCGTGCGGCGCGGGGGTGTCCTGAGCACAGGTCACACTCACCTGCGCCGGTGCAGGGTGCTTTTGAGCCGTCGGGCGCTCAATTGATTTCTATGGGAAATCTCCGGTTTGGAAAAAGACTGCAGGCTCGGGGACGAGGACTCTTCAGGTGCCACCACCACTTCGAGAGGTAAGTTGAGTAGTTGGAGGTTAGGTGGCTACCCCGGGATGGGGCACAGGGGGCCGCAGGGCGCCGCGTGCAGAGGTGCCTTTTGGTGTCGGGAAATCTTACCCTCTGTTGATCGCGGTTGGGGGGGGCACCTTGTTCTGAGGCTGCAGGCTTCTTCAGGAGTGTCGAGGGGGGTCCTTGGGTGCCGGACTCGGGGTCACAGTCGCCGTGGGGTCGTCCTCGGGGTCTTTGTCCACTCCGGCACTAGCCAGGCTTGGCTGGTGCAGAGTGTGCTGGATTCGCGGTTCCGGGCTGCTGCCAGGGATTAGAGATAGTTTCTGAGTAGAGCCTCTAATCATGGGAGTCCCAGGGAATCGGAGTTCAAAGGTAGCCAGGTCCTCCGGGGTTTCTGAGGTTGCTGGCCACAAGAGATGCCGCGCAGGAGCAGGAGCAGGTTCGAGGGTCGACAGGCCGGTAGGGCTGGGGCCAAAGCAGTTGGTGTCTTCCTTTTTTTAGCAGCTGCAGGGTAGGTCTTTGTTCTTCTTGCTCTTCTTGTAGTTTCGAATCTGGGATCTGGGGAAGGAAGGTTCAGGGTGCCCCTAAATACTACATTTAGGGGCGTTACAGGTAGGTGAAGGGCAGGGGCCAATGGGTCCCTGTCCTGGGGTGGGTACATCCCCTATCCTGCCTCTCTCCTGTGGGAGGGTGGCAGGAGCCTAGTCCTGATTGGGCAGGGCTTCCCATCTTCAAGATGGCGAGAGCCCGGAGATGTGCTTCACCTCGCCTCCCCCACCTGAGGGGTGGGGTTGGCAGGCTGGCACATCCCCTGTCCTTATTTGGGGTTTCCGGCCAAGCTTCCCGCCAGAGTGGGGGGTTGCAGTGGCCTGGGGAAGCTCACAGAGGCGGAATGCCTTTGAAGCTTCACCCTGCCCATCCTGGGGGAGGAGATTTAGCACCTCGCCCAGGATGTGCATTGTTGCAGGCCCAGCAGAGCAGGGGTTCTCCTACCCAGGGGTCCAGCAACATGTCTGCTGTGTGGCAGCCTAGGCAGCCTCAGAACAGACGTGGATTGTAGGTTTAGGATTTAGGGGGCCTCTCTAAGATGCCCTCTGTGGTGCCTTGTACATTAAATCACACACTGGCATCAGTGTGGATTTAATGTGCTGAGCAGTTTGATACCAAACTTCTCAGTCTTCAGTGCTGCCCTTATGGTGCTGTGGAGTTCGTGTTTGACAAGCTCCCAGCCCCATATTCTCTTAGCTGGCAGCACTGCACTTACAGGGCCCAGGAATGGACCTGGGTACTGTAGGGGCACAGGGCTCCTGCCTCTGTGTCCACACCACTGGCATAGGGCACCCAGCTAGAGGGGTGGCTGATGTATGCCAGGGTAGTGTAGGTTGCGGGCATGGCACACAGGAATGTGTGCCATGTCGACTCTCTGTTTTGTCTTGTATCCAGACACTCAGCCTGCAAGAGCAGTGTGTGTGTGTTAGGGTACAGGGCCTCTAAGGGTGGCACAATGAGTGCTGCAGCCCTTAGAGGCCTTCCCTGGTCACAAGGCCCTGGGTACCTAGGGTACCATTTACCAGGGGCTGACATGTGGGCAGGGTTTGCCAATTTTGGGTTTTTGCTGTTGGGCAGTTTTTAGGGAAGGAACACAGGCCCTGGGCACCTGATTGGCAGGAGCCCAGGGCACAACAATGAAAAGTGCATCAGCTATTAGGCAAAAAAAAGCAGGGGTTACTGCAACAGAAACCCACTTTCTTACAGGATGGCGCTCAAGAAATACAATATTTGGATACCGAATGGCTTTCCAAACTAAACGTGCATGCCCAAACCATTTATACTTTTTTTAAAATATGTATTTATGACTGTGCTTGGCTCATGAGATCCCGTTATAGGGATACATTTATTTATATAAAGCCGCAGGCGCACTGCCAGTAATCTGCATTTAAAGCAGAATTACCTGTGCGACTTGCATTATCCCAGCCCTTCCAGATCTTACATTTATAGTTATTTTATTATGGTTTGCTGGCAGTTGACTAAAAGGGCAATGCAGCCAACGGTAATGTGTAGTTCATCAAATGCTAATATTTCAGCTTTATAATTAGGAAACCCTTTGCTGACTTTACCAGTAACTGCCATTACAATTATATAAACATAAGAGTTACCAACAGGCCGGTAGTTTGAAAGTTTGCTATTATAAACATGTTACATTGGTCCATGGGGAGATGTATATTACATTTGGTCTTATTGCCGTTTAATAGTTTGCAGACAAGGATAATTAATCTAATTACAATTAGTGGTTTTTGTTTTTGTGACAATGGATATACCACCCACATGCAGCCCAGCAACATTCATCACAAACCACTACATTTCACACCATGCCACTGCCCCCATGTCACTATACTAAGCAGAACGTAGACCACAAATTTGCAGTACAGAGCACAGCAGCCACACTGCTCTACAACATACCTTACAAATATTGCCAAAGCCAATAGTTCTCATAAGGTCCCAAAGGCGAGACCTATTGGCTATGCCAATGCTTGATTGTTGTTGTCCATCAACAGTCCTCACCATTTGGTGCTTGCTCCAGCCTCTGCTGATGTAAGACACCCTACCCTGAAGTCTCCACATGTGATCGTCATCTTCAGAGGAGTTGTTGAGGAAAAACTGATGAACCGAGAAGTTCATTACCATAACAAGGCAAGTGAGTTTTAACCAGAGATTCCCACCAAATTCCACTAAAAAAGCACCAAAGTGGAACTTGCATCGAGCGAAGGATTGAGAATGCATGGACAGGGGGGCACCCCCTGAGGCTTGACCCGGGGGACCGTAGGCTGCTGGTGTTGTTATTGCTGCGATCATATTTTAAACAGTCTTATTAAAATGTTATCGCTTTTATTTTAACTTTGATGTGGGAACTTTAAGAAATGGTAGTCACGGGGTAGCGGGACTTTTAACCTTCAGTCGACTTTTGGCACGATCTCCTAATACCAGGGGACTGTTCGTGTCTGCGGGCCGCCATCTGGGGGAGATTCACAGTCAGCGGTCCAGTTTTCTGGTCCTGACTCTATATCTCAATACATGACGCGAGCGTGCAGCGGGCGCGCCTAAGGCAAGCCAGTCTGCGCCTGTCCGCGCTCAGTTCGCGCTTTGCGCCACCACCCTGCTCGAATGACCACAGGTAAGCCGCCTTCTCCAAAATACTCTAGAGAGCAGTTATTGTTATTGAATAGCTGTAAAAGAAAATTTGGATGTGTTTGTCTCATGTTTGACACAGAGCCTGCACTAACTGTGAGATCCTGCCGTTACTGCAAAACGACTCTGACGGAGTTGGGGCAACTAAACTACTTTAGGGGGAAACCAGATAGGTTATCAAACAGTAAGGAGGCAGTAGAGGTGCTAAAATGCTTATTGCTGAATGCACACTCACTGGTAAAGCATAGTGTTGAGTGTGCAGCCATAATAGAGGATGGTAAAACTAAATTAGCTTTCATCATAGAAACGTGGACAGATGAGGCGTCTGGCCCAGACTTAGTGAAGGCGACGCCCCCTGCTACTTATGCCATACGGTCAATAGACCCTTCAGGAAAGGAGGGGGACTGTCAGTAATTTATCACAGTTCAATTAAAGCAACTTTTGAAACAGTCTCTAATACCTCATACGAAGCATTGTCCTTTTCTCTTAGCCTCTCCCACCATCGCACGTTTTAGGGAATCCTAGTATACAGACCAGATGGGTCCTAGGAGCCCGTTTATATCTTTGCTGGGCAACTGGAGGAGGGCTTGAGCCCAGACTCCTACACTATACTGGGAGATTTTAATTTCCATTTGGAGGCAGACTCTGATGTTCGAGGCATGTGGGCTGCTGAATTCATATCTGTGCATAGATCGCCGCCTAGTGTTGGGTCCGGATGATTGCACATTGTTGTCCTGGAAGAGTCTTCGAATTTTACTGAGATGGGTGACTCCTCCCCTGGACAACAGTGCGCATGGGCATCCTCTCCATCCCCAGATTGTTTTTTTCCGCCATTGGGTTCGGATGCAACTATCTTAGCTCAACTTCGGAATACTTAGTTTTAGGCCAAAAGGCCTATAGTTTTCGTTGGTACAGTTACCGTTCGGTGTCGACTACTTGTTCTAGTGCTCCACACCCTCTTCCAACTTTCGAATCGAATTGGTCCAAACTTCGACTCTCCATCGACGATGGAATCGAGAACTCCGTTCAAGAGGTGTCCGTTGTGCCATGCCAAGTACCCTCACATCGACGTCCACCCGGTCTGTAACAAATGTCTCTCGCCGGATCACGACGAATCGAAATGCATGGCCTGCGCGCGGTTCCGATCCAAGAAAACTCTACGGAACCGACGGGCAGCGAGGCTCGAGGCACAGCAGGCAGCGCCTGCACCCACCAACATATTCAGCACCGAGGACGAGGACGCCGAGAGCGTGGAAGAAATACTATCTAGCCCCGCTTCGGAGCATGGTTCCCGATCGGACGAAGATGACGAAGAGCTCTTTCGACGTGAAGAAGCCGTCGACGAGGTAGGGGACTTCGACGAAGCCTATGGGGCTGAAGAAGACAGCTCTCCCGAGGAGTTAGGCCAACCCGTCGAAACGGAGGCCGAAATTAGTCGTCGGGCTCCGGTCGAGGGATCGCCTTCGGGCCTTACCCAAGACCTAATCCATAGTTCCTCGGCCCCGCCTTCCGGCCCGGCATCGAACACAATACAAGAGCCAATATTACCCAAGACGACCGGGTTGTTAAACCCAAAAACATCCATCGCTCCAGTCCCTTCAAAATCGAAAGCGAAACTGGTGGTGGTCGGATCAAAGGCGTCGAAACAGGCCACTGCCCCGGCGCCGACGCCGAAAAAAGTCGTCGGCTCCGAACGCGTACAGAAAGACTTCGGCGCCGAGCTCACCGCAGCAGACGCGGTCGACGCACAAAAGAAGCGCGCCCTCGTGCACCACAAGGCACCGACACCTTCGGCGCCAACACCGAAGCCCGTCGCCTCCGCAGTCAAAATGGCCGCCTCTGCTACGTCGACGCCTAAAGCACCGATACCGAAGAAGTCCTCGACTACATCGACTATCGATGCATCCCTTCAAGCCAGCGACCCCCTTCCGACAAAAAAGTCGGGGTCGGCCTCCACGCCTACTACCAAGATGCCCACCAAACCACCATCTCAGTTTGCTGTGCAGCAGGTCTCTGCATCTCTACAACGTATCCGGGACCAGGTAGCCCTCCACTCTACCTCGGGTCCCCACACTACCTCACCCTGTAGAGTGCACTCGGAGCCCACCAACATTACCTTTGGGCTGCCACCGGCGTCGGCACCGAAACTCTTTCACATTCGGACACGTGTCCTCCACACACAGTCCACCACCTCTGGCCCAACGGAACAAGACCCTCCAGGGCCTCAATTTATCGACGCCGACACTGGCAGGCTCATGCTCCACAAGCGCAAGATCACGCCAGTCAGGGAAGAGGTGCCATACAAAATTCCTCTAAAACGCAAGCTACCGGCGGAGCAGGAACCAGTGCTACAAGAACACTTCCATCCCCTCCAACTGGCTCCGCAGTCCTTTTCACCTACCCCTTCTGAATCGGACCCGATGCAGGAATATGGTGGGGACGATACCATCTACCCTGAGGACGCAGATCCCGATGAAACACAGGATCCTGATCAGGCATGGGATGACCCCACAGACCCAAGTGTCACGCCACATGCTCAGGATGCGCAACTCTACAATATTAAAACGTCTCCTACAGAGGACACAGCCGCATTTAATGCCCTTATCGAACGGGCTGCTGCTCATCATGGGGTGGAACTACACTCTGACGCCATTGAGGAGGACTTCCTGCTTGACACTTTCGCATCTTCGGAAAGAACTGTCAAGACTCTGCCCATGCTTAAAGGGGTTCTGAAGCCTGCCAAAGACATTTTCAAGGACACCACAAGAGCCAGAATGTTAAACCCCAGGATTGAAAAGAAATACAAGCCTGCACCTGGTGACCCTAAATACATTAGGGGTCAGTTGCCTTTAGACTCTATGGTGGTTGCCAACGCTCGCAAAAGAGCCCACTCACAGACAACTGGTGATGCTCCTCCCCCAGACAAAGAGTCAAAGGTCCTTGAAACATCTGGCAAACGTGTTGCAGCGCAAGCAGCCAATATCCTGCGCATTGCCAATACACAAGCACTCCTGGCACGTTATGACAGGTCACATTATGACACGCTGGAGTCACTGCTCCAACACCTACCAGAGGAGTATACAGAGTCAGCGGAGCTCCTTATTAGAGAAGGACAACTCCTCAATAATGCGTCCATAAAATGCGCCCTAGACGCAGCTGACACAGCGGCCAGGGCAATAAACACAAGTGTCATGCTGCGACGCCATGCCTGGTTACGCATCTCAGGCTTCAAACCCGAGATCCAAAACAATATCCTCAACTTACCGGTTAACACGGAATTTTTATTTGGCCCAGACGTTGACACTACCCTAGAGAAATAAAAAAAAGACACAGACACTGCCAAATCTATGGGGGCGCTACAAACCCAACAATTTCGTAGTGGCTCCTTTCGTCGCACTGGAAATAGGGGAACGTCAAGGGGCCAGGGGTCACAACAACAGTATGCTAAAGGTGGCACACAAACCACCTACGACAAAAACAACAGGGGTGGATATCGTGGATCCAGCACCAAGGGCAGGGGACGTGGATATGTCAACACCAGATCCTCCCCAAAAAACAAACAGTGACGCCCTCTCCCTACCCCCCGACCACTTAACACCTGTCTGGGGACGACTTCAGCTGTTCCTGCCCGCATGGAAGAACATCACCACGGACAGGTGGGTCAGGGACATCATTCAACATGGGTACTGTCTGGAACTAACTTCCACTCCACCCAACATACCACCAAAGCACCGTCCTATGTCAGCCGAACACTTAGATTTACTCCAGCAAGAAGTGCTTGCTATGCTCGCAAAAGGAGCCATAGAAGTAGTGCCCACCGCCCAGCAGGGCACAGGAGTGTACTCTCTGTACTTCTTGATCCCAAAAAAGGACGGCTCGCTCAGACCTATCCTAGACCTGCGACCCCTAAACCTATATATACTGTCGGAACATTTTCATATGCTCACCCTCCAACAGGTTCTCCCACTACTCACTCAGGGGGATTTCCTAGCTACGCTAGACCTGAAGGATGCATACTTCCACATACCGATACACCCTTCACACAGGAAATACCTCAGATTCACCATTCAAGGGAATCACTATCAGTTCAAAGTTCTCCCCTTCGGAGTAACAACAGCACCCAGGGTCTTTACCAAGTGCCTGGCAACAGTGGCCGCGCATCTGCGAAGACAAAATATTCACGTCTTCCCTTATTTGGACGACTGGCTAGTTCAGGCCAAATCAGCACAACAATGTGCCACCCACATGTCCCACACCATTCACCTTCTTCACGATCTGGGATTCTCACTAAATTACCCAAAATCAAGTCTCCAACCTGCGCACGTACAACAGTACTTAGGCGCGACAATCAACACTCTGGCTGCCACAGCTCAGCCAACTTTAGTGAGAATCAACAGCATGCAACTGCTGATCTCAAAATTCAAACCTCAACACTCCCTTCCGGCGCGAGTGTTCATGCAGTTGATAGGCATGATGGCCTCCTGCATCTTCATAGTCCCACACGCGAGACTACATATGCGCCCGCTTCAGGAGTGCTTAGCACGTCAGTGGAATCCGGCTCAAGGACAGTTGAAAGACCTAGTGTTGGTGAGCGGTCGGGCATACAACTCTCTGCATTGGTGGAATCCACAAAACCTTTGCAAGGGCCGACCGTTCCAAGAACCTGTTCCACAAATAATACTGACAGCGGACGCGTCTCTCCAAGGATGGGGAGCTCATGTTCTCAATTACACAGTGCAAGGACTATGGACTACACAACAAAAGAAGATGCACATCAACCTTCTAGAACTGATGGCAATCTTCCTGGCAATGAAAGCATTCAAAGTACACCTGTGCAACAAAGTCGTGTTGATCCGGACGGACAACATGACTGCCATGTACTACATACAGAAGCAGGGAGGAACACACTCTCCACAGTTGTCTCATCTGGCTCAGAGCATGTGGAAGTGGGCCATTCAGAGGAACATATTCCTCATGGCGGAACACCTCCCAGGCAAAGAAAACCAGATGGCGGATCTGCTCAGCAGACACAGCCACCAGCTGCACGAGTGGGAGTTACACCCATCAGTGCTCCAACTGTACTTCCAGCAGTGGGGTCATCCAGAGATAGACCTATTCGTCACAAGGGAAAACGCAAAATGCCAAAGCTTTGCCGCCAGGTTCCCACATCCACAGTCGCAGGGCAATGCGATATGGATGAACTGGTCCGGCAGATTTGCATACGCTTTTCCCCCAGCGCCGTTGATACCGCTAGTGGCACGCAAACTGCGACAGCACTCTCTGACACTCATCCTGGTTGCTCCAAAATGGGCACGCCAGCCATGGTACACCACCTTTCTGGAACTTTCCGTGGTGCCGCATCAAAGGCTGCGGATCAAACCCTCGCTTTTGACGCAGAACCATGGAGAAATTCAACACCCAGATCCGCAACAGCTGAACCTGGCAATCTGGCTCCTGAAGTCTTAGAGTTTGGCTACCTAAACCTGCCACCTGACTGTATGGAGATCATTAAGGAAGCTAGGAGACCCACTACCAGAGCTTGCTATGCAGCCAAATGGAAGAGGTTTGTCATTTCTTGCAACAACAATCACATTAACCCGCTAGACGCATCTATTCAGAACATAATCTGCTATCTATTACACCTATACCGATGCAATCTGGCATACACCTCAATACGTGTCCATTTAACAGCAATAGCAGCCTACCTCCAAGACAGACAGCACCTCTCTTTATTCAGAGTGCCTGCCATCAAAGCCTTCTTGGAAGGACTTAAACGGGTGATTCCCCCAAGGCTCCCCCCGGCACCGGTGTAGAACCTCAACTTGGTCCTCACCAGACTAATGGGTCCACCCTTTGAACCTCTCCACTCTTGTGAGATTCAATTCCTCACCTGGAAAGTGGCTTTCCTGGTTGCCATCACTTCCTTAAGAAGAGTTAGTGAACTCCAGGCACTGACCATTCAAGAGCCATTTATACAAGTTCACGCAAACCGGGTCGTACTACGTACCAACCCCAAATTCATGCCTAAAGTAATATCACAGTTCCACATGAACCAAACTATTGAACTGCCTGTTTTCTTTCAAAACCCACAAAATGTCGCGGAGAGGATGCTCCACACACTAGATGTAAAGAGGGCCCTCATGTACTATATTGACAGAACTAAAAACTTTAGGAAGACTAAACAACTCTTTGTTGCCTTCTCTCCACAACACAAAGGCAACGCCATTTCCAAAGCAGGTATAGCCAGATGGATCGTTAAATGTATCCAAATTTGTTATCAAAAAGCTAAACGCACATTAACGATTCCACCACGAGCCCACTCAACGCGGAAGTTAGGGGCGTCCATGGCTTTCCTGGGAAACATTCCTTTACAAGAAATATGTAGAGCAGCCACATGGTCCACTATACATACATTTACCAAACACTACTGTGTAGATGTACACTCAAAACAGCAAGCAGCTGTAGGACAGGCTGTTCTCAAAACTCTTTTTCAGACTGCTGCAGCTGGCACGGGTAGCCGCCGCTGATAGGAGGTACTGCTGTGTATTCTATGCACAGATATGAATTCAGCAGCCCACATGCCTCGAACTGAATATGCTACTTACCAGTATGCATCTGTTCTTGGCATGTAGGGCTGCTGACATTCATATCGCCCACCCTCCTCCCCGGCGCCTGTCGCAGCTGCAGCTCTCAGAATTACTGTATAGCATGGTCATCACTTCCTGTATCTACTCCATCACTGCCACAATGGTGAAAAACAATCTGGGGATGGAGAGGATGCCCATGCGCACTGTAGTCCAGGGGAGGAGTCGCCCATCTCAGGATACTTCGAAGACTCTTCCAGGACAACAATGTGCAATCATCCGGACCCAACACTAGGCGGCGATCTATGCACAGATATGAATGTCAGCAGCCCTACATGCCAAGAACAGATGCATACTGGTAAGTAGCATATTCAACACACATGGTGAACCTTTTAGCTCTTTAGGAACAATGATGTTAGAAAAGAAACACTTTAGAGGACAAAAGTATCTTAACCTCTAGCATGTGGTTCAAGATGTAGAGTTTACTGGAAAGAGTTACTTTTTTTTAAAGAAGCTTTCATTACAAATCTTAAAGACGCATGCTTCCCTGACAGGATGCCATCCTGTCAAGATGGGCAGTGCATCTACAACTCCTGACGGTTCAGGGACAGTGGGCAGCCAAGGAAGACTGGTACCACATAAATTACCTTGAACTAAGAGCAGTTCACATAGCCTTCAATTATTTCTTGCCATCCTTGAAGAATAAATCAACAATCCAGATTCACACAGACAATACCGCCACCATGCATTATTTGAACATGCAAGGAGGTATTAGCTCAAGACTGCTTTCCATGGAAGTGCAAACAATCTTGCGCTGCGCCCGGGTCAAGTAACTGATGTGAACGGTGTTGCACATTCCAAGGACAATGAATCAATGAGCAGATTTTCTCAGATGCTATTGTGAAGGGTGTCACAAGTGGTTCTTGGTCGTGAACAAGAAAAAGTGAGGAACACTATCCATAGACTTCTTTATAACAGCAAGAAAACCGTAAATGCAGAGACTTTGCATCCAGACAATCCGAGCTAAGGTCTCTAAGCAATGGCCTTTTGGTTAGTTGGTTAAGGGCATTTCTTAATTTTTTTCCAGCAATTTCATGCAAACACACAGCAATGCTGTAAATGCACAGATCTCAAGTGAAAATTATATTAATAGAACTGTATTGGCCAAGGCTGTATTGGTATCTGGACTTTCTACTTGTGTCAATGCAGCCACACAGGAGAACTCTTTGCAAGCCAGAACTGCTGACCAGACTTCAGGGGCAAATTCAGTACCCAACTTTAATATCATTGAATTTGGGTGCATATCGTGTTCAAATAATGGACATAATGCAGTCATCTGTCAGGGCTAGCTAGTGTTATCTTGTAAGCTTCATTTAGCCCAAGCCATGCTTAAATTCACTCCAATAAATATTCATCTAGCAGCTATCAAAGCCTGACCAATTTTTTTATTCACTTTTTTAAACAACTAGCATTAAAGACTTTTTGGAAGGACTCTAGTTGTTTTCTCCGTTGAGACCGACTGTGAGAGTTGAGCATTGTTCTGTGAAAACGATGGGCTTTCCTTTTGAGCTGATATACAAGGCTACATTGCAGCGTCTCTCCTGGAAAGCAGCTATCATGTTATGTTGTCAATTAGCAAAAATAACAAAAGAAAACAATTTTAGGAAGCTTAAGGTCACTTTACCAACCTTAAAGCAATTCCCACAGCATGGATTAGAAATATACCAATTGCTGACTACTGCTAGACAGCTACATGGAAATTGATGCACAAGTCACAACGGTTTCTAGTCTAACACCCAAGTTGATGCTAGAATGGGTCAGGAAACCCTGAAAAATCTCTTTGAATAGAGCAATTCTGTATTTTCAAAGTGCACTTGTTATTTTCAGTATTGATTTCTTGCCTCTTTCTTCCTGCTGCCCAACAGAAACCTTCTGCTTGATACAACTAGCTATCTACTCTGTTCTAATGTTTATAATGAATGATGAAGCTCCTACGGTGCACCGAAATAGGTTTCTTCGTTCTAATCCTTGTTCTACATTGTAGGAATCTTTAATGCACTCATAAATGACGCCCCCGTAGAGTAGGGTTGGGGATTGGAAAACAGATGTCTCATGTTTCTCTGTAAAATAGAATGGCCTCTGTGAGGCAACTGCCAGTAGAGAGTATCACAGGCAGGGAAGATTCCTAGACTGGATTCTTTTTTTCTGAGCTTTAAGTGTAACCCTGTTAGACTGCATATTTCTACATTTTATACACAAGCAGACTTGCACTTTTGTGAATCCACAAAATGAAGCTGCACATTTAATCCTCAAAACCTAGCCCTTTCAGATACAGTTCTTCTGAGTGTTTTCACAATCTAAACTCATCATTGGCGAATGATGTCTTTAAAAAGCTCTGATAGTATTAAAGACTACAATTTCTTCTGCTGAGCTATTGCACATTTATCACTATAAGAGCTTATTGTAAGAGCATGATGACGAGAAAGCATTCCATGTGTAGGCAGCAAATATGTAATTAGCCTTTATATCGAGTACAACGGTCCTTTGATAAATACAGCTGGCCTTTGTTTGTTCTCTTTGGGAGTGGGAGGTCATTTTTTATGTTGAGGTCTGCTAGTGTACATCCAAATGGCATGCAAGTTTAATGCGGAGGGTCATTTGCTGGATTGCTACATCAGTCCGATGTATTGCCGGCATTTTAATTTTACTGCTCATTAATTTAACACGATAATGTATGTCAGAGTTAAAATATATTGCAGTGTTTAGTTCTGGTGCCTCCCAGCAGATCTAAAATGAAATGCACATATTACATCTTAATTCAGTTCTCCAGCATTCCCAATTGTTGATAAACAGTTGTGTAATAGCCACAGGCTTCAACAACAGTTTGTTTAGCAGCACATCCTCCTCATTTGAAGGAGCTCAAACTCCTACCAATGAAGTGGAAGTCCCTCCCTCTAGAGACCACCATAAGTCAGATTTCTCCAGTATTGGATCTTTCATAGATTCACATGCTTGAATCATTCCCCATTGTCAAAGTAGGAGTCCCACGGTACCATAATGAAACAATATGCTACTACCGCACGTCGTGTGAAGGGAGTTTCCCTGAGTTTTGCTCCGTTTATTCTTCTCTAGAGTCTAAGATTTATCCTTACAACTACCATGTCTGATACTTCCAAAAAGGGCCTCTTCATATCCTGTAAAACCTGTGGAAGGAAAAGGCTGCATGTGATTGAGCCACACAAAGACTGTCTTAATTGCCTCTACCCCCAACACTAGGTAAAGGAGTGCAAACTATGTCACCCTTTTTCCTCCAAGACCTTAAAGGACTGGGGGGAGAGGCTTGTTTTATGGCTACAGAAGTCTAAAACTCTGTGATTCACCACTTCTGAGATACACAGTGACTCGTCCATGAGGACACACAAAAGGGCAAGATCAGTGGACATCTGAGGAGAGCAGGAAGGACTTAAAAACCCATCACAAAGAACCTCTGAGAAAGGAGAAAACAAAACATATCTCCACAGAGGCGGTCTCTTTTCAAGCCAGCACTTCACTTCATCTAGGGAATGTCAGCAGGCTTCGTCTACTGAGCCATTGACAACGAGGCATGAAACTCCTCTCAAAGCCTCGTCGACTGCAAAATCCCTGTTGACAGCAGTATCGTAGACTACGATGCTCTCCGTTGTCTCGTCTGCGAGACAATCATCGATGAAGAGACCCATCCCATTGACAAAGACCCTGTCATCCACGAGGACACCATTGACGGTACCGTAGACTGCAACATCATCGATGGGATTCCTACCAGTCTGACATTTTGCTGGCGGCTATCACCTCGACTGGACCATTAACGTTGATAAAAATTACCAAGGTGACAAGAACAACTCGTTTAAGAGTTAACCTCTCCTAGAAATAATTCACCTCTTCCCCCAAGCCACCTATTAGACCTGAAAGAGTCGGACAACAACAGCCTTTTGGTGCATCACACAGCCCATCAGAACTCCAGTTCAAATACCAGGAAGACATGGAAGAAAAAGAGCAATATTACCACCATTATTATGCCGCTACCACCAAGAGACATTATGAGCACTATCAATATCATGCTCATCCACAACCCAGGCATGATGATGTACAGGTGCCCATGTCGCTCTTCCAAGATTTTTAGGCCATGCTACGAGATTACAGGAAAATGTTCCCTGAACGTTTCCAAGAGCAGCCACTAATGCCACCTCAACCTACCTCTCCTTTTACTCCAAGACACATTCCTTCACCTATCACGCCCAGCATGACACCTGCGTCCAACATCTCATCCCCACCAAGAGAAGACCCAACGTTGTCAGAGGATGAAAGAGAAGGCGGCGAGAGCCTAGAGACTAAACCTCCACGGGATAAGTGGGATGATTACCTCAACCCAACTTTGTCGCCTCCACCAGCACAACCTTCACATTCTCCCCCAGAGGACATCAATGGCTTTCATAATTTAATGAACCAAGCGGAAATAAGACTACACCTCCCAATTTCCATTAAGGAGTGAGACTGTTTCCTCTGTGACTTATATGGCCTACGATGGGGAAACCCTGTTTGGGAAGCATATAGACAATGGGCTATTGGAATAAAAACAGACACGGATAAGTCCTTCTGCACCTTTCCATTCAAGATGTTGCTATTTCGGGGGCTAGTGGAAGTGTTTTCAACCTACAGAAGAGAATATCAACGCTCCCAACAATACAAGCCCTTCCAGTCCCAATGCAGACCTGCTTACCAACATCAGACGTACCGTCAACTGCCCGCGATGGCCTATACCAAACAAAGCCCTCGCCGGAAGCAACACCCTCATGGTTGAGACACAGGTCGCAAACAGTGACCTAGACCAGGTGCCGGCTACATCCACTTCTTCTCACCCTGTGGGTGCGAATATTGCCAACTACCTCCCTCAATGGAGAGATATAACATCAGACAAATGGGCATTGGAACTGCTCACCTGTGGCCATACCCTGGAGTTTGTACAAAGACCATCAAACAGTCCTCCAAGGGGAGCCTACCCCCCTTGTCTTCACTTATTGAGAAAAGAAGCCCTCAGCATGCTTACCAAGGGAGCAAACGAGAAAGTTCCGCTTTCACAGTAAGGCATAGACCTCTGCTCCCGCTTCATCCTTATAAGAAAGAAAACAGGGGAATATAGCCCCATCCTAGATCTAAGGAAACTGAAGAAATTCTTAGGCAAGCAATCATTTTGGATAGTCACTCTCTGACATCCTGTATCTCCTAAACCACAGAGACTTTGACAACTCTGGACTTACAGTATGAATATTTCCACATCCCCATACATCCCAAACTCGAAAATATTTTTGCTTAACCGTAGCCAGTACCCATTACCAATCCAGAGTCCTTCCATTCGGCCTCGCATCTTAACCATATGCCTGGCACCAGTAGCAGTCGCTCTTAGAAACGAAGCTCGCCAGATTTTTCCATACCTGGATGACTGGCTGCTAAAAGCTCCAACACCGTTGCCAGCATCCAGAGCCACAAAAGCTTGTCACACATTGTTTTGCAAGCTGGGTCTCGCTATCAATTTCCGGAAGTCAACAACTATTCCAAAACAAAGAATAATGTTCCTAGGTTCCCATTTGGATACAATGCAGAACAGGGTTTATTTTTATCAAGACAGACTGCAAAGACTAAGAATTCTGGCATTCATTCCATTCATTTAATCTTTATTTCGACGCATTTGCATCATAAAAGAACAAAAAAAACATTTCTTACATTTGACAATTACCAACTCAAGACAAAATGGCAATGGGATACAGTAAGCCACCTATTCATAATATCCGATGCTACCGAGTGTCTGGCATTCAAACTCTCAAGAAGAAAGTCTGCCTCAGTGCATCTGTGCAAGTCGCTGCTGTGAATGATATCCTCCGCAATCAATCTAGTAACTCTTGCATGCCTGAAAATGAGACCATTACAGGAGGAGTTCCAAGCAGAAGGGTCTTTCTAGGACATCATAACCATCACCCCAAGAACGATGGAAACGCTAGCGGGGAGATCTTAGACCGCTCAGATCTTAAAGGACCTCATGTATTTTTGCCCCCATACCTGAATTCATCATAACAACAGATGCCTCTCTGCAATGCTGGGGTGGCCCTCTGCAGATTCAAGGGAAGTGGTCTGCGCTCCAGAAGAACTTGCATATCAACAGACTGAAATCCATATTTCTTACCCTGCAAGCCCTTCTTCCAAGAAAAGCACGTTCTTTGGTGCTGTTTCATATGGACACTACGACCAGCATGCACTATAGCAACAAACAAGGCGGTACACAGTCATTAACACTCTCACAAGAGGCCCAAGATCTGTGGAATTGGCTCACAACCCAAAAAATATTTGAGAGCATATGTCCAGAGTAAATAACACCTTAGCAGACACACTCCGCAGAACCAACGACAGTTGCTATGAGTGGGAACTATATTAAACAGAGCTGGACAAGATATTCTCACGTTCAGGCAAACTAGAATTAGATCGCTTTGTGACTGACAAGAACACCAAATGCCAGTTGTATGCGTGTCAGTACCCATTCCCATGGTCATGGAGGAGTGCCTTTTTGATCATATTTATGCACACGCTTTTCTCTCCTATCCTCTCATACTGAAGTTTCTCAATAAAATTTAAATTGAACAATATTGCCTAATCCTGATTGCTCTCAGGTGGCCCAGGCAACACTGGTTTATGGAGCTCCTCCTGCTGTTGGAATCCAATCCTGTTTACCTTCCGGCAACACGAGGACTGTTAAGCATGAACCGGGGCCAGGTCCTTCATCCGGAACCAGTCTCCCTCCTATTGTGTGCATGGTTCCTGAATTCTACGAGTTCAGACCTAGCCAATCCTCGGGACTGTAGGGAAATCGTGTCCAAAGCAAGAGCGCAAACAACAAACAAAAGATACAAGTTGAAATTGAAGCAATTCTGTTCTTGGTGTCAGCAATTTAACCTACATCCTTTGGTACCATCACCTGAGCAGATTCTTCCTTATCTCCTATCACGCGCTAGATCAGGATTAGTGCATGCGTCGGTCAAGGTTCACCTTGCAGCAATCTCACGGTGCAGACTTTCATCGCACTCTCTCTCCCTCTGTTCCACAAAAATCATCAAACAATTCATAAAGGGATTATTTAGAGCTTTCCCTCCGGTACGAGCTCCTCCTCCGGAACGGCTTCTCCGTGTAGTGTTCTCCCAGCTTATGAAATCCCCATTCAAACCCATCCGCAAAGCAGACCTGAAGTTTCTTACACGGAAGGTTGCATTACTGCTGGCTCTCACTTCAGCTAGAGGAGTCAGTGAAATACAGACTTTCACAAGGCCGGAGCCTTTTTTACGTTTCACTGATGATTATGTGCGTCTTAGAACAAATCTAAGGTTCATTCCCAAGGTTTCATCTCAACAAATCTATCATACTTCATACTTTTTTACCAAATCCGGCTTCACCAGCTTAGAGGTCTCTCCATACTCTGGGCATCAAACGATGTCTTAAATTCTATTTACATCATAGTAAACAAATACAGAAAACTGATCAGCTCTTAGTGTCTTATGGACAATCTCAACAGGGTGCTTCAATCACAAAAGCAACTATTGCAAGACTGCTTTCTGCTACCATCCAGTTTTGCCATTCAAAGCTGGCAAACCATTCACAGTCAATGCAAGGGCGCATTCAACAAGGGCAGTGCCCACTTTGACCGCAGTGCAGGTGCTCCATTTGAAAATATATGCTGTGCTGCGCCGTGGAAAAGCACCCACACATTCACGCAGCACTACTGTTTGGAATTAGTGCACCACAATGCAGCCGTAGGACAGGCGGTGTTGCGTCATATGTTCCAATGCGGCGAGCCGCTGTTAATGGAGGTGTTTATTGATATTTATGTATAGATTCATCTAATGTTGTATACTTGTAGGAAAATGACCCTTTTTGCATAGTACCCCCCACTCTTTTCCTGATATTGATGCTCTTTGACTCAGTGTGCCCTGGGTACCTGACAACCAGGTACCCAGGGGGCTATGTTCTTTCGATAAATCTGCACTGTTACACAGCCAAATTTGGCAATTCTCTGGCCACATGTAAGTCCCTTGTGAAAGGTAGCATGGGTACTAAGGGCACTGTGACCAGGGAAGGCCTCAAAGGGTTGCAGCACATATTGTGCCACCCTTAGAGGTCCTGTATATATAATATGTATGTCGACATGGCACACATGCCTTCAAGTCACTGCCTGTGGCATAGGTCAGCCACCCCTCTAGCTGGGTGCACTATGCCACTGGCGAGGGTACAGGTGTACCCCTACAGTGTCTTAAGTCCATTCTTAGACATTGCAAGTGCAGTAAAGCCATTAAGAGAATATATTCTGGGAGTTTGTCATTACGAACTCCACAGCACCATAATAGCTTTACTGAAAACTGATATCAAACTTCTCAGCACATTAAACCCACACTGATGCCAAGGGCATCTTAGAGATGATATATCAACAATAAGGGAGTGGGTTGTCACGGAGCAGGTTATGGTCTAGTGCCTGTGCTCCTACATTTAATCGTTACATCAAAAAAGGGGGGACACTGTTCCTGGGGAGGGGTGCAGCGTATCACCCACTCACTAAAGGAAGTAAAGGAGAGTGTTAGGAAGATCGAAAGAGGTGTCCTAGGCCTAGAACCCACCGGTAAGAGGGAAGAACAAGTCTTGTGTCCTGTTGCCCTCACACACCACGAAGGATGTCATGCTTCATCATCGGGCGTTGGCTCCTCGTGGGGCCGGCGCTGCAATGCCCTACGGGTCCCCCATAGGGTCGCTTTAGCAGAGATCTTTTGCAAAATGCCGTATGATGTGTGCGGGCATGTGGGGTGAGTCCTATATAGAGGATGAGTCAGTGCGTGCAAGATTAAAACTGGCTAAGGGTTACCAAAGGGATGTGTTTATTGAGGTGTTACCCTTGTCAGAGTAAAAAACCCGAAGGTTGATTGTTACCCCAATTGGCGCAATGTGCCTAGGTAACTAAAAGGTCAACAAGTTTCGCGCCTGGGTGTTCATGAGGATCCGTGGCGCTTCATCAGGACCAGAGAATAAAGCGTGATGTGAAAGTGCATGTGAAATCCGGGCGGGCCAAAACTGTGAACCCTACAGTTTGGCTGCAACTAAGTAGTTGAAACGCACCTGATGTAACCTAGGAAACAAAGAAAGCAATAACAAGACATACATCAGACATATAGAATGAGGCATCAAGATATGCCTCAGTACATCAAACGAGCGCACTTAGTGCATTAAAACAAGAGACTGACTGAGTGATTATACCCTGGGGACAAGTACCCTACGTGGTGGCTCCCCAGGGGTGCGCAATGGGCCAGCAGGAGGATACGCCAGAAAGCTGGTGATCACGTCTGCGGCTCTGTCGGCACCTTCGAAGCAACCCTTGTTGGTGAAACGCGCCTTGCAAGTGAATGCCCAGTATATGAGGCCAGTATCACACCGGGAATGCATAGCGTGAGGCATAGTTGGCGCATAGTCAAATACATAGAGAGCAGCAAACACAAATGAGGCAGACACGTGTCGTGAACCAAACCGCCCATCTACTGGAGCGGCACTGTGCGACAAGTGAATATGTTGCTGTAAAATACATGCGCTCAATAAATGACATTTATCGGTGAGTAATAAGGTTGGAAACCCTTACCTAATATCAAAAAGGAGTAATGCTCCAAGGGCTAATGGCGTAGGTTGCCAGCACCTTACCGGGCTAAAGAGGAAAAACCACATAGTAGAGCAAATTGTGAGAGGGTGGCAGGCAGGTCCCAAAATCAGTGTCCCACAGCAACTTACTGTGCAGAGTCCCTGGTCACTGTCTCCTTTTGCTACTTACAGTTTTGCTCAGGTGCCGGCTCACAAGCACCTACCCCATTCATACGCCTGCCCGAATGTGAACTGGCCAAGGCGGGGGCAGCCCAGATATAGTAGCGATGATTACAGCTTGGGCGGTCACTTCTTCCAGTATGCCAAGTCAAGGCGAAGGTTGGTGCGCATGTGCAGGCGTCCAGTGTTGTAATCTCTAGGCAGTGCGCATGCGCAAGGAAAAGCCTACAATTCACAATGACCTGCGCGTAAGCGTGCAATTGTGGTTGTCATGGATTTCTAACGCCGGTGGAGTGGTGCGTGAAATGTTAATGAGGTGGAACAAGAAAGAGCGAAACACCCTGGATGAGGATAAATTATAGCATAATATGCCAGGGTGTCACGGAAGGCAATTACCTTGTATTAAGCCTAATGCCTAGGTCGTCATGTGAAACTAGGCAAAAACTCTCCAGCAGGGAGGTGAACTGGGCCCTGTGATGAGTAGGGGGTGTCCACACTCCTAAGATATGATGAACCCAGCTACATTAGAAGTGTGTAGGGAGTGGTACGAGAGGTCTATGCCTAAGGCTGTACCTGGGAGAGGTCGCGGCCTAAGACTGTAGGGGGACGTTCTACCCTAATGAAGCGCTTACAGGACCTAGGTGTGGCCAAGAATGGAGTCTGAATATTTTATGGTCATAAGATGGTGGTAACACAGGTCAGGAGGAGGAGGTTACAGTTCGACCCATGGTATCTCGTCATTCAGGCGTCGTAGGTGAGTGTGCAGAAGGTGGACCCACCGTTGTTCAAGGCGTAGGAGTGAGAGGTTACTGCACATTTAATTAACCTCTAGAATTGTCCACTGTATCTCCTCACAGGAGTGTCCCTTTTCAATAAAGTGGTTGGTCATCTTGGTTGCCGTCCGGCCACGTCTAATTGTGCTCTTATGCCCACTGATCCTGACCTTCGCCGGTCGGGTAGTCATTCCAACGTACCTCAGTGAACAAGGGCAGGTAGTAAGATGCACACAGTTTTTGGTGTTACAGTTAGTGTGTGTACGCTGTTCCCAAGTGAAATCATCCAATTGCAGATTTATAGAGTGTAGGGTAGAGGAGCAGGCACTGCAGTTTCCGCAAGGATAGTGTCCTGACACAGGTGGCAGGTTCCACAGGGTGGTGTCCTGGGGTTTCTTCTTTGGTCGTGACCGTGTATTGACCAATTGGTCTCGCAGATTAGTTGTGCTTTTGAAGGCAAACCGTGGTTGCTCAGTGTTGAGTGAGCCAGTATTGAGGATCTTCCAGTTGTGTTGGATGATGTTTCTTATCTTGTTAGACAGAGGGGTGAAGGTCGTTGCGCATGTTATGGCATTGTTTGTCTGTGGGTAACTTGTTTTGCGTAATCCCTGGCGGTGGTTGTTCCTGACACGTTTTCTTGCCTTGCAAATACCATCTCTGGGGTAATCCCTCTCCTGTAGGTTACTGGCGAGCGTGTTGGCTTGCTCTTGGAACTCATTGATGTTGCTGCAATTCTGCCGTAACCTAAAGAACTGGCTGTAGGGTAAGTTTTCCCTTAGGGTGGTGAATCTTGAAGCTGAGGAGGCTGTTGCAATCAGTAGCCTTCCTATAGGTCTTCGTGTGAAGAAGTCCATCTTCCAGAGTGATAAGTAGGTCCAAAAAGGGGATGGCCTTGTCGCTGTCCTAGTGAATAGTAGGGGATTCAGGGCATTGATCCAATCGTGAAACTTGGCACAGGTTTCCTCCGTCCCTTTCCAAAGAATAAGGACGTGGTCAATATATCTCTTCCAGGTGATGAGGTTTTCCTGGAACGGTTTGGTGTCCGTAAAGATGTTATTGGCCTCAAAATGTGACAGGTACATCCCCTCCAGACTAGGCGAAAAGGTACTACCCATCGAGGTGCCCTGTATTTGAGGGTAGGTAGTGGTCTTGTACATGAAAAAATTATTTTTGAGTGCGATGGTGATGAAATCCACAATGAAGTCGGCCGGAGTGTTGGTAGGGAGGTCCGCTTCACGTAGTAGATTACCCACTACCTCGATGGTGGCATCCTGAGGAATGTTGGTATACAATGCCTCCACATCGAGTGTGAGGAGGAGGTTAATTTCCTCGGTGTTGTCGTCATTGATCTCCTGGATCAGATTGAGAACATCCTTGAGGTATGCCGTCGTGGCCTGGACCAAGGGGCTTAGGAAGAAGTTGCTGAACTGGCTGAGAGGTTCAAGTAGGGAGCCTATGCCCGATACGATCAGGTGACCAGGAGGAGGGACAATGCCTTTATGAATCTTGGGTAGGAGGTAAAAGTATGGCATCTTCGGATCAGTGTTCACCAGGAAGGCCGCTTCTTGTGGGGAGATCCATCTCTGTCGCTGCCTCATTCACCAGGATCCTGATCTGAGTGAGTAGACGTGCCGTTGGATCAGTGTCAAGTTTCTGATAGTATTAGGTGCTGCTCAGCTGCCGTGAGCATTCTTTTTCATAGTCCTCGATGTCAAGGATCACCGTGGTACCCCCCTTTGTCCGCGGGTTTAATGATGATATTCTCATCTTCTTTTAGAGACTCGATGGCTTGATGAAGTTTGTTGGACATGTTGTTATATGTGGGTTTGCTTTTAAGTTGATTCGCTTCCTTCAATACTGCCTTCTCAAACGTGAGAACCTCGCTAGGAACCATGCCTGCAGTAGGAGTGAATCTAGAGGGGGGTCTGAGCCCCGAATCTCCTTGCTCAGGTGTAGGGGTCTCATTGAAAAAGGATTTCAGTCTTATCTTTCGGAAAAATCGATGTAATTCCCCATTCATGCGAAAATTGTCCTCCTTGGGGGTAGGTATGAAACCCAAGCCCATCTCTAGGGCAGTGGCCTTGTCAGTTGCCTTTTGTAGAGATTCACAATTAAGTTGTTGGGTGCGTCATGCTCCTTGTTGTGCTCTGTTGAGTTTCCGTGTCCTCCCACTGTACCTGTTTCTTCCCTCAATCAATCAATCAATCAATGTACTTGTAAAGCGCACTACATACCCGTGAGGGTCTCAAGGCGCTGAGGGGAGGGGGTGCCGCTACTGTATGAAGAGCCAGGTCTTGAGGAGTCTTCTGTAGGGGAGCAGGTCTTGGTTCTGCCGTAGGTGGGTAGGGAGGGTGTTCCAGGTCTTGACGGCGAGGAAGGAGAAGGCTCTGCCGCCGGAGGTCATTCGTTGGATGCGGGGGACAGTGGCGAGGGCGAGGCTGGCGGAGCTGGCGGGTGGGGGTGTAGAAGCTGAGTCTGCTACTGAGGTAGGCTGGTCCGGTGTTGTGGAGTGCCTTGTGTGCGTGGGTGAGGCGCTTGAAGGTGATCCTCTTGCCGACGGGGAGCTAGTGTTGGTCTCTCAGGTTAGGGGTGATGTGGCTGCGGTGGGGGACGTTGAAGATCAGTCGGGCGGAGGCGTTTTGGATGTGTTGTAGTCATCGCAGGTGTTTGGCCGGGATTCCTGCATAGAGAGCGTTTCCGTAGTCCAGCCTGCAGCTGACGAGGGCGTGTGTCACTGTTTTTTGTTTCGGTAGGGATCCATTTATAGATCCTGCGGAGCATGCGGAGGGTGTTGTAGCAGGAGAAGGAGACGGCGTTGACCTGCTTCGACATGGAGAGGGAGGAGTCGAGGATGAATCCTAGGTTGCGTGCGTGGTTGGTGGGTGTTGGTGTTCCCAGCGTGGTCGGCCACCAGGAGTTGTCCCAGGCAGAGGGGGTGGGTCCGAGGATGAGGAACTCTGTCTTGTCTGAGTTCAGCTTCAGACGGCTGCTCCTCATCCAATCAGTGACGGCCTTCATTCCCTCGTGGAGTTTGGTTTCGGCGGTGTGCGGGTCCTTGGTGAGGGACAGGATGAGCTGGGTGTCGTCGGCGTAGGAGATGATGTTGAGGTCATGTTGGCAGGCCACTTGTGCGAGAGGGGCCATGTAGATGTTGAAAAGTGTCGGGCTGAGGGATGAGCCCTGGGGTACGCCGCAGGTGATGTCCGTGGCTGCGGAACGGAAGTGGGGAGTCGGACGCTCTGGGTTCTGCTGGCGAGGAAGGACGTGGGCCAGTTCAGGGCCTTCTCTTGGATTCTGGCTTCTTGGAGGCGTGTTTTTAGTGTGCGGTGGCATACCGTGTCGAAAGCGGCTGACCGGTCCAGGAGGATGAGGGCTGATGTTTCGCCGTTGTCTAGTTGGCGTCTGATGTCGTCTGTGGCGGCGATGAGGGCTGTCTCGGTGCTGTGGTTCCGTCAAAATGCACACTGGGACGGGTCTAAGATGTTGTTGTCCTCGAGGTGGCGGGCCAGTTGCAAGTTGACGATTTTCTCGATGACCTTCGCCGGGAACAGGAGCAGGGAGATGGGCCGGATGTTTTTGAGGTCCTTGGGGTCCGCCTTGGGCTTCTTGAGGAGAGCGCTGATGTCGGCGTGCTTCCAGCTTTCCGGAAATGTCGCTGTCTCGAGGGAGATGTTGATGACCTTCCGTAGTTGGGGTGCGATGGCGGCGTCTGCTTTGTTGAATACGTGGTGTGGGCAGGGGTCTGATGGTGATCCTGAGTGGATTGAGTTCATGACCTTGCGTGTCTCGTCCAGTCGTCGCCGTTGACGTTGGTCCAGGAGGTCAGGCGGTTGGTGTGTGTGGTGTTAGCAGGGGCGTTGGAGTCTGGTGTGGTCGGGGCGATCGTGGTGTTGAAGGTGTCATGGATGTCGGCTATCTTGCGGTGGAAGAAGTTGGCCAGTGCGTCGCATAGTTCTTGTGAGGGCGGGATTTCGTTGGTGTTGGCGCTGGGGTTGGAGAGTTCCTTCACGATGCTGAAGAGCTCTTTGCTGTCGTGTGCGTTGTTATCCAGGCGGGCTTTGAAGGAAGCTCTCTTGGCTAGTCTGATGAGGTGGTGGTGTCTGCGGGTGGCGCCCTTGTGGGCTGTGTGGCTGTCCGGTGTACGCTCGTGGAGCCATTTCTTCTCCAGTTTCCGGCATGCACGTTTGGGTACAGTTACAATGCCAACAAAACAACAATTACAGCAATGATACAAATGAAAGCAACTAAAGAAAAGGCAAGTGCAGGCGAGAGCCCAGGAGCAACCAGGCTCAGAGGGACTCGAACTCACGGCAGCAGCGGTAGCGCGGAGGGAGAGGGCACGGACACACAGGTGGAGCTGTGTGGCGTGGGGAGCGATCTGGCCTGGCCTGAAAAGGAGGAGCAGGGTGATGGAAGATAGGTTGTTGGAACCCTTGTTGTGGACCGGGGTAGGCTGGGTAACGTTCCTTTTGTAGAAATCTATAAAGCAGCCACATGGAGGTCTGTTCACACTTTTACAAGGCACTATTAATTAGACTTGAATGCTAGAACAGATGCTAAAGTAGGACAACCCTCCCTAAGGAATCTCTCTGCTTAGATAGATCATCTTTTACTTTTCCACTGCAGTTGTTAAGGGCGGGCTTGCTATCAGTGTGTATGATTATCAATCGAGATCCCCTGAGAGAGAAGAAATATTTTCTTGCCTGTAAGAATAATAATAATAAATATTAAAGTGATTTGTACAAGGCATGGTTACTTCCAGTGAAGTGTCCCAGCACCTTTCATCCTAGTCTCTCTCAGGGGATCTCCATTGAAATCCTAAGCAACCCGCCTTCCTCCCCAGTGGAAGAGACTAAGATAATTTATACACATTCTATTTTCCTTAGTTATACTACACTTTGCACAGTAAAAAAAGAACAGAGGTAACTGCCACCTTGCTGGACATGATGGGACATAGGAAGGCCTTTAAGGTGCGGTGTCCAATTTGATAACAACAGTGCTGCAGCCTACGTGTCTATATTGCCCCATTCCTTCTTCTCCATTTCTTTTAAAATTAGGTTTATGAAGGATATCCAAAAGGGAAAAAAAAGATATTCAGCTCCTTGAAATTTTTCCTAGTTTTTTTTGTGATATTTTGACCTTTTTAAATATAGAAATAAAAGTAACTGCCCAATATAACCATCCTTACAAGCTGCAAAACCTTTTACACAAATTATGTCCTAGTCTTGGCCTTCCTGAAGTAAGGCGAATGCCTACACTAAAGAAGATATATTTTAAAGAATTGCTCTGGGACCCCGCACATGGGCGGAACTATTAAGTACTTATGATTTTATTGGAGATAACCCTGAGAGAACACTAGGATTACAGGAAACCGTTCCATCTCTTAAACAATTGTTTCATTAAATAAAGTCATCACAGATTGCATTTCTGTCATTAGCACCCGGTTTTATTCATGTGCATAGTTTGACAATTCACCACCATTTTTAGTCGAAGCCCATCAAAAAGAGCTGCTGTCTGGTTGCTAAAGACTTCTTAGGGGCATTCTGAAAGCTGACCTGGGAATTCATTCCGTCCATTGCGTACAACTGGATTTGTGTTTTGTAACTCACATTTGCGTGCTTACTATTTGCTGGCTTTATTTATTTTAGGCTGTTCAGCATGTCTTTGCTCCTTTTGTGGAGGATATCCTGTTTACTGTAATCTTCCATGAGTGCTGGCATTCTGGTAACATGTCTTTATACTTTGTGCTCATCTTGTCTCATCTGCTGTGCATTCAAAGATTGGGGTCAAATGTTAGGCTCTGTCTTCTGAGGGAGCTTGGTGTTTACTTTACTTCCTCTACCTTCAATGTGAGAAGAGTTATCTGACCTTCTGGGCGTGTGAAAGGAAAGGCTTTTTTATAGCACACAACAACATTTAAATGTCTGTATATAAACTGTGCAAATATTTTAGAATTTATCCAAACTAGAAAAGCACAAATGAAGCAAAACATTTTGTAATTCTGAAGTGTGGTGGAAACAAATATATTAATACGATCAAAGCAAATAAATGCACTATGTGATGCCATTTCTACACATTATCGATAGTGCTCTGTATAGTTTTATCAGTAAAACTGTATGTCTGTGAAAATGTAATGGTCATTTTAGTTGAAAAGGTGTTGTCTCTATTAGGGCTGGGCGGACTTTGCGTAGCAGAATTTTAAAAAAATTTGTGGAAAACGAGAGCACATCCTGAGTAGGGCTGGGCGGACTTTGCCTAGCGCAACTACGCACTATTCTGAAGAAAATTGTGGAAAACGAGCGCACAACCTCATGGACTGTGTGCCCAGGACGGGTCCCTCGTGCTTGGGCAGGCTCCCCGACCTCCCCAGCCTGGCTGTGTTGAGAAGCAGGGACCGGCCCCGGGCCTCCTGATTTTTGGTCAGGGCCTGGGATCCCACGTCCTGCGGCCTGCCAAGTGTCCATCTGCCCGGGACAAGGGACCCTGGTGCAGAGCCCCGGAGCCCTGCAAGGGCAGTCGGGAGCCCTACCGCTATGGCTCGGTGTGGGCAGCTGGGAGTCCTTCCGGTCCCGGCCATCTGGTCGCACCTTTCCCTCGGCCATCTGGTCGCGCGCAATGCTTTCCAATGGGGCGACCAGATGGCCGGGCCGGCCTGGAAGTCCCGATGAGGGTCCATTCGCCTCGCGGATCCCAGCCAGGGCTCCAGGAGGCCGGGCGCGTCCGCGCCTAGGGTCCCCTCCGTCACTCGGAGCGCGAGGGTTACAAGAAAGGTGGGTAGCCTTCCTCCGGATTAGTAGGGGCAGGGTATGCCGGGACACCCCTCCTGGGGATTGCGGTTCTCAGGCGGGGACCAGATGGGCCAAGCCCGGACGACACTTCCCCGGGGCGTCGGGTGCTTCCTCCTCCAGCCCGCGGCGAGGCAAAGTGCCCAGGACGGGCTCCATGGGTCTCCCGGGCGTCCCCCGAGGCCTGCAGCCCCAAAGCCCTGCAGACCCTGGAGCCCTTCAGCACGGAGCCCTGGAGCCCTGCAGGCCCGGAACCCTAGCAGGCCCAAGGCCCTGCAGCCCCGGAGCCCTGCAGGCCCGGAGCCCTGCAGCCCCAGAGCCCTGCAGGCCCAGAGCCCTGCAGCCCCGGAGCCCTGCAGCCCCGGAGCCCTGCAGCCCCGGAGCCCTGCAGCCCCAGAGCCCTGCAGCCCCGGAGCCCTGCAGCCCCGGAGCCCTGCAGGCCCAGAGCCCTGCAGGCCCAGAGCCCTGCAGCCCCGGAGCCCTGCAGCCCCGGAGCCCTGCAGCCCCGGAGCCCTGCAGGCCCAGAGCCCTGCAGCCACGGAGCCCTGCGTGGGCAGGCGGGAACCCTACCGCTATGGCTCGGGCAGACGGGAGCCCTTTCAGTTGCCGGCCACCTGGTCGCGCCTTTCCCCTCGGCCATCTGGTCGCGCGCAATGCTTTCCAATGGGGCGACCAGATGGCCGGGCCGGCCTGGAAGTCCCGATGAGGGTCCATTCGCTTCCCGGATCCCAGCCAGGGCTCCGGGAGGCCGGGCGCGTCCGCGCCTAGGGTCCCCTCCGTCACTTGCAGCGCGCGGGTTACAAGAAAGGGGGGTATCCTTCCTCCGGATTATTAGGGGCAGGGTATGCCGGAACACCCATGCTGGGGCTGTGCGGTTCATTGCCGGGGACCAGATGGGCGACGCCCGGGCAACATCCTCCAAGGCCTCCGGGGGCTTCCCTCCTCCGGGCCGCGGCATGGCAAAGTGCCCAGGGACGGGCTCCACGGGTCCCGGGCAGTCCTCCCCCGGGCGCCCAGGCCCCGAGAGCTCCGGTGGACCTCCCCGTGCCCGAGGCCAACCCGGGAAGCAGAGTCCCCCCCCGAGCCCTTGGTGTGAGGGTGGGCAGGCGGGAGCCCTACCGCTATGGCTCGGGCAGACGGGAGCCCTTTCAGTTGCCGGCCATCCGGTCGCTCCTTTCCCCTCGGCCATCTGGTCGCGCGCAATGCTTTCCAATGGGGCGACCAGATGGCCGGGCCGGCCTGGAAGTCCCGATGAGGGTCCATTCGCCTCCCGGATCCCAGCCAGGGCTCCAGGAGGCCGGGCGCGTCCGCGCCTAGGGTCCCCTCCGTCACTCGCAGCGCGCGGGTTACAAGAAAGGAGGGTATCCTTCCTCCGGATTAGTAGGGGCAGGGTATGCCGAAACACCCATGCTGGGGTTGTGCGGTTCATTGCCGGGGACCAGATGGGCTACGCCCGGGCAACATCCTCCCAGGTCCCCGGGGCTTCCCTCCTCCGGGCCGCGGCATGGCAAAGTGCCCAGGGACGGGCTCCACGGGTCCCGGGCAGTCCTCCCCCGGGTACGCCCAGGCCCCGAGAGCTCCGGTGGTCCTCCCCGTGCCTGAGGCCCAGCCGGGAAGCAGAGTCCCCACCCCGAGCCCCTGGTGGGTGGGCAGGCGGGAGTCCTTTCAGTTGCCGGCCACCTGGTGGCTCCTTTCCCCTCGGCCATCTGGTCGCGCGCAATGCTTTCCAATGGGGCGACCAGATGGCAGGGCCAGGCCTGGAAGTCCCGATGAGGGTCCATTTGCCTCTCGGATCCCAGCCGGGGCTCCAGGAGGCCGGGTGCGTTCGCCCCTAGGGTCCCCTCCGTCACTCGGAGCGTGCGGGTTTCAAGAACGGGGGGTAGCCTTCCTCCGGATTACTAGGGACAGGGTACTCTGGGACCCCTCTCGGTCCTCAGCCGGCAACTGGGTCCTGCCGTGTGGCAGGGTGGCCGGAGGGCCTTCCCCTGCGCCTGTGGGCCCGGGAGCCCCGGATGGGTCCAGGGGCCCGGCCGGGCCCCGGGTCGGGGTCTCCGGCCCCGGGTGCCGTCCCCCGGCCTGCGGCACCGCCAAAGGCCCGGGACGGGGTTCCGTTGTGGCCGGGGTGCCTCCCGTGGCTGGATTGGGTTCAGGAGCTCCGGCCGGGCCCCGGGGAGGGCGGCCTCCCCGCCCCGGTCTCCGTCCCGGGTCCTGCCGCGTGGCAGGGTGCCCGGGGAAGGGTCCGGAGGGCCCGGGGAGGCTTCCCCTGCACCTGCGGTCCTCGGAGCCCCGGCTGGGTCCAGGGGCCCGGCCGGGCCCCGGGTCGGGGTCTCCGGCCCCGGGCGCCGTCCCCCGGCCTGCGGCACTGCCAAAGGCCCGGGACGGGGTTCCGTTGCGGCCGGGGTGCCTCCCGTGGCTGCATTGGGTTCAGGAGCTCCGGCCGGGCCCCTGGGGGCCCCGGGGAGGGCAGGCTCCCCACCCCGGTCTCCGTCCCGGGTCCTGCCGCGTGGCAGGGTGCCCGGGGAGGGGTCCGGAGGGCCCCGGGAGGCTTCCCCTGCGCCTGCGGTCCCCGGAGCCCCGGCTGGTTCCAGGGGCCCGGCCGGGCCCCGGGTTGAGGCCTTTGGCCCCGGGCCCAGTCCCCCGGCCTGCGGCACTGCCAAAGGCCCGGGACGGGGTTCCGTTGGGGCCGGGGAGCCTCCCCTCGCTCGTCTGGGTCCCGGAGCTCCGGCCGGGCCCCTGGGGGCCCCGGGGAGGGCGGCCTCCCCACCCCGGGCTCCGTCCCGGGTCCTGCCGCGTGGCAGGGTGCCCGGGGAGGGGTCCAGAGGGCCCGGGGAGGCTTCCCCTGCGCCTGCGGTCCCCGGAGCCCCGGCTGGGTCCAGGGGCCCGGCCGGGCCCCGGGTCGGGGTCTCCGGCCCCGGGCCCCGTCCCCCAGCCTGCGGCACTGCCAAAGGCCCGGGACGGGGTTCCGTTGTGGCCGGGGAGCCTCCCCTCGCTCGTCTGGGTTCCGGAGCCCCGGCCGGGCCCCTGGGAGGGCGGCCTCCCCGCCCCGGGCTCCGTCCCGGGTCCTGCCGCGCGGCAGGGTGCCCGGGGCGCGGTCCGGAGGGCCCGGGGAGGCTTCCCCATCGCCTGCGGTCCCGGGAGCCCCGGCTGGTTCCAGGGGCCCGGCCGGGCCCCGGGTCGGGGTCTCCGTCCCCGGGCCCTGTCCCCCGGCCTGCGGCACTGCCAAAGGCCCGGGACGGGGTTCCGTCGTGGCCGGGGAGCCTGCCCTCGCTCGCCTGGGTTCAGGTGCTCCGGCCGGGCCCCTGGGGGCCCCGGGGAGGGCGGCCTCCCCGCCCCGGGCTCCGTCCTGGGTCCTTCCGCGTGGCAGGGTGCCCGGGGCGCGGTCCGGAGGGCCCGGGGAGGCTTCCCCATCGCCTGCGGTCCCGGGAGCCCCGGCTGGTTCCAGGGTCCCGGCCGGGCCCCGGGTCGGGGTCTCCGTCCCCGGGCCCTGTCCCCCGGCCTGCGGCACTGCCAAAGGCCCGGGACGGGGTTCCGTTGTGGCCGGGGAGCCTCCCCTCGTTCGCCTGGGTTCAGGAGCTCCGGCCGGGCCCCTGGGGGCCCCGGGGAGGGCGGCCTCCCCGCCCCGGGCTCCGTCCTGGGTCCTTCCGCGTGGCAGGGTGCCCGGGGCGGGGTCCGGAGGGCCCGGGGAGGCTTCCCTTGCACCTGCGGTCCCGGGAGCCCCGGCTGGGTCCAGGGGCCCGGTCGGGCCCTGGGTCGGGGTCTCCGTCCCCGGGCCCTGTCCCCCGGCCTGCGGCACTGCCAAAGGCCCGGGACGGGGTTCCGTCGTGGCCGGGGAGCCTCCCCTCGCTCGCCTGGGTTCAGGTGCTCCGGCCGGGCCCCTGGGGGCCCCGGGGAGGGCGGCCTCCCCGCCCCGGGCTCCGTCCTGGGTCCTTCCGCGTGGCAGGGTGCCCGGGGCGCGGTCCGGAGGGCCCGGGGAGGCTTCCCCATCGCCTGCGGTCCCGGGAGCCCCGGCTGGTTCCAGGGGCCCGGCCGGGCCCCGGGTCGGGGTCTCCGTCCCCGGGCCCTGTCCCCTGGCCTGCGGCACTGCCAAAGGCCCGGGACGGGGTTCCGTCGTGGCCGGGGAGCCTCCCCTCGCTCGCCTGGGTTCAGGTGCTCCGGCCGGGCCCCTGGGGGCCCCGGGGAGGGCGGCCTCCCCGCCCCGGGCTCCGTCCTGGGTCCTTCCGCGTGGCAGGGTGCCCGGGGCGCGGTCCGGAGGGCCCGGGGAGGCTTCCCCATCGCCTGCGGTCCCGGGAGCCCCGGCTGGTTCCAGGGGCCCGGCCGGGCCCCGGGTCGGGGTCTCCGTCCCCGGGCCCTGTCCCCCGGCCTGCGGCACTGCCAAAGGCCCGGGACGGGGTTCCGTCGTGGCCGGGGAGCCTCCCCTCGCTCGCCTGGGTTCAGGTGCTCCGGCCGGGCCCCTGGGGGCCCCGGGGAGGGCGGCCTCCCCGCCCCGGGCTCCGTCCTGGGTCCTTCCGCGTGGCAGGGTGCCCGGGGCGCGGTCCGGAGGGCCCGGGGAGGCTTCCCCATCGCCTGCGGTCCCGGGAGCCCCGGCTGGTTCCAGGGGCCCGGCCGGGCCCCGGGTCGGGGTCTCCGTCCCCGGGCCCTGTCCCCCGGCCTGCGGCACTGCCAAAGGCCCGGGACGGGGTTCCGTTGTGGCCGGGGAGCCTCTCCTCGCTCGTCTGGGTTCCGGAGCCCCGGCCGGGCCCCTGGGGGGGGGGCCCGGTGAGGGCGGCCTCCCCGCCCCGGGCTCCGTCCCGGGTCCTGCCGCGGCGGCAGGGTGCCCGGGTGCGGGGTCCAGAGGGCCCGGGGAAGCTCCCCCTTCCCTTTTGCCTTTCCCCTGGGCCATCTGGTCGCGCCTGACCCCTCGGCCATCTGGTCGCGCACGTCCCCTCGGCCATCTGGTCGCGCAGGCCCCTTCGGCCATCTGGTCGCGCAGGCCCCTTCGGCCATCTGGTCGCG